>NC_048229.1:38606777-38756482 GCF_002007445.2 Ailuropoda melanoleuca | reverse complement strand
CAGAGGCCACAGACTCATTATCTTTTCTTTGCTGAGGGAGACTTCTCCTTCTCGTCACTCTGATGAGGAGAGATTGCGGGGTTGTCCAGAGCCCAAGTTATTGACTGGGACCCAGGCCGTGAGCCCTTCTTTTATAGAGATCTTAGAGATGTGGGCTTCTTCCTTAAAGATTTTATTTATTTATTTGAGAGAGAGAGACAGACAGACAGCAAGAAAGGGAACCCAAGCAGGGGAGTGGAAGAGGAAGAAGCAGGCTCCCGGTGGAGAAGCCCGATGAGGGACTCCTTTCTGGCACGTTGTGATCATACCCTAATCCAAAGACAGGAGCTTAATGACTGCGCCACCCAGGCACCCTGGGTTGTGGGCTTCTTGATTTTTCAGCCTGCCTTCTGGGGAGGGGCCTGCTGGCCGGTACTCAAAAAACCCTGTTTGGGTATAGTCTCTGTGTCCCCTGCAAGGGGGGAAGGGGATGGGCTCCCCCTGAGCTGGTATTTCCGGGCTTTTGTTCTCTGGTGGCTTTCCCTGGTGGTTTGCTATGCCTCTTCTGAGAGTCAGAGCAGCAGCGGCTGAAATTCAGCCTCTGTCTCAGAACAGAGGGATTGCAGATCATTCTCCACTGGTGCTCTGGCCACTTTAACTCTGTTTCTGTTGGTGCTGCTCAACCCTGCAGCATCCCAGGCTTTGCGCCCCACACCTGGCGTCCCGGGTTCTTTGTAGATCTTGGTTCTGGTATCCAAGATCTACAAAGAACTTCTCAAACTCAATACATGAGAAAAAAATAAACAAATCAAAAAATGGGCAGAAGATATGAACAGACACTTTTCCAATGAAGACATACAAATGGCTAACAGATACATGAAAAAATGTTCAAAATCATTAGCTATCAGGGAAATTCAAATCAAAACCACATTGAGATACCACCTTACACCAGTTAGAATGGCAAAAATAGACAAGGCAAGAAACAACAATTGCTGGAGAGGATGTGGAGAAAGGGGATCCCTCCTACATTGTTGATGGGAATGCAAGTCGGTACAGCCGCTCTGGAAAACAGTGTGGAGGTCCCTTATAAAGATAAAAATTAGGCTACCCAATGATCCAGCCATTGCACTGCTGGGTGTTTACCCCAAAGATACAGACGTAGTAAAGAGAAGGGCCATATGCACCCCAATGTTCATAGCAGCATTATCCACAATAGCTAAATCGTAGAAGGGGCTGAGATGCCCTTCAACAGATGACTGGATTAAGAAGCTGTGCTCCATATATACAATGGAATCTTACTCAGCTATCAGAAAGAACGAATTCTCAACATTTGCTGCAACATGGACGGCACTGGAGGAGATAATGCTAAGTAAAATAAGTCAAGCAGAAAAGACAATTATCATATGGTTTCTCTCATCTATGGACATAAGAACTAGGATGAACAGTAGGGGAAGAGAGGGATAAAGAAAGGGGGTAATGAGAAGGGGGAATGAAACATGAGAGACTATGGACTATGAGAAGCAAACTGAAGACTTCAGAGGGGAGGGGGTGGGGGAATGGGATAGTCTGGTGATGGGTAGTAAGAAGGGCACGTATTGCATGGTGCACTGGGTGTTATACGCAACTAATGAAGCATCGAACTTTGCATCGGAATCTGGGGATGTACTGTATGGTGACTAACATAATATAATAATAAAAAATAAATAAAAGCTGGAACAGCAACAGTAGGACAGGCCTAATCCACACACGAGGAAGCAGTTGACTAAGATTAGAGCAGAAATCAATGAATTAGAAACCAGGAGTACATTAGAGCAGATCAACAGAACTAGAATATGGTTCTTGGAGAGAATTAATAAAATTGAGAGACCACTGGCAAGACTTATCCAAAAGAAAAGAGAAAGGACCCAAATTAATAAAATTATGAATGAAAAGAATGGGGTCACAACCAACATCAATGAAATTGGATGGATTATTAGAAACTTTTATCAACAGCATTCTGCCAATAACTTAAGCAATCTGGAAGTGATGGAGGCCTTCCTGGAAACCTATAAACTACCAAGACTGAAACAGGAAGAAATTGATTTCTTAAACAGGCCAATTAATTATGAAGAGATTGAGTCAGTGATAAACAAGCTTCCAAATAACAAAACTCCAGGCCCGGTTGGTTTTCCTGGGGAATTCTACCAAACATTCAAAGAAGAACTAATACTATTCTCCTAAAGGTATTTCAAAAAATAGAAACAGAAGGAAAGCTACCAAACTCATTCTATGAGGCCAATATTACCTTGATCCCAAACCAGGCAAAGACCCCATCAAAAAGGAGAATAACAGACTGATTTCCCTAATGAATATGGACGCCAAAATCCTCAACAAGATCCTGGCTAATAGAATCCACAGTACATTGAAAGGATCATCCATCATGACCAAGTGGGATTCATACCTGGGAACCAAGGGTGGTTTAACATTCACAAATTAATCAGTGTCACAGATTTTATCCAGAAGAAAAAATTCAAAAATGATATGATTCTCTCAATAGATGCAGAAAAAGCATTTGACAATATACAGCGTCCTTTCCTGATTAAAACCCTTCAGAGTATAGGGATAGAGGGTACATTCCTCAATCTCATAAAAAACATCTATGAAAAGCCTTCATAAATATCATTCTTAATGGGGAAAAGCTGGAAGCCTTTCCCTTAAGATCAGGAACACGACAGAGATGCCCACTCTCGTCACTATTATTCAACATAGTACTAGAAGTCCCTGCAACAGCAATCAGACAACAAAAAGTGATAAAATGTATCCAAATCGGCAAAGAGGAAGTCAAAATGTCTCTCTTCGCAGATGACATGATACTCTATATGGAAAACCCAAAAGAATCCACGCCCAAACTATTAGAAGTTATAGAGCAATTCAGTATTGCGGCGGGATACAAAATTATTGCCCAGAAATCAATTGCATTTCTGTACACGAATAATGAGACTGAAGAAAGAAATTACGGAATCCATCCCATTTACAATAGCACCAAAAACCATACGTTACCTTGGAATTAGCTTAACCAGAGACGTGTAGGGTCTATAATCTAGAAACTATAAATGCCACTTGAAAGACATTGAGGAAGACACAAAAAGATGGAAAACTATTCCATGCTCATGGATTAGAAGAATTAACATAGTTAAAATGTCCATGCTACCCAGAGCAATCTACACTTTCAATGCTATCCCGATCAAAATACTGAGGACATTTTTCAAAGAACTGTAACAAATAGTCTTTAAGTTGGTATGGAACCAGAAAAGGCCCGAATCACCAAGGAGCTGTTGAAAATGAAAAACAAAGCTGGAGGCATCACAAACCAGATTTTGAGCTGTACTACAAAGCTGTGATTGCAAAGACAGCACGGTACTGGCACTAAAACAGACACACAGACCAATGGATCAGAATAGAGAACCCCGAAAAGGACCCTTCGGCTCTTCGGGCAACTAATCTTTGATAAAACAAGAAAAAAACATCCCTAAGAAAAAAGACAGTCTCTTCAAGAAATGGTGCTGGGAAAATTGGACAGCTACATGCAAAAGAATGAAACTTGACCACTCTCTCACACCATACACAAATATAAACTCCAAGTGGATGAAAGACCTCGATGTTAGTAATCCATCAAAATCCTAGAGGAGAACATAGGCAGCAACCCCTACAACGTCGGCCAAAGCAACCTTTTTCATGATACATCTCCAAAGGCAAGAGAAACAAAAGATAAAATGAACTTGTGGGACTTCATCAAGATAAAAAGCTTCTGCACAGCCATGGAAACAGTGAAAAAATCTAAGAGGCAGCCCCAGGAATGGGAGAATATATTTGCATAGGACACTACAGATAAAGGACTGGTATCCAAGATCTACAAAGAACTTCTCAAACTCAATATGTGAGACACAAATAAACAAATCATAAAATGGCCGAAGATATGAACAGACACTTTTCCAATGAAGACATACAAATGGCTAACAGACACATGAAAAAATGTTCAAAATGATTAGCCATCAGGGAAATTCAAATCAAAACCACATTGAGATACCACCTTACGCCAGTTAAAATGGCAAAATTTTTCAAGCAAGAAACAACAATTGTTGGAGAGGATGTGGAGAAAGGGGATCCCTCCTACATTGTTGGTGGGAATGCAAGTTGGTACAGCCACTCTGGAAAACAGTGTGGAGGTCCCTTAAAAAGTTAAAAATTGAGCTACGCTAGGACCCAGCCATTGCACTACTGGGCATTTACCCCAAGGATACAGACGTAGTGAAGAGAAGGGCCATATGCACCCCAATGTTCATAGCAGCATTATCCATAATAGCCAAATCGTGGAAGGAACCGAGATGCCCTTCAACAGATGACTGGATTAAGAAGCTGTGGTCCATATATACAATGGAATATTACTCAGTCATCAGAAAGAATGAGTTCTCAACATATGCTGCTACATGGACGGCACTGGAGGAGATAATGCTAAGTGAAATAAGTCAAGCAGAGAAAGACAATTATCATATGATTTCTCTCATCTATGGAACATAAGAACTAGGAAGATCGGTAGGGGAAGAAAGGGATAAAGAAAGGGCTTAATCAGAAGGCGGAATGAAACATGAGAGACTATGGACTATGAGAAACAAACTGAAGACTTCAGAGGGGAAGGGGGTGGGGGAATGGGATAGACTGGTGATGGGTAGTAAGGAGGGCACGTATTGCATGGTGCAGTGTGTTATACGCAACTAATGAATCATGGAACTTTACATCAAAAACCAGGGATGTACTGAATGGTGACTAACATAATATAATTTAAAAAATGTAAAATAAAAGAAACGTAATAAAAAAAAAGAAAAGAAGTCTAAGGTCTCAGTTGGAAGGTGATAGCAATATGAGTTCCCAAAGGTACTTCCTTTCCAACTCACATTTACCCCTCTTCCTCTCTCATAGTCCCCTTTGTTTTAATGAGGAAGCTACCTTTGGTTTCTTCCAGGGATAATTCTCTTATTTATTTTTTCATTGAGTTGGTATCTCCAGCCAGCATATGTTTGTTGAGAGCTTGCTTTGTTCTTAGATTAGGATAATTAAGGACAATCTCCCAGAGGAGCTAATTTTCAACTGAGTCCTAAATGAAATTAGCCGTGCAAAAATTAAAAAAATAAAAAGTATGTGTTTAGGCAGATGCAAGAGAAGTGCAGAGGTCCTGAGGAGATGCTGAACTTCACTTATTCAAGGATCAGCAAGGTCGGTGTGGTTAGAACAAGGACAGTGAAAGTGGAAATTGATGAAATCAGAGAAATAGGTAGATAACAGATCGCATAACTTAACATAGGCCATTGCAAGGAATGAGATTTTATTCTCAGCATGATGAGAAGCCCTTGGAGGGTTTTGTGTGGATGAGTAGGGGATCTTTGTTTAAAGATCACTGTGGGTCTTGTGTAGAATGAGGGTAAGAATGAAAGCAGGAGGACCAGTTAGAGGACTAGTTCAGGACTCCACACAGAGATAATAGTGGCTTTGAATGGGGTTTAATATGTGAAAGTGATGAGAATGGGTCATATTCTGGTTATATTTAATGGTACAATTAATAGGATTTGCTAAAGGGTTGGAAATAGAAGCATCAGAGTTTGGAAGCCCGCAGAAGGAAGTCAAGAGTAATGCATTTGAGATGGCCATTAGATATCCTTAATAGAGAAGTTAGATAAGCATTTAAAAGCCTGCTGGATGGTAGTCAGGACTGAGGGATAAATATGAGGTTAATCTCTGGATTATGGCGTTAGATGAGTTTATGGAGGGAATTGATCTAGGTGGAAGTCAAGGTGAAGTCCTGGGGCTAAACCATGGGGCGTTCCAGCATTTAGCTGGGAAAAGGAAAAAGATCCAGCAAAGGAAATTCAGGAGTAACTTAAGTAACCTATGATCTAGGATGCAATCAGGAAGGCAGAGGACTGGAAGCCAATGACAAACACAAGGAAGGAGTGGTTAACTGTGAGAGATGCTGCTATGAGGTCAAGGAAGATGAAGGATGAGACCTGGCTATTGGATTTGGCAAGACAAAGGGTACTGGTGACCCAGACAATGTAGGTTTAGAAATGAGAGGAATAACAACCTGACTGTAGAGGATTAAATAGGAAAGAAAGAAGCCCACAATAAAAACTATTGTGGGACAGTGACTTAACTCACCAGGCAGTGTTGAGGTCCCATTTAAGGAATTCTCAAAAGTACAAATGGAGTTTTAAAATGTATTAGAAGTTTTTAATAACAGTGCTGTGGTCATTAGGGCAAAGAAGTATGATTCAAATTTGTATATGTAATAATATTTCAGCTGCATGAAAGTGTGAGGAAAAAAGCCTGGAAGGAAAGATGGCAAAAATGTTAGTTATGAGGGTGGGAGAGAAAGGGGGGAAATTATTGACAGGAAATACAGACATCTTTTTCGAGAGGTTTTACCAGGAAATAGTACAGTAAATGAATAGGAGCTGCAGGGTGAATCAGACTCAAAGGAGAGGTTGTTTTGTTCTGATTTCAAAAGACTGTCTTTTTTAAGATGGAGATAAATATTGGAGAGATGGTACAAGAGTAAGTGACTGGAAATATGGGTGTCAGTGATCAGAAAGGATGCTTACTCGAAATTGAGATTTTGGAGGTCTTGCCATAATTGGAAATAACAAGGTCTATTATGTCTACTATGTGGGAAGGTAGGTGGAGTGAGGTGGAGGAAAACTGCACTTCAGAGGAACCAGTGTACTTAGGTTGCAATCAGAGCAAGAGGTGAAGAGAGAGGCTGAGGTTGCAGAGTATTTGCAGAAAGTATACTGTGAGTTCCTGAAGGCCTGCTGGTTAGGGTGCAAGAGAATACCGGGTCACAATAAAAGATGTCTAGACCCAGAATGGGACGAGAATCCTAGTGATGAACAACGTCACAGGAAACCAGGGCTTTCCAGGAGTATTGGGATACAGAGATGTCAAGCATTACAGGATTGGTCCTGGAGTAGTTTCTCTGGTGAAAATGAGTACTTCCTATTATAACCTAAGGGTAGTGGCATTGTTGGACTAAGAGATGATTGAAGTCAAGCCTTCCTGGGAGAAGCCAACATTAATAGCAGGATATGGAGGTCTTACCAACATCCAAAGCTCTGGGGGCCTCTCATGTAGGCTGTAGTGGTTGGAGTGACTATCTTAATATAAGAGAGAATTACAAGTGCAGCATTGCTGGAGTCTGGGATTGGGGATGGCTTTTCACAAATAGTAAAAGAATGTGAAATTTCAGGAGAGCCATGAAAGGATGTAAAGCAGGTGGGGAGGCTGAGGGTAGAGGGAAGAGCATTCCTGGCAGAGGCAACGGTGTACTGAGGGCCATAGGAGGATGGAGCTTGGTGTAACAGGAGGTATTCAAAGAAGACCCTTATAGTTGGGGCCTAGTGAGGGACAGGTGCCAGGTGTGAGTTTGGAGAGTCTGGAAGGGTCTAGGCCAGGAATAACCGTTTAGGGGTTATAAAAATGACTCAGTGGAGGTGCTTGAGTTCAGTCAGTTAAGCATCTAACTCTTGATTTTGGCTCTGGTCATGATCTTGAGGTCCTGGGATGGAGCCACATCATCGGGATCTGAGTTTAGTGGGGAGTCTGCTTGAGGATTCTCTCCCTCTTCCTCTGCCCCTCCTCCCACTTGCGTGTGCTTTCTCTCTCTCTAAAATAAATACATCTTTTAAAAAATGACTTGGTGGGTTATAAGCAGCATTTATTTTTATTTTTTGGTTTTGTTTTATTTCTTGAAGAAAATAACACAGAAGAGAAAATTTTTAAAAATATCAGAATGCATCCCATGTAGCAAAGATAATTTCGTGACCTATTTGTTTTGTTTATGTTTGTGTATGTGATCATAATATAACATGTATTTCTTATCTTTGAGTTTTGTCCCCTAAGCTAATGAAGAATCTTAAGCAGGACAGTGAAACAATGCAATTTTCATATTTACTGTATCACTCTTGACTGCCAGATGGTGATTAGAAGAAAGGCTTCAGGACATAATTGAGTAGGTTATTGTTCTGCTTAAAACAAGAGGTGCTCTGGACTTTCTCTGAGTTTTGGTAGTGGCATTGGGGATAAGGAAACAGATTCAAGAGTAGTAGATCAATTTAGCAGGAGTTGAGGTGGGCAAGAACGAAAGAGGTCTCCCCAAATGACTTCTGCTCTTCAGACTCCATTTTGTCATCTTCAGCCATCACCTCTTTTTCAGTTTTCTCATTTTTTCTTCCATTTATTTAAATATGACAACAAAAAGAACCATTTAATCATGTTATTATAACATGGAGAGCCGTTAGGTCTAAACTGGATTTATTTGATCCCTTACACTGTTCCCTTAATCACCATATTCAGTTGGGTTCTTTCCTAACGTTTTGTAAACCATATCGTGCTTCTCTTTTAAAAACAAAGTAAAAGCTAGATACTCTCATCCCAGTACATTTTGCTGACATGGTTGATGTTAAACTGAGCTGTGTGGGTTTTTTTGTTTTTAAATTTTTTAAAAAATTTATTTATTTGACAGAGATAGAGACAGCCAGCAGAGAGGGAACACAAGCAGGGGGAGTGGGAGAGGAAGAAGCAGGCCTCATAGTGGAGGAGCCTGATGTGGGGCTCCATCCCGTAACGCCGGGATCTTGCCCTGAGCTGAAGGCAGACGCCCAACCGCTGTGCCACCCAGGCACCCCAGTTCTTTTGTTTTTGTTTAAAATTTCTTTCTGCTTTATATCAAAAGCATGTTTTCCTTGGATTTCTGACTCATTCTTAAAAAAAATTTTTTAGAAGGGGGGAGGGGCAGAGGAAGAGGGAGAGAGAGAAAATCTTAAGCAGGGTCCATGCCCATTGCAGAGCCTGATGTGGGGCTCAGTCTCACAACCCTGAGATCATGACCTGGGCTGAAATCAAGAGTCAGATGCTTAACCAAATGCACCACCCAGGCGCCCCTCTGATAATTTCTAAATACTGTTTATTTAAGATTTTTTTTTAAGATTTTATTTATTTATTTGACAGAGAGACAGCCAGCCAGCAAGAGAGGGAACACAAGCAGGGGGAGTGGGAGAGGAAGAAGCAGCCTCCCAGCGGAGCAGGGAGCCCGAATGTGGGTCTCGATCCCAGGACTCTGGGATCATGCCCTGAGCCGAAGGCAGACGCTTGTTAAGCAAGCCACCCAGGCGCCCCTCTTAAGACTGTTTAAACTTGATTTTGCTGATTTATGTTGATTTTCTTTCTTAATATCATCCTCTGTTACATTCTACAGGCTAAGTGTAGTGTCGTCAGAGATTGTGCCTCATGCTGCAGTCATATTAGATACTGTTCTTCTACATTTAAAAGTTATCACCTATTCATCTTTGTTCAGAATAACAAACTTTTCTTTACTGTGTAAACTTGTCACTATTTCTAGAATATTATAGAGATGCTTTTCTGGGAAATATAACATTTGGCCTTGTATGGAATGTACCGGGAAGGAAAACCTGAAGAAATGTATGAAGGGAAAAAGAAAATACTGTGTATGCTTTCTATGTTTTGGGGAATAGCTATAAACAGGCATATTTTTCTACACTTGTAAAGTTTGCAGAGTAGGAAGATCAACATAAATAAATGAAATATAATTCTAGAATTGGAAAAATTGAAACAAGAATGAAGAATAAAATATAGGTATAGAGATTAAGATAAAGCATGGGCCCAATTAGAGTTTTCTGGGATAGTCTTTCTGAGCAGCTGCCATTTAAGTTAGGACATTTCAGACAAAAAGGAATTGCCATGCAGAGAGCATTTCTGACAGATGGAACAGCATGTGAGAGTCTGAAATGGGAAAGAATTTGATATATTCCAGGAACTTAAATAAAGCCAGTAAGGTTAGAGCATTGTTTCTGAAGATAGTAATGGTTCAAAATGAGGTCAGAAAGGTAATCAAGGAATGGATCACACAGGGGCTTTTAGGCCATGAACAGGAATTTGGATTTTATTTGAAGTTCAAGGGATAAAACATTGAAAGGTTTTAAGCTGTATTTCAAACTTTTTTCTATACCAGAAGCATCTGGGGAGATAGAGAAATGAAGGAAAATTTGCATTTTTAAAGTTGCTGACAAATATTGAGTGTCAATAATGTGCAAGTAATGGTTCTAGGCACTAAAAATAAGGCAGAGAATGAAGTAAAGTCATTGCTTTGATTAAGCATTGGGGAGACAGACAAGGCACTGACTTTTAAAATAGTATATCTGTTAGTATAAATGCAATATAGCTGCAGTTCTATATTGGGTGTCTTGATAATGTGACATTTGAGCAGAAAACTGAAGTGAGAGAGCAAGCCATGCAGATATCTGGGAAAAGAGCATTCCAGAAGGCAAACATGAGGCGTACATATGGCATTTTTTAACAACAAGGAAGCCATTGTGGCAAGAACAGAATGAATAATTAGGAAAGTTAGGAGATGATGTCAGAGCAGGGCAAGCTCATGTAGAGTAAGGTCTTGTGGGCCGTAATAAGTAAGGACTTTAGATAATATTCTGAGATGTAAACTCTTAGAAGATTTTTGCAGGGGAGTAATGGGATATGAATTACATTTTAAAAGAATCCTTCTGGCTGCTGTGTGAAGAACAAATTGTAGGGGCCAAGTTCAAAGAACAGAGACCAGTTAAGAGGCTATTACAGTGAGAGACAGGTGGCTAGGCCCAGGGTGATAGTAGTGGATGTGGTCAGATACTTGATAAACTTTAATAGGAGCGGTAATAGGGCTTGTTGATAGATTGGATATCTACCCAGACATTTGATCGAATGTTTCCAGAGGAGGGTTTTTGCTATTATTTTATAAGCTTCCTTGGTTGGATTCTAATCCTCTCCAAAATTTAGGAACCACACACTTTAACTATTTCTCTAATTGCTCTCCTCCCTATAAACTCCCCTTATTCTACATTTTCTACTTGTGCCTTTTATTTTAATTGCACAAAATATTTTAGCACTGTTTAAGCCATTCTCTTCATTTAAGAATTTTTATTTTATCTACCATTTTTACTTTAGAAGTTTCATTTCTCCTTATAAACAAAAGCAGCAGGAATTTGCTTTCTTGTTATCTTCCAGACTTGGAATCCAGTTGTGAGACCAAAAAGCCATCTCCAGAAAAGGGAGTTTATGAAATGGAATCACTGCAATGGGAGAATATGAGGAAACCTATCAGTCATAACCTTGATTACAATGGTCTTAGAGATATAATGGAGGGCAAAGGAATGTTTGAGGGTCAACAGAAAAGTCAGGAAGGATTTTACATGCACATGAAAATTACCTGTGGAGAAAAGGCCACTCAAAACCGTTCTATGTCACCTACTCTTCATCAGATAAATCCTACCAAGGAAAAATTGTACAAATGTAAGGAATGTGAACACGCTTTCAACTACCTGTCATGCCTTACTGAACATGAGAAAAGCCATAATAAAGAAAAACACTCCAAAATTAAGAAATGTAGGAAGACCTTCAGCAAAAAGCCAGCCTATATTCAACATCAGAGGATTCAGAATGGTGAAAAACCTTATGAGTGTATGGAATGTGGGAAGGCTTTTGGTCGTAGTTCTGATCTGATTCAACATCAAAAAATTCATACGAATGAAAAACCTTACCAGTGTAAGGCATGTGGGAAGGCTTTTATTCGTGGTTCACAGCTCACTGAACATCAGAGAGTTCATACAGGAGAGAAACCATATGAATGTAAGAAATGTGGAAAAGCCTTTAGTTATTGTTCACAGTATACTCTCCATCAGAGAATTCATAGTGGTGAAAAACCCTATGAATGTAAGGAATGTGGAAAGTCCTTTATTCTTGGCTCTCAACTTACTTACCATCAGAGAATTCATAGCGGTGAGAAACCCTATGAGTGTAAGGAATGTGGAAAGGCCTTTATTCTTGGTTCACACCTTACTTATCATCAAAGAGTTCATACTGGTGAAAAGCCTTACAGATGTAAAGAATGTGGGAAGGCCTTTTTATGTGCCTCGCAACTTAATGAACATCACAGAATCCATACAGGTGAGAAACCCTATGAATGTAAAGAATGTGGGAAAGCCTTTTTTCGTGGCTCACAACTAACTTACCATCTGAGAGTTCATACAGGTGAGAGACCCTATAAATGCAAAGAATGTGGGAAAGCCTTTATTTCTAATTCTAATCTTACTCAACATCAGAGAATTCATACCGGTGAAAAACCCTACAAATGTAAAGAATGTGAGAAGGCCTTTGTTTGTGGCAAACAACTTAGTGAACATCAGAGAATTCATACAGGTGAGAAACCCTTTGAATGTAAGGAATGTGGAAAGGCTTTTATTCGTGGTGCATATCTTACTCAACATGAGAAAATTCATGGTGAGAAGCATTATGAATGTAAGGAATGTGGGAAGACCTTTTTTCGTGCCACACAACTTACATATCACCAGAGAATTCATACGGGTGAGAAACCCTACAAATGTAAGGAATGTGACAAGGCTTTTATTTATGGCTCACAACTTAGTGAACACCAGCGAATTCATAGAGGTGAAAAACCCTATGAATGTAAGCAATGTGGGAAGGCCTTTATTCGTGGCTCACATCTTACTGAACATCTAAGAACTCATTCTGGTGAGAAACCCTATGAATGTAAGGAATGTGGGAAGGCCTTTAGTCGTGGCTCAGAACTTACCCTACATCAGAGGATCCATACTGGTGAGAAACCTTACGTGTGTGTTCAATGTGGGAAAGACTTTAGACGTCATTCACAACTTACTCAACATATGAGGCTTCATAATTGAAAAAGCCTTGAATACGATTCAATATAAGAAAGGCTTCAATGTCTTTAACACCTCTGTAATGTTAGAAAACCCATATTATGTTTGTAATGAATTTAGGGCATCCTTATGCTTGTGCTCAAAATCAACTCATTTTTAGAAACCCTATGTTAATGAATTCAGAAATAACTTCTGGAACCCATTAAACATTTTTAAGAATCTATAACCTTGGGAGGTAATGCTGGAGTATATCCTTTATTGAGCACCATCTCTATTTCACCATTTCCTGTGAAACTGGAGAAGTTATTTAACCTCTCTGTGCCTCAGTTTCTTTGTGTAAAATAATGTAATGATATCACATTGATTAAATTATAAATAATTAAATGTATGCAATTCCCTTCAGACAGCATCTGATACTCAGTATCTGTTGTTATTGCTATTATCATCATTATTATATGTTATTAGAGAAGGCAAATGGTAAGAATATTTTTGAGTACAGTACGATGTAAGCATTTTATGACCATCTATCCCTCATTTTGTTTTTGTTTTAGATTTTATTTATTTGAGAGAGAGCACATGTGCATGAGGGAGGGGGAGGAATAGCTGAGTGGGGAGCCCGTTGCGGGGCTCAATCCCAGGACCCTGGGATCATGACCTGAGCCGAAGGCAGATGCCTAACCAACTGAGCAACCCAGGCAGGTGTCCTTGCATGCAGTGATTTTAAACATAAAGTACGAATTATGTTTTCCTTCTACACTTCAAGAAACAGATACTATGATATAAATAATAAAATGCATTAGTACATAATGGACACAAATAACAATTAAGAAAATAAAATAATAATAAAAGTAAAATAAAAACCATTGCAGAATAATTGAAACGGAAGTTCCCAAAACAATACTTACCTTTTCTTCATGCCCTCTGCGGTTTTCTATTATAATGTCTGTAATAAACAGTGTAGCCCACTCTGTTGTCTTCACAACTTAATACTGTTCATTATTCCCACTCTGAAAGATACTGGTTTTACATTTATATTACAAAATTATAAACCAGGGGGCCCTGGGTGGCTCAGTTGATTGGGTGTCTGACTCTTGATTTCAGCTCAGGTCATGATCTTGGAGTCGTGAGATTGAGCCCTGCATAGGTCTCTCTGCTGAGTGTGGAGCCTGCTTGGGATTCTCTGTCCTTTTCCTCTGCCCCTCCCTGCTTCCCCCATCATCCCCCATACACGCAGGCTCTCTCTCAAAAAAATTATAATCCAAGTGCTAATTTGCCATTTTTAAAAGCACAAAAAGAAAAAAAAAAGGATTGAGAACCATTAGAATCCTCTGAATCATTAGAGTAACCACTGTGATGCTCATGCAGTCATGCATTGCCTGCTCAGATTGGACAAACTATGGCATCATTACCACGCTGAATTTAAAGAAAATGTAAATAATGAAATGTAAGTAAAACATTATTTGCCACATTGATCTTAAGTCATTAATATACATCTGGCATGTAACATATTTGCATATTAGCAGAAAATACCCTGAACCAAAATCTCCCCAAATATGTTCAAGACATAATAATCTCCAAATATCACTGGAGAAGAGGGGCCTGGTCTGTCTCATGCATACAGCAGTGCATAACCTAATTTCCTTACTGGCCAATGAATTCCACTTTGAACAAGCCAAATTAAAAGGTTGTGAGAAGACCTGCAATAAAGAAAATACTACCATTGTTTAACACATTGTTTCCCAGTCCTGACCATGAATCCTTTCTCTTCCACCATACTTACTGTCTTTGGGTTATGAACACATTGAGAAATCCACTGCAGACCAAAAGGAATAATTATAAGAAGAAATTTAAGGCAATATGGCAGTCAATTAAATTTGGCGGGTGGTGTAGTACTTTTCTGTTCTACAATTAATACACTATACAGGAAGAGTCCCTCTAGCTCAAGTTTTCACAACACTTTCCCTATTCTCTCAATCTAGATGATTTAGTTAAGTTTTTATTCTTTATGCTGATGTTATGAGATTGTTTACTGTGAAACAAATGAATATTAATTATCTCAGTACTTTATATTTATTTCATAAATTGTTTTGAAACTTAGAGTTTCCCTGTTGAGGTAATGGTGAGGGATAGGAATATACGTTAATCAATTAATAAAGACAAATAAAAGTGGCTGCTACACTGCTTTTGTTGCTACTTTAAGATATATTGATACCATCACACCCATTCAAAATTAAGCTTTATTTCCCCTACATGCATATAATTCTTTTCAAAGGTCATTACATTCCTCTTACAAAGTTACATAACAAAGTTTACCTCATACCAAAGAAATAGTGCAAATTTAAAAGAATCACATTCACTCCCTCCCACCCATCTTCTATCAAAACTTTGGTTTTTGTCTTGTGATGCATCCTTCTGTTCTCAAATATGGTCCACATTTGAGTCTAAAAAAATTTAAGTTTTTTTATTTTTTTTTAAAGATTTTATTTATTTATTTGACAGAGATAGAGACAGCCAGCGAGAGAGGGAACACAAGCAGGGGGAGTGGGAGAGGAAGAAGCAGGCTCATAGCAGAGGAGCCTGATGTGGGGCTCGATCCTATAACGCCGGGATCACGCCCTGAGCCGAAGGCAGATGCTTAACCGCTGTGCCACCCAGGCGCCCCAAAATTTAAGTTTTAATGGGATAACTATCCACCGTAACTTGTTTTGTTTTAACTTTTTATTGTAGAACATTTCAAACATATAACAAAAATAGGATAATAAAATGAACAGCCATGTACCCATCACATATTTTTATTTTTAAATTTTAAATCCAATATAGATAACATACAATATTACATATTTTTAATAATCACTCCTATTATACCTTTCTTGTTAATCTTCCAAATATCTTTGGCTGGGATATTTTAAAGCCATACTAGTATATTTTAGCATTTCCCCTCTACATATTTCAGTATGTATCTTGAACAGATAAGGACTTAACATTTAGTAATTTTTCAGATATTAATGATTATAGTTGGTTTATTTGAGTCAGGATTTAAAAGACATCTGCTCGTTGCATTTTGTTGGTATGTCACTTGCTTTTCTGACTTTTTAAAAATGCCTGCAGAACAAAACATGAACATAGTAACAGCAATGCCATGATATATCCTCCTTATTCCCCCCCAAACTGAGTATTCAGGTTATTTCTCTGTTGCTGCTAACCACTGCAATAAATGTCCATATATGCTTATTCTTGCATATTTGTGTTTTTATTTCTATGGGATATATTCATGCAGATTAGACTAAGTCAAATTATGTATAAGTTTAAATTTTAATAGATTATGCCAAATTTTGAAAACAGTTTACATTTTCATCATTAATGTATGAGAGTGCTCATTCCCCATACCATCACCAGGAGCAAAAAATAAGGACTTCTTTTGGAGCCATGATGGAATAACAAGTTTAAACGGGGACTGTTATCCCCAACAAAAGAGATACAAATTAAGTGAGCACTATGATCACAACTTTCTACCTGGACACACATTCTAAATAATGAGAAAAGTTATCCCAAATGGAGCATGCTGGTCTGCCTGTGTTGAGAAGATGGAGATCAAAGAAATTGATGTGTCTGGAAGTTGCAGAACAGTTCCAGAGAGAAGGAAGCTGTGCAGAGAATTACAGAAATGTGTGAAAGGTCCTCTTCAGTCTTTCCTAATATTACATAATATGTGCATAGAGTGTGATTCTACAAGACTGGGCAAAGTGTAATCAGGGAGCTGCAAGCTGTAAAATGCCCAGAGTTGACACAGGACAGAGGTACTCTAATTCTGACCCAGATGATCACCCATACCATTTGGTAGATAGCCTAGAAGAGTCACATGATAGGAGTAGAGGTCAACTATCTCTAAAGCACTTTAGACCTGTCCTAAACTGCTTTTTTAAAGTTCTAAAAGAACCAAGCAAGTAACCTACCTGCCTACAGAGTAAAGCTCAACACTCTAAAAGAAATGTAACAATAGTCAGGATTCAAAAATATAAATTTCACAATGTCCAGTATTTATATAAAGAAGGCAAAAAAAAAAAAGGCAACACAAAACCAGAAAAAAGAAAAAATCAATCAGTTGGCCAACTGAAATGGCAGGAGAAATGGTATCAGTATGAAATTACAAAAGCTGTTATGCTCAATATGCTTAAGAAGTTTTTAAAACCACAACATAATGAGGAGAGGTATGGAGGATAGAAAATGGAACTTGTAGAAAAGAAAAATACCTGAGAAGAAAATTTTACTGGAGATTAAACACAGAGGAAGGAAAAATTCAGTGAACTTGAAAACATACCTGGAAAAATGAAGCACAGGGAGAAAAAGGCTGAAAGAAAAGAGCCTCGGTGACCTGTGGGAAAATATAAAGCAGGATAAGATATATGTAAATGGGATGTCAACAAGATGCTAGAGTTGGTTTTCCTGGACCCTTTCCCCACCACCAACACACTGATCAGCAATTCATGGAAAATTCCCTTTGTGAAAAATCCAGAAACTGAGTGAAAGTCTTCTGCACCCAGGGAGAATGCAAAGCCAGACCCACCAAAACTCATAGGAAGATATGGGATCCCTCCCACCAGACTCCTGGTATATGGTACAACACCATATGATCAGTGAGAGACCCTCTGGCTACCAGCTTCACCCAGGGGAGGGAAGGGGATGGTTTACCCATCCTGTACCTCAAATTTCCTGAAGAAGCTTGAATGCTGACTTCAGTCTTGCCAGTTGTGGAGTTTTGACAGGTCCAGTAAAATCTAGTCACTGGGTACAAATAGCGATGTTGGGTTGGGCTGGTAGACCTTAATTCTATTCAGCACAAAGCAAACGGTTGAAAAATGAAAAACAGATGAAAAATCCCAGCCCTCAGCTTCCCCATGGGGAAGAAAAGAGTTGATTTGTGTGTCCAACACCCCAGTGTTGCCAAGGCTGCCCAACAAACTGGCATCTGAGTTAGTCTCAAAGCTCTGACAGGTCTGGCACAGTTTATCCACCTGTGGGAGAACAGAGACAATGGTTTCAACTGATTAATGCCACAACCCCCCATTTGTAGGTCAGCACAGAGGGAGTGGGCAAAAATAATAGCTGCCTACGTCTCCCTGGGAAAAGAAAGAGTACATAGAGTTTCCCAGATAAAGATGGAGATTGGCAGAGAATTTAAAAATATGATTCAACTATATACTGGATACAAGAGGAACATTTTAGATTCAAATATCAAATTTCAAAACAAAAGGACAGAAAAAGACATACCATGCAAATAGCAACCATAACAGAACCAGAGTGGTATACTATCAGATCAAATAGACATTAAGACAAAATTACCAGAGACAGAGGTACATTTTATTATCAAAAAGGGTTAATCCATCAAGAAGACAAGAAACCTAAGAATATATGCAGCTAAGGGGCACCCTGGTAGCTCAGTTAAGTGTCTGCCTTTGGCTCAGGTCATGATCCCAAGTCCTGGGATGGAGCCCCACATCCACCCAGAGAGCCTGCTTCCTGTCTGCCTCTGCCTTTCCCCCCTTTGGTGCAGGCACACACTCTCTCCCTCTCTCACAAACAAATAAATAAAATTTAAAATATATATATATATATATATACATATATATATATATATATATATATATGCAGCTAAAACCAACAACTCAGGTGTCCATCACCAGATGAATGAAGAAACAAAGTTGGTATATGCATACAATAGAATATTACTCAGACTTAAAAAAAAGAAAGGAATTCTGACAACTGCTACAACATGGATGAACCCTAAAGGCAAAATATCAAAATATATGAAGTAAAAACTGACAGAATTAAGGGCACCTGGGTGGCTCAGTCAGTTAAGTGTATGACTATTGATTTCAGCTCAGGGTCATGATCTCAGGGTTGTGAGTTCAAGCCCTCTGTCTGACTTCATGCTGCACATGGGGCCTGCAAGATTCTTTCTCCCTCTGCCCCTCTCTCCTGCTTGCTCTCTCTCTCTCTCAAAACAAAAAACAAAACAAAACACCAAAAACAAAACAAAACAAAAAAAACCCCAAACCTGACAGAATTGAAGGGAGATGTAGATAACTTAACAATAACACTTGGAGATATCAAAAGTCCACTTCCAATGATGGATAGAACACCTAAACAGAAGATCTTCAAGGATAGAAACAGAAGATTTAAACAACACCATAAACCAAGTAGGCTTAACAGACATATGTAGAAAAGCAACAAGCAACAGCAAAATGCACATTTTTCTCAAGTGTATATGGAATCTTCTCCAAGACAAAGCATATTTTAGGTTAGAAAACAAGTCTTAGGGCGCCTGGGTGGCTCAGTCTTAAGCGTCTGCCTTCGGCTCAGGGCGTGATCCCGGCGTTCTGGGATCGAGCCCTGAATCAGGCTCCTCTGCTGGGAGCCTGCTTCTTCCTCTCCCCTCCCCCTGCTTGTGTTCCCTCTCTCACTCGCTGTCTCTCTGTCTGTCAAATAAATAAATAAAATCTTTTGGAAAAAAAACCCCAAGTCTTAGTAAATATAAGAGGATTTCTGTCATAAAAAGAACATTCTCCAGTCATAGTGGAATTAAATTAGAAATGAATAATAGGAAATTTTTGAAATTAACAAATATGTGGAAACTAAACAACGTGCTTTTAACCAATGTGTCAAAGAAGAATTCAAAGAATTCCCAAGGAAAATTAAAAAATGGAGAGGGAGATAAGATGATGGCATAGTAAGAGGACTCTAGGCTCATGTCATCCTTCAAGCACAACTAGATAACTATCAAATCATTCTGAATACTGAAGAAATCGACCTGAGGACTGACAGAACAAACTCCAAAAGAGAGAGAAGAGGCGACCTTGAGGAAGGTAGGAAGTGTGGAGATGTGGTTTGGGGGAGAAATGGATCATGGGAGCTGCAGAGGGGAGGGAGCCCTGGTTAGAGAGAAAGGTGAAGGAGAGAGGAGCACAAGAGAATGCACAAGGAGAACACTTCCTTAAAGTCACTGGCTGGGAAAATGAGAAGGGCTGATTTTCGTGAGTTTTGAAGTGGACTTCAAATGAGTGGGGCTTGACTGGAGTTTTAAAGATCAGTGGGGTTGTCTGGGTTAGAGACCTGAGGGTGCTGCCCTACTCTGGAGAAGAAGCAGGCAAACACACTGGGTACAGATGGCATGATCTGAGGGGCCCTGGGGGGAGGGGAGGGATTCGTTTGCTCTTGGAGTGCAACTGGGAGAGGTGGCATTCACAGAGACACCTCTCCAGGGACTAAAGAGCTGGCAGGTGACATTTCCCTCCCTTGCTCCTCAGCAAAAACACAGAGCCACCCAACCAGGGCAGCTCATCCCAGGCACTGGCTGCCTAGCCTATTTGCTCCAAGTCCCATGTCCCTGCACTCTGGTGCAACTGCCCTTCTTGGTCAGATCTGTGTCTGACCCAGTGCAGCGAGACCCTCCCCCCAAAGACCAGCACAACCCCTGCCTACACCACATTCCTAAAGTTTGGAGTTTTAAAAGTTAGCAGGCTTAGCTTGGATAGACTCAGGGGGCACTGCTCTGCTCCTGGAGAGAAGGCAGGCAAACAACCCTGAGACAGACAGTACGATCTGAAAACTTCCTGGGATGCACAGTGGGGAGATTATTCACTCTTCTGTGAGAGTTTCTCTGACAGCAGCAAGCATGGAGACCCCTCTCCAGGGACAAAGGAGCTGGCTAGCACCATTTCTCTCCCCCACTGTTCAGCATAAGCAAAGAACCAACTGTAGTAAACAGCACAATGCCAACACTGGCTGACTAACCTGCTTACACCAAGTGCCACCCCCCTGCACTTGGCCAGTACTGCCCTTCTCAGGCAAGTGTGCCTCAGTTCCAGTGCAACAGGTCCCTTCCCTAGAACACCAGCAGAAATCCCCACCCACATGTCTCCTGACCAGAGAGTTCTGCAAGGCTTCAGTTCTAGTGGAAGTAGCATCAGGTCTCATTTAACAAGTAGACCAGAGAACACCTAGTTAAAACACCACTCTGGCCAAGGTCCAAACACTGTCCACTGCAGGCAAGGAGAGCCTCTGCAGATGGCTGTCTGAAGGATAGAGCAGCCAAAACACAGCAGCAGAGTGTATGCAGCACACACCAGAGACACTCCCTGAAGCATCCCCACTTAACACCCCACTTATATCAATGGAGAGATCATCCAAGGAGAAAATTGACAAGGAAACAATGGCTTTGAATAACACACTGGATGAGGTGGACTTATCAGATGTATTCAGAACATTTCATCCTAAAGCAACGGAATACACATTCTTTTTGAGTGCACATGGGACATTCTCCAGAATAGATCACATACTAGGTCACAAATCAGGCTTCAAAAAATACAAAAACATTGAGATCATACCATGCATATTTTCTGAGCACAATGCTATGAAACATGAAGTCAACCACAAGAAAAAATTAGGAAGGACCATCAATACATGGAGGTTAAACAACATGCTACTAAAAGAATGAATGGGTCAACCAGGAAATCAAAAAAGAAATTAAAAAAACATGGAAATAAATGAAAATGAAAACACAGTGGTCCAAAACCTTTGGGATGCAACAAAAGTTGCCTAAGAAGGAAGTATATAGTAATGCAGGCCTACATCAAGAAGCAAGAAAAAAAATCTCAAATAAATTACCTCACCTTACACCTCAGGGAGCTAGAAAAAGAAGAACAAACAAAGCCTAAAGCCAGCAGAAGAAGGGAAATAATAAAAATTAGAGGAGAAATAAATGATATAGAAACTTAAAAAAAAACAGATTGATAAAACCAGGAGATGACTCTGAAGAAATTAATAAAATTGATAACCCACTAGCCAGACTTATCAAAAAGCAACAGAAAAGACCCAAATAAATAAAATCATAAATGAGAGAGGAGAAATAACAACAAACACCACAGAAATACCAATAATTATAAGAGAATATTATGAAAAAAGCTACGCCAATAAACAGAACAACCTGGAAGAAATGGATAAATTCCTAGAAACACATAAAATACCAAAACTGAAACAGGAAGAAAGAGAAAACTTGAACAGTATGATAACTAGCCAATAAATTGAGTTGGTAATAAAAAAAACTCCCAACAAACAAAAGTCCAGGGCCAGATGGCTTCACAGGTGAATTCTACCAAACATGTATTTTTTTAAAGATATTATGTATTTAGGGAGGAGGAGTTAAGATGGTGGAGGAGTAGGGGACCCCTTTTTCAGCCAGTCCCCTGAGTTGAGCTGGATAGGTACCAGAGCAGCAGGAACATTCACGGAATCAGCCTGAGACTCAGGAAGATACATCTGGATCTCTACAAATGAACATCTCCAGCGCTGAGTATTGAGGTACGAAGTGGGGAGCCATGAAACTGCGCACAGATATTGGAAGGTAAATGGAAGGGGGAGGGAGCTGCCATGTCCAGGCCCCAGGAAGCAGTAGCCACCTGCATGGGGGAGGGGGCGGACCGCAGACCCGCACCCTTGGGACAGCAGACTGAGACCATGAGCCGGGGGCGCACGCTACCAAGTGTCTCATGGAACTCCGGAACTCTGGTGTGCTTACTGGATCCAGACTGAGACCGTGAGCTCTGGGAGCATGCGTGGGGTGGCTGGCGGCTTGCGGTTGGTGGGCCACCAGCACCAGGGAGCGGGCGGACCATGGACCCGCACCCTCGAGACAGCAGACTTAGACCGTGAGCCGGGAGCACGCGCCACCAAGCATCTCACGGAGCTCCAGAACTCCGGTGTGCTCAATGGATCCAGACTGAGACTGGGGCTCTGGGAGCGCACGCGGGGCGGCTGGCGTCTGGCGGGCCACCAGCACGGGGGAGCGGGCGGACTCACGGACGGCACCTGTGAGACAGCAGACAGAGACAGGGAGCTCCAGCAGCGTGCGTGGGGCAGCTGGCGACTGGCGGCTGGAGGGGTTAGAAACATAAAGGACAGAGATGTGCCAGCCCTGGAAGTGAGGGCAGGGACGCCGGGTGTGGGGCGCACAGCCTGGGATGCTGCAGGGTTGAGCAGCACCAACAGAAACAGAGTTAAAGTGGCCAGAAACATCAGTGGAGAATGGGCCACAATCCCTCTGTTCTGTGACAGAGGCTGAATTTCGGCCGCTGCTGCTCTCTCAGAAGAGGCACAGAAAACCGCCAGGGACAGCCGCCAGAGAACAAAAGCCTGGAAATACCGGCTCACACTGTGCCCACCCCCATCCCCCCTTGCAGGGGACACAGAGACTCTACCCAAACAAGGTTTCCTGAGTATCGGCGTGGCAGGCCTCTCCCCCAGAAGGCAGGCTGAAAAATCAAGAAGCCCACAACCCAGGGCACCAGAGTGGCACAGTCATTAAGCGCCTGTCTTCGGATTAGGGTGTGATCACAGCGTTCCGGAAAGGAGTCCCTCATTGGGCTTCTCCGCTGGGAGCCTGTTTCTTCCTCTCCCACTCCCATGCTTGGGTTCCCTTTCTTGCTGACTGTCTCTCTCTCTCAAATAAATAAATGAAATCTTTAAAGAAGGAGCCCACATCCCTAAGATCTCTATAAAACAAGGGCACACGGCCTGGGTCCCAGTCAATAACTTGGGCTCTGGACAACCCCACAATCACTCCTCATCAGAATGAAGAGAAGAAGTCCCCCCAGCAAAGAAAAGATAATGAGTCTGTGGCCTCTGCCACAGAAATAATAGATGTAGATGTATCCAAATTATCAGGAATGGAATTCAGAGCAACAATGGTCAAGATGATGAGTAGACTTGAAAAAAGTATTAAAGAAAATGTTGCTGAGAATATAGAATCCCTAAGGGCAGAAATGAGAGCGAATCTGACAGAAATTAAAAATTCTATGAGCCAAATACAGTCAAAACTAGAGGCTCTGATGGCCAGAGTCACCGAGGCAGAGGAACGCATTAGCAAATTGGAGAATGGGTTAGTAGAAGAAAAAACGAAAATAGAAGCTGGTCTTAAAAAAACCACACCCATGAATGTAGATTACGGGAGATTACTGACTCTATGAAATGATCCAATGTCAGAATCATCGGCATCCCTGAAGGGGTGGAGAAAAACAGATGTCTAGAAGAGATATTTGAACAAATTGTAGCTGAAAACTTCCCTAATCTATCAAGAGAAACAAACATTCGTGTCCAAGAGGCAAAGAGGACACCACCCAAGCTCAACCACGACAAACCTATGCCATGTCACGTCATAGTGCAACTCACAAATATTAGATCCAAGGATACAGTATTGAAAGCGGCCAGGACAAAGAAATTTCTCATGTACCAAGGCAAAGGTACAGAATTACGTCTGACCTGTCTACACAGACCTGGTATGAGAGAAAGAGTTGGGGGGGGCATTTTTAAAGCTCTTTCAGAGAAAAACATGCAGCCAAGGATCCTTTATCCAGCAAGGCTGTCATTCAGAATNTGTCATTCAGAATTGATGGAGAAATAAAGACGTTCCAAAATCGCCAATCATTAACCAATTTCGTAACCACGAAACCAGCCCTACAGGAGATATTAAGGGGGGCTCTATAAAGGTAAAAAGGCCCCAAGAGTGATACAGAGCAGCAAGTCACAACCGATACAAAGACTTTAAAGAGAAATGGCATCATTAAAATCATATCTGTCAATAATCTCTATCAATCTAAATGGCTTAAACTCTCCCATAAAACGCCACAGGGTTGCAGATTGGATAAAAAGACATGACCCATCCATTTGCTGTCTACAAGAGACTCATTTTGAACCCAAAGATGCATTCAGACTTAGAGTAAGGGTATGGAGTACTATCTTCCACGCAAATGGCCCTCAAAAGAAAGCTCGAGTAGCAATTCTCATATCAGATAGATTGGATTTTAAACTAGAGGCTATAGAGAGAGACATAGAAGAGCATTATATTATTCTTAAAGGAAGTATTCAACAAGTGCATATGACAATTATAAATATATATGCCCCCAACAGGGGAGCAGCAAGATACACAGGCCAACACTTAACCAAAATATAGAGACATATAGATAAAAACACATTAATAGTAGGGGACCTCAACACCCCACTATCAGAAATAGAACAGCCTGGCAAAAACTAAGGAAAGAATCAAAGGCTTTGAATGCCATACTCGACGAGTTGGACCTCATAGATATATATAGAACACTACACCCCAGAACCAAAGAATACTCATTCTATTCAAATGCCCATGGAACATTCTCAAGAATAGATCATGCTCTGGGACACAAAACAGGTCTCAGCCAATACCAAAAGATTGAAATTATCCCCTGCATATTCTCAGACCACAACGCTCTGAAATTGGAACTCAACCACAAGGAAAAACCTGGAAGAAACTCAAACACTTGGAGGCTAAGAACCATCCTGCTCAAGAATGACTCGATAAACCAGGAAATCAAAAAACAAATTAAACAATTTATGGAGACCAACGAGAATGAAAACACAACGGTCCAAAACCTATGGGATACTGCAAAGGCAGTCCTAAGGGGGAAATACATAGCCATCCAAGCCTCACTCAAAAGAATAGAAAAATCTAAAATGCAGTTTCTATATTCTCACCTCAAGAAACTGGAACAGCAACAGAGGGACAGGCCTAACCCACTGACAAGATAACAGTTGACCAAAATTAGAGCAGAAATCAATGAATTAGAAAACAGAAGTGCAGTAGATCAAATCAACAGGACGAGGAGCTGGTTCTTTGAGAGAATCAATAAAATTGATAGACCACTGGCAAAACTTGTCCAAAAACAAAGAGAAAGGACTGAGATTATTAAAATTATGACTGAAAAGGGAGAGGTCACGACCAGCACCATTGAAATTGCAAGGATTATTAGAAACTTTTACCAACAGCTATATGCCAAAAAACAAAGCAATCTGTAAGAGATGGTGGCCTTCCTGGAAACCTATAAACTACAAAGACTGAAACAGGAAGAAATAGATTTCTTAAACAGGCCAATTAACTATGAAGAAATTGAGTCAGTGATAAACAACCTTCCAAATAATAAAACTCCAGGCCCAGACGGTTTTCCTGGGGAATTCTACCAAACATTCAAAGAAGAAATAATACCTATTCTCCTAAAGCTATTTCAAAAAATAGAAACAGAAGGAAAGCTACCAAACTCATTCTATGAGGCTAATATTACCTTGATCCCCAAACCAGGCAAAGACCCCCTCAAAAAGGAGAATTACAGACCGATTTCTCTAATGAATATGGATGCCAAAATCCTCAACAAGATCCTTGCTAATAGAATCCAACAGTACATTAAAAGGATTATCCATCATGACCAAGTGGGATTCATACCTGGGATGCAAGCATGGTTCAACACTCGCAAATCAATCAATGTGATACATCATATCAACAAGAAAAGACTCAAGAACCATATGATCCTCTCAATTGATGCAGAAAAAGCATTTGACAAAATACAGCATCCTTTCNATCTGCCAAACATTCAAAGAAGAAATAATACCTATTCTCCTAAAACTATTTGAAAAATAGAAACAGAAGGAGAGCTACTAAACTCATTCTATGAGGCTAATATTACCTTGATCCCCAAACCAGGCAAAGACCCCCTCAAAAAGGAGAATTACAGACCGATTTCTCTAATGAATATGGATGCCAAAATCTTCAACAAGAACCTTGCTAATAGAATCCAACAGTACAGTAAAAGGATTATCCATCATGACCAAGTGGGATTCATACCTGGGATGCAAGCATGGTTCAACACTCGCAAATCAATCAATGTGATACATCATATCAACCAGAAAAGACTCAGGAACCATATGATCCTCTCAATTGATGCAGAAAAAGCATTTGACAAAATACAGCATCCTTTCCTGATTAAAACCCTTCAGAGTGTAGGAATAGAGGGTACATTTCTCAATCTCATAAAAGCCATCTATGAAAAGCCTACTGCAAGCATTATTCTCAATGGGGAAAAGCTGGAAGCCTTTCCCTTAAGATCAGGAACACGACAAGGATGCCCACTCTCGCCACTATTATTCAACATAGTACTAGAAGTCCTTGCAACAGCAATCAGAAGACAAAAAGGGATCAAAGGTATCCAAATCGGCAAAGAAGAAGTCAAACTGTCTCTCTTTGCAGATGACATGATACTCTATATGGAAAACCCAAAGGAATCCACTCCCAAACTATTAGAAGTTATAGAACAATTCAGTAAGGTGGCAGGATACAAAATCAATGCCCAGAAATCAGTTGCATTTCTATACACGAATAACGAGACTGAAGAAAGAGAAATTAGGGATTCCATCCTATTTACAATAGCACCAAAAACCACACGTTACCTTGGAATTAACTTAACCACAGACGTAAAGGACCTATATTCTAGAAAGTATAAATCGCTCTTGAAAGACTTTGAGGAAGACACAAAAAGATGGAAAAATATTCCATGCTCATGGATCGGAAGAATTAACATAGTTAAAATGTCCATGCTACCCAGAGCAATCTACACTTTCAATGCTATCCCGATCAAAATACCGAGGACATTTTTCAAAGAACTGGAACAAATAGTCCTTAAATTTGTATGGAACCAGAAAAGGCCCCGAATCTCCAAGGAACTGTTGAAAAGGAAAAACAAAGCTGGGGGCATCACAATGCCGGATTTCGAGCTGTACTACAAAGTTGTGATCACAAAGACAGCATGCTACTGGCACAAAAACAGACACATGGACCAATGGAACAGAATAGAGAACCCAGAAATGGACCCTCGGCTCTTTGGGCAACTAATCTTTGATAAAGCAGGAAAAAACATCCGGTGGAAAAAAGACAGTCTCTTCAATAAATGGTGCTGGGAAAATTGGACAGCTACATGCAAAAGAATGAAACTTGACCACTCTCTCCCACCATACACAAAAATGAACAGCAAATGGATGAAAGACCTCAATGTGAGACAGGAATCCATCAAAATTCTAGAGGAGGACATAGGAATCAACCTCTATGACATCGACCAGAGCAACCTTTTTCACGACACATCTCCAAGGGCAAGAGAAACAAAAGATAAAATGAACTTATGGGACTTTATCAGGATAAAGAGCTTCTGCACAGCCAAGGAAACAGTCAAAAAAACTAAGAGACAGCCCACGGAATGGGAGAATATATTTGCAAAGGACACCACAGATAAAGGACTGGTATCCAAGATCTACAAAGAACTTCTCAAACTCAATACACGAGAAACAAATAAACAAATCATAAAATGGGCAGAAGATATGAACAGACACTTTTCCAATGAAGACATACAAATGGCTAACAGACACATGAAAAAATGTTCAAAATCATTAGCCATCAGGGAAATTCAAATCAAAACCACACTGAGATACCACCTTACGCCAGTTAGAATGGCAAAGATAGACAAGGCAAGAAACAACAATTGTTGGAGAGGATGTGGAGAAAGGGGATCCCTCCTACATTGTTGGTGGTAATGCAAGTTGGTACAGCCACTCTGGAAAACAGTGTGGAAGTCCCTTAAAAAGTAAAAATTGAGCTACCCAATGACCCAGCCATTGCACTACTGGGTGTTTATCCCAAAGATACAGATGTAGTGAAGAGAAGGGCCATATGCTCCCCAATGTTCATAGCAGCATTGTCCACAATTGCTAAAACGTGGGAGATGCCCTTCAACAGATGACTGGATTAAGAAGCTGTGGTCCATATATACAATGGAATATTACTCAGCTATCAGAAAGAATGAATTCTCAACATTTGCTGCAACATGGACGGCACTGGAGGAGGTAATGCTAAGTGAAATAAGTTAAGCAGAGAAAGACAATTATCATATGATTTCACTCATGTATGGAACATAAGAACTAGGATGATCGGTAAGGGAAGAAAGGTATAAAGAAAGGGGCGTAATCAGAAGGCGGAATGAAACATGAGAGACTATGGACTATGAGAAACAAACTGAAGACTTCAGAGGGGAAGCGGGTGGGGGAATGGGATAGACTGGTGATGGAGGGATAGGATAGACTGGTAAGGAGGGCACGTATCGGATGGTGCACTGGGTGTTATACGCAACTAATGAAGCATGGAACTTTACATCAGAATCCGGGGATGTAGTGTATGGTGCCTAACATAATATAGTAAACAATCATTAAAAGAAAAGATATTATGTATTTATTTGAGAGAGAGAGCATAAGTGGGGTGTGGAGAGAGAGGTGGGGGAGAGGGAGAGACAGACTCCCTGCTGAGCAGGGTACCTGATGCAGAGCTCAATCCCAGGACCCTGGGATCATGACCTGAGCTGAAGGCAGATGCTTAACAGACTTGGCCACCAAGGTGCCCCTGATTTCAATTCCTTTAAATTTGTTAACGTTTGACAAAAGGGTCTAGGATGTGTTCTAACTTCCTATATGTTCTGTGGACACTTAGAATGTGTATTCTGCTCTTGTTGGGTGAAGTGTCCTAAGTCAACTATACTTGTGGTTTTGCCTATTTAATCCTTCAGTTCTATCAGTTTTTACTTTACATGTTTTGCGTTGTGCTGTTTGGTATATATGTTTAGGATTGCTGTCTTCTGGGATTGACCTATTTATCAATATATAATGTGCTTTTTTGGTCCATAATTTTCTTTCCTCTGAATTCTACTTTGATATCAATGTAGTCACTCTAGTTTTCTTGATTATTTTTTGA
Organism: Ailuropoda melanoleuca; assembly: GCF_002007445.2. Taxonomy (NCBI): domain Eukaryota; kingdom Metazoa; phylum Chordata; class Mammalia; order Carnivora; family Ursidae; genus Ailuropoda; species Ailuropoda melanoleuca. The sequence goes on along the minus strand of NC_048229.1, from coordinate 38,727,085 downwards.
ATGGTATACCATTTTCCATCCCTTTACTTCAAACTACCTCTATAATATTTGAAGTGATTTTTTTTTGTCAACAGGATATTGTTGGGTTATGTTATTCATTTTGCCAAACTCTTTGGCCATTTATATTTAATGTAATTAATGATGTGTTAGAATTTAAGTCTGCCATTGTATCATCAGTTTTCTGCTATACCCTTTGGTTTTTGTGTCTTGTTTTCCCTTTCTTGCCTGCCTATGGATTACTTGAACATTTTTGGTATCTTTTTTAGGATCTCTCTGTAATTTTTTTATTGGATATATCTGCACAGATATTATATTAGTAGTAATATTACATTACTGTCAACATTTACCACTTCAGGTGGAATATAGAAACAGTACTACCTGTTAGATTACTTTACACTTTCTCCTTTATGCTATACTTGTTTTAAACATTATCTTTACAAACTTTGAAAACCGTATCAGACAATATTTTCAGCCAACAAATATGATTTTTAAATGTTAAAAGAGAATAATCTATTATATGTACCCATATGTTTATAATTTTTGTTGCTTTTTCTTCATTCTTGAGGTTCCAAGTTTTCTCATTATGATTTTCTTTCTGAATAAAGAAATTTCTTTATGAATTATTTTAGAGCGGAACAGCTAGTTACGAATTCTTGTTTTTCCTTCATCTGAGAATGTCTTCATTTTACCTTCCCTCCTGAGTGATACTTTCACTGGTCAGAATTCTGGTTTGAAAGTTCTTTTCTTTCAGTACTTTTCTTTCAGAAAGAAAAAAAAAAAAGTTGTACTACTTCCCTCTGGCCTCCACAGTTTCTAATGAGAAATCCACTGACATTCAAATCACTGTTGCTCTATAGCAGTGGTTCTCAATTGAAAACTGTTTTGCACCCGGGGGAATATTTGTCAACGTCTAGAGACATTTTTGGCTGTCACAACTAGGAATTGCTATTGGCTTCTATTGGGTGAAGGCTTGGGATGTTGAGAAACATCCTACAACACACACCAAAGGACAACAAATTATTTGACTCAACGAATTATTTGATGCAAAATGTTGCTAATGCTGAAGTTGAAAAGCCTTGCTATGTAAGTTTCTTTTGTGTCTGGATGCTTGCAAGATTTTTTTGTCTTTAGTTTTCAGAAATTTGAATATGATGTGTCTAGATATGGATTTTGTTAGGCTTATCCTATATTTACTCATCTTCTTGAATCTAGGTTTATATCTTTTGCCAAATTTGAGTTTTCAGACACTTTCTTCAAATATATTTTCAGCTTTGCTTTTTCTCCTTTCTTGGGACTGATACTAATGTTAGATTTTTGTTGTTGCTAAGGTCCAAGAACTTCCATTAATTTTTTTCCTGATTTATATCTCTGTTCATTCAGAATGGATAATTTCTGTTGCTCTATCTTCAAGTTAACTAATTATTTTCTCTGTCATCTCCATTCTGTTCTTATGTTCATCCAGTGATTTAAAAAAATCAGTTATCTTTTTCAGTTCTAATGTTTATATTTGGTTTTTCCTTATATCTTTTATTTCTTCTGAAATTCTCTCTAATCTCTCTCTCATTTAATTTAAAAGCATTTTCCATTGCTTGTTGCATTTTTTACAACATCTGTGTCATCTTGGTTTTGGCCTGCATTGACTGTCTTTTCTGACTCAAGTTTTGATTTTCCTGATTCTTTGCTTAATGAGCATTAAAACTTTTATTTTTTGACATTTTGAATATTAGGTTATGAGACTCTGGTTCCAATTTATGTGTGTAATTTTTTTTAATTTTAAGATTTATTTATTTTAGAGAGAGAGAGAGCACCAGTGGGAGGGACAGAGGGAAAAGGAGAATCTCAAGTAGACTCTGTACTCAGCACAAAGCCTGATGCTGAGCTTGATCCCATGACCTTGAGTTTGACCAAGCTGAAACCAAGAGTAGGATGCTTAACTGACTGCACCACCCAGGTGCCCCTGTAACTTTAAAAATAAAAGGGTGTAACTTAAAAAAATAAACCTGCCAAAGTGTTTTCCAGATCTGTTTTACCATTGAAATTCCCCCTAGGAGTGTATGAGATTCAGCTCCTCCTCATCCTTGCCAAGATGTGGTCAGCTTTTTAAATGCTAACTATACTAATAGGTGTATACTATTAGCTTATATTGCTTTAATTTGAATTTCTGTAATGACTAATGATGTTGAATATCTTTTCGTGTGCTTAATTGACATCTGCATATGTTCTTTAGTTATATATCTTTTCAAATCTTTCTCTCAGTTTAAAATTGGGGTATTTGTTTTCTTATTGAGCTAAGAAATTTTATATTCAAATCCTTTATCAGATATGATTGGAAAATATTTCCCCAGTTGGTGGTTAATCTTTTCATTTTAATGGTATCTGTTGAAGAGTTCAGTTTTCATGAATTTTTATCAACATGTTCTTTAAGGATCATACTTTCAGTAGAACATTAAAAAAAAAGTTCTGCCTAACCAAAGATCTGGAAGTTTTGTGGTTTTGGGCTTTACATTTAGGCCTATGATATATTTTTACTTATTTTTTATATGGTGTGAATATAAATCAAAGTTTTTTTTCCCATATGCATAGCTAATTCATCCAAGCACTATTTGTTGAAAAGACTATCTTTATTATTTTTTTTAATTTTATTTTATTATATTGTGTTAATCACCATACAGTACATCCCCAGATTCCGATGTAAAGTTTGATGCTTCATTAGTTGCGTATAACACCCAGTGCACCATGCAATACGTGCCCTCCCTACTACCCATCACCAGGCTATCCCCTTCCCCCACCCCCTCCCCTCTGAAGTCCTCAGTTTGCCTCTCACAGTCCATAGTCTCTCATGTTTCATTCCCCCCTCTGATTACCCCCCTTTTCTTTATCCCTTTCTTCCCCTACCGATCCTCCTAGTTCTTATGTTCCATAGATGAGAGAAATCATATGATAATTGTCTTTCTCTGCTTGACTTATTTCACTTAGCATTATCTCCTCCAGTGCCGTCCATGTTGCAGCAAATGTTGAGAATTCGTTCTTTCTGATAGCTGAGTAATATTCCATTGTATATATGGACCACAGCTTCTTAATCCAGTCATCTGTTGAAGGGCATCTCGGCTCCTTCCATGATTTGGCTATTGTGGACAATGCAGCTATGAACATTGGGGTGCATATGGCCCTTCTCTTTACTACGTCTGTATCTTTGGGGTAAACACCCAGTAGTGCAATGGCTGGGTCATAGGGTAGTTCAATTTTTAACTTTTTAAGGGACCTCCACACTGTTTTCCAGAGTGGCTGTACCAACTTGCATTCCCACCAACAATGTAGGAGGGATCCCCTTTCTCCACATCCTCTCCAACAATTGTTGTTTCTTGCCTTGTCTATCTTTGCCATTCTAACTGGCGTAAGGTGGTATCTCAGTGTGGTTTTGATTTGAATTTCCCTGATGGCTAATGATTTTGAACATTTTTTCATGTGTCTGTTAGCCATTTGTATGTCTTCATTGGAAAAGTGTCTGTTCATATCTTCTGCCCATTTTATGATTTGTTTATTTGTTTCTCGTGTATTGAGTTTGAGAAGTTCTTTGTAGATCTTGGATACCAGTCCTTTATCTGTGGTGTCCTTTGCAAATATATTCTCCCATTCCGTGGGCTGTCTCTTAGTTTTTTTGACTGTTTCCTTGGCTGTGCAGAAGCTCTTTATCCTGATAAAGTCCCATAAGTTCATTTTATCTTTTATTTCTCTTGCCTTTGGAGATGTGTCGTGAAAAAGGTTGCTCTGGCCGATGTCATAGAAGTTGTTGCCTATGTTCTCCTCTAGAATTTTGATGGATTCCTGTCTCACATTGAGGTCTTTCATCCATTTGGAGTTTATTTTTGTGTATGGTGTGAGAGAGTGGTCAAGTTTCATTCTTTTGCATGTAGCTGTCCAATTTTCCCAGCACCATTTATTGAAGAGACTGTCTTTTTTCCACCGGATGTTTTTTCCTGCTTTATCAAAGATTAGTTGCCCAAAGAGCCGAGGGTCCATTTCTGGGTTCTCTATTCTGTTCCATTGGTCGATGTGTCTGTTTTTGTGCCAGTACCATGCTGTCTTTGTGATCACAGCTTTGTAGTACAGCTCGAAATCCGGCATTGTGATGCCCCCAGCTTTGTTTTTCCTTTTCAACAGTTCCTTGGAGATTCGGGGCCTTTTCTGGTTCCATACAAATTTAAGGACTATTTGTTCCAGTTCTTTGAAAAATGTCCTCGGTATTTTGATCGGGATAGCATTGAAAGTGTAGATTGCTCTGGGTAGTATGGACATTTTAACTATGTTAATTCTTCCAATCCATGAGCATGGAATATTTTTCCATCTTTTTATGTCTTCCTCAATATCTTTCAAAAGTGATCTATAGTTTCTAGCATATAGGTCCTTTACGTCTCTGGTTAAGTTAATTCCAAGGTAACGCATGGTTTTTGGTGTTATTGTAAATGGGATGGATTCCCTAATTTCTCTTTCTTCAGTCTCGTTATTCGTGTATAGAAATGCAACTGATTTCTGGGCATTGATTTTGTATCCTGCCACCTTACTGAATTGTTCTATAACTTCTAATAGTTTGGGAGTGGATTCCTTTGGGTTTTCCATATAGAGTATCATGTCATCTGCAAAGAGAGACAGTTTGACTTCTTCTTTGCCGATTTGGATACCTTTGATCCCTTTTTGTCTTCTGATTGCTGTTGCAAGGACTTCTAGTACTATGTTGAATAATAGTGGCGAGAGTGGGCATCCTTGTCGTGTTCCTGATCTTAAGGGAAAGGCTTCCAGCTTTTCCCCATTGAGAATAATGCTTGCAGTAGGCTTTTCATAGATGGCTTTTATGAGATTGAGAAATGTACCCTCTATTCCTACACTCTGAAGGGTTTTAATCAGGAAAGGATGCTGTATTTTGTCAAATGCTTTTTCTGCATCAATTGAGAGGATCATATGGTTCTTGAGTCTTTTCTTGTTGATATGATGTATCACATTGATTGATTTGCGAGTGTTGAACCATGCTTGCATCCCAGGTATGAATCCCACTTGGTCATGATGGATAATCCTTTTAATGTACTGTTGGATTCTATTAGCAAGGATCTTGTTGAGGATTTTGGCATCCATATTCATTAGAGAAATCGGTCTGTAATTCTCCTTTTTGAGGGGGTCTTTGCCTGGTTTGGGGATCAAGGTAATATTAGCCTCATAGAATGAGTTTGGTAGCTTTCCTTCTGTTTCTATTTTTTGAAATAGCTTTAGGAGAATAGGTATTATTTCTTCTTTGAATGTTTGGTAGAATTCCCCAGGAAAACCGTCTGGGCCTGGAGTTTTATTATTTGGAAGGTTGTTTATCACTGACTCAATTTCTTCATAGTTAATTGGCCTATTTAAGAAATCTATTTCTTCCTGTTTCAGTCTTGGTAGTTTATAGGTTTCCAGGAAGGCCTCCATCTCTTCCAGATTGTTTAGTTTTTTGGCATATAGCTGTTGATAAAAGTTTCTAATAATCCTTGCAATTTCAATGGTGCTGGTCGTGACCTCTCCCTTTTCAGTCATAATTTTAATAATCTCAGTCCTTTCTCTTTGTTTTTGGACAAGTTTTGCCAGTGGTCTATCAATTTTATGGATTCTCTCAAAGAACCAGCTTCTAGTCCTGTTGATCTGCTCTACTGTGGTTCTGGTCTCTAATTCATTGATTTCTGCTCTAATCTTGGTCAACTCCTTCCTTGTCAGTGGGTTAGGCCTGTCCCTCTGTTGCTGTTCCAGTTTCTTGAGGTGAGAATATAGAAACTGCATTTTAGATTTTTCTATTCTTTTGAGTGAGGCTTGGATGGCTATGTATTTCCCCCTTAGGACTGCCTTTGCAGTATCCCATAGGTTTTGGACCGTTGTGTATTCATTCTCGTTGGTCTCCATAAATTGTTTAATTTGTTTTTTGATTTCCTGGTTTATCGAGTCATTCTTGAGCAGGATGGTTCTTAGCCTCCAAGTGTTTGAGTTTCTTCCAGGTTTTTCCTTGTGGTTGAGTTCCAATTTCAGAGCGTTGTGGTCTGAGAATATGCAGGGGATAATTTCAATCTTTTGGTATTGGCTGAGACCTGTTTTGTGTCCCAGAGCATGATCTATTCTTGAGAATGTTCCATGGGCATTTGAATAGAATGAGTATTCTTTGGTTCTGGGGTGTAGTGTTCTATATATATCTATGAGGTCCAACTCGTCGAGTATGGCATTCAAAGCCTTTGATTCTTTGCTTAGTTTTTGCCAGGGTGTTCTGTCTATTTCTGATAGTGGGGTGTTGAGGTCCCCTACTATTACTGTGTTCTTATCTATATGTCTCTTTATTTTGGTTAAGAGTTGGCTTGTGTATCTTGCTGCTCCCCTGTTGGGGGCATATATATTAATAATTGTCATATCCACTTGTTGAATACTTCCTTTAAGAATAATATAGTGCCCTTCTGTATCTCTCTCTATGGCCTCTAGTTTAAAATCCAGTCTATCTGATATGAGAATTGCTACTCCAGCTTTCTTTTGAGGTCCATTTGCGTGGAAGATGGTACTCCATCCCCTTACTCTAAGTCTGAATGCATCTTTGGGTTCAAAATGAGTCTCTTGTAGACAGCAAATGGATGGGTCATGTCTTTTTATCCAATCTGCAACCCTGTGGCGTTTTATGGGAGAGTTTAAGCCATTTAGATTGATAGAGATTATTGACAGATATGATTTTAATGATGCCATTTCTCTTTAAAGTCTTTGTATCGGTTGTGACTTGCTGCTCTGTATCACTCTTGGGGCCTTTTTACCTTTATAGAGCCCCCCTTAATATCTCCTGTAGGGCTGGTTTCGTGGTTACGAAATTGGTTAATGATTGGCGATTTTGGAACGTCTTTATTTCTCCATCAATTCTGAATGACAGCTTTGCTGGATAAAGGATCCTTGGCTGCATGTTTTTCTCTGAAAGAGCTTTAAAAATGCCCCCCCAAGCCTTTCTCTCATTCCAGGTCTCTGTAGACAGGTCTGACGTAATCCTGATACCTTTGCCTTGGTACGTGAGAAATTTCTTTGCCCTGGCCGCTTTCAATACTGTATCCTTGGATCTAATATTTGCGAATTGCACTATGACATGCCGTGGCGTAGGTTTGTCCTGGTTGAGCTTGGATGGGGTCCTCTCTGCCTCTTGGACACGAATGCTTGTTTCCCTTGCTAGATTAGGGAAGTTTTCAGCTACAATTTGTTCAAATATCTCTTCTAGACCTCTGTTTTTCTCCACCCCTTCAGGGATGCCGATGATTCTGACATTGGATCGTTTCATAGAGTCAGTAATCTCCCGTAATCTACATTCGTGGGCGTGGATTTTTTTAAGACCAGCTTCTATTTTCGTTTTTTCTTCTACTAACCCATCCTCCAATTCGCTAACGCGTTCCTCTGCCTCGGTGACCCTGGCCGTCAGAGCCTCTAGTTTTGACTGNTGTGATCACACCCTAATCCGAAGACAGGTGCTTGGTGACTGCGCCACTCAGGCGCTCCGGGTTGTGGGCTTCTTGATTTTTCAGCCTGCCTTCTGGGGGAGGGGCCTGCCTGCAGGTACTCAGAAAACCCTGTTTGGGTAGAGTCTCTGTGTCCCTTGCGAGGGGGGATGGGGATGGGCACCCTGTGAGCCGGTATTTCCGGGCTTTTGTTCTCTGGCGGCTTTCCCTGGCGGTTTGCTATGCCTCTTCTGAGAGAGCAGCAGCGGCTGAAATTCAGCCTCTGTCTCAGAACAGAGGGATCGCGGATCGTTCTCCACTGATGTTCTGGCCACTTTAACTCTGTTTCTGTTGGTGCTGCTCAACCCTGCAGCATCCCGGGCTGTGCGCCCCACACCCGGCGTCCCAGCCCTCACTTCCAGGGCCGGCACGTCTCTGTCCTTTGTGTTTCCAACCCCGCCCGCCGCCAGCCGCCCCGCGCGGGCTCCCGGAGCTCCCCTTCTCAGTCTGGTGTCTCACAGGTGCTGACTGCGAGTCCGCCTGCTCCCCCGTGCAGGTGGCCCTCTAGCCGCCAGCCGCCCCGCGGACGCTCCCGGAGCTCCCTTTCTCAGCCTCGATCCAGTGGGCACACCGGAGCTCCGGAGCTCCGTGAGATGCTTGGTGGTGCACGCTCCCGGCTCACGGACTCAGTCTGCCGTTTCCAGAGTGCGGGTCCGCGGTCCGCCCGCTCCCCGGTGCAGGTGGCCCGCCAGCCGCCCTGCGCGCGCGCTCCTGGAGCTCACGTTCTATGTCTGTTGTCTCGCGGGTGCCGTCCGCGAGTCCGCCTGCTCCCCCGTGCAGGTGGCCCGCCATCTGCCAGCCGTCCCGCGTGCGCTCCCGGAGCTCCCTTCTCAGCCTGCTGTCTCAAGCGTGCGGGTCCGCGGTCTGTCCACTCCCCCTTGCAGGTGGCTACCGCTTCCCGGCGCCCTGACACGGCGGCTCCCTCCCCCTTCTGTTTAGCTTCCGATATCTGTGCGCGGTTTCACGGCTCCCCGCTTCGTACCTCGATACTCAGCGCTGGAGATGTTCATTTGTAGAGATCCAGATGTATCTTCCTGCGTCTCAGGCTGATTCCGTGGATATTCCTGCTGGTCTGGTACCTATCCAGCTCAACTCAGGGGACCGGCTGAAAAAGGGGTCCCCTACTCCTCCGCCATCTTAACCTCCTCCGAAAAGACTATCTTTAGCCATTAAACTGCCTTTCATCTTTGTCCCAAATCAGTTGTTCATATATGTATGTGCTTATTTCTGGACTGTATTCTGTTCTATTGACCTATTTGTCTATCTTGATGGCAATAACAAACAGTCTTGGTTACTTTCCCTTTATAATAAGTCTTCAACTTAGGTAGTCCATGTCTTTCAACTTTGTTCTTTTTCGAGGTTGTTTTGTCTATTCTAGGTCCTTTGCATATCTACATATGTTTTAGAATCAGTTTCCACACACACAAAAAAAGCTTCTTGATATTCTGATTGGTACTTTATCAAATCTAGAGGTCAATTTGGAAAGAATTGACATTGTAACGATATTGACTGTTCCAATCTCTAATCATGGTGTATTTCTGTTTATTTAGGTCTTCTTTGAGTTCTCTCAGTAGTGCTTTTTAGTTTTTATGCTATGATCCTTTGCAGTTCTTTTTCTAAATTTATCACTCAGTGTTTCATGCTCTTTGTGGTGTTGTAAGTGGCACTTTTAAAATTCAAGTTTCAGATTGTTTATTGCTAGCACAAATAAAATTTGATCTATGTATATTGATCTTTATCCTGCAACCTCACTAAACTCACTTGTTAGTACTAGTAGCTTATTTATAGATGCCGTAGACATTCATTTGTTAATAAAGATAGCTTTAGGTCTTCCTTTCCAGTCTGAGTACCCCCTCCATCCTTTTCCCCCCTTTATTGCCCTGTCTAGAGCCTCCAGTACAATACTTAGTGGAAGTGTTGAGACAAGACATCTTTTTCTTGCTCCTGGTCTTAGGTCTATCACCATTAAGCATGATGCTAGCTGTAGATTTTTCAGGTACTCGTTATTGGTTGAGGAAATCCCCTTCTCTTTTTCTTAGCTGATGTCTTCTCATTAATGGATGATAGAAGCCCAATACTTTACTGGATGCCAGACATAAACTTTGCCATTAGGTGCTGCATATTTTTGTATTCCTAAAAATATTCTTGATCTTTGTTTGGAATACTGTTATTTGGAAAGTTTTTTATAATAATTTTTTATTGTATTATGTTAGTCACCATACAGTACATCCCTAGTTTTTGATGTAAAGTTCCATGATTAATTAGTTGCATATAACACCCAGTGCACCATGCAATACGTGCCCTCCTTAATACCCATCACTAGCCTATCCCATTCCCCCACCCCTTCCCCTCTGAAGCCCTCAGTTTGTTTCCTAGAGTCCATAGTCTCTCATGCTTCATTCCCCCTTCTGTTTACCCCCCATTTCTTCTTCCCTTTCATCTCCTATTGTTCTTCCTACTCCTTATGTTCCATAAATGAGTGAAACCATGATAATTGTCTTTCTCTGCTTGACTTATTTCACTTAGCATTATCTCCTCCAGTGCCGTCCATGTTGCAGCAAATGTTGAGAAATCGTTCTTTTTGATAGCTGAGTAATATTCCATTGTATATATGGACCACAACGTAATCCAGTCATCTGTTGAAGGGCATCTCGGCTCCTTCCATGATTTAACTATTGTGGACAATGCTGCTATGAACATTGGGGTGCATATGGCCTTTCTCTTCACTACGTCTGTATCTTTGGGGTAAACACCCAGTAGTGCAATGGCTGGATCATACTGTAGCTCAATTTTTAATTTTTAAGGGACCTCCACACTGTTTTCCAGAGTGGCTGTACCAAATTGCATTCCCACCAACAATTTAGGAGGGATCCCCTTTCTCCACATCCTCTCCAACAATTGTTTCTTGCCTTGTCAATTTTTGGCATTCTAACTGGTGTAAGGTGGTATCTCAGTGTGGTTTTGATTTGAATTTCCCTGATGGCTAATGATTTTGAGCATTTGGAAAGTTTGATTCTTTTGGAGTTTGCTTTTATACTTTGTTAGGTGGGATCAGAGTACTAGTTAGTCTGGCTAGTTAATTTTCCCCAACTCAGGTAAAATCCTCTGAGTACCCTACTTTGTGAAGTCAAGTTGTCCACCTTGGCTGTTGGGAGAAGGAATTACACCTGGACCTCTATGAGCTCTGAGGATTATTCCCTCCATTTCTTTCAGATAATGATTTCCCCCTGGCTTCAGGTATTTTTCTCACATTAATGTATTAATGAGTATTTAGCTGAACTTAAGGGAAATCCTCTGCTGATCTCTGGACATCTTTGGTGTTCTGTCCTGTAAACTCAGACCACATTGGCCTCATCATTTCATCTCAACAGTAGGAAACAGCTGGGCTCTGCCTGGTTACCCCTCCCATTCATAAGCTGTGAAATCATAGGGCTTACCTCGTTTCTTATCTCAGAGATCACTGTCCATCATTGGAATTGGACATTTCAAGATGTTCGATATTTTGAAAACCATGGTTTCAACTATTTCACTCAACTTTTTAGTTATTTGGCCAGTTTCTCCATCTTGGCCAGAGCAATCAACTGTTTACGCTTTTAAATTTGACAGTTTATTAACAGAATTAATGAAGTTAATGCAAATAGATAACACTTTTCCTTTTTAGTTAAATTTAAAATACTTTCTCTAGAAAATATACTGTACCCTGAGGTTATGAAGTATTCTTAGCTGTGTTCTAAAAATATTATTTTATCTTTTTTTTGTAAAGTCATTAATCCATCTGGAACACATTTTCATGTATTATTTCATGGTTGCTCAATTGCATTCTTATATGGACGGATACTCAATTGTTTTAGAACAATTTACTGAAGAGGTGCTCATTCCCCAGGGCTCTGTGTTGCTACCTTTGTAACTAATCAAGTGTCAATATAAGCATGGATCTATTTCTCAGATCCTGTTTGATTTCACTGGTCTATTTATCCATATATATGATACCTATTGTACTACTATCTATATACTTACGTTTTAGTATCTATTGAATATTCTCCCATGTTGTTCTTATTCAAGTGTTTTGCTTATTCATGACACTTTGTATTTCCATATAAACTTTTAAATCAGCTGGTTGTTTAAAAAAATTCCTGTTGTGATTTTTTTATTGAGTTTGCTCGATCTCTAGTTTGACAACTAGCAACTCTACAATATTGATTCTTCCACCATATTACTGAGGTATACAGCTAATTTTGTCCAAGTCTCTAATTATCCCTCAATATGCTTTTATAGTTTTCTGTAGAGAAGTTTTAAACATCTTTTGTTATATTTATCACTATCAGTTTTTAAATGCTATCTTAAATGTCCATTAAAAATTTTTTTCTTTCTTTCCTTAATAGGAGAACTAAGAGAAGAATCCTACAATTCTGAAACACAGACCTCTTTCATGTGCCTCCTTTTACCTCATTAAACAGCTTCTGCCTTGCTACTGAATCCTAGGAGAGACTGCATGGCTAACCATAGGACAATATGTGATGACACATGTTGAATCATTCATCATGAACTGGTTGGTGGTATTTGTTCTTTCAAGACATGTTCTTAGGACTGAACCTGCCATTTTGACATTTAGTTAGGGGCCCTTCATGATACTGACAAAGAGGAAAGGAAATATGTCAAGGAATGGTATCCACAGATTTGCTACCCACTGACAAAAATTTATGGATTACAATAGCAACTCCAAAAAGAGGGGATGAATAAAAGCTCAGATCCTTTAGGAATGGAGGTTTGTATCAACCCAACTAAGAACTCCCAAATGAAAGTACAGTAAAATGTTAGTGGTAGATTTAGGTAGTGGGCATACAGCTCTTCTCTATGTTTGAAATTTTCATAATAAAATGTTGAACAGTAAGGAGAGGGAATGCAATCTGAGATGCTTTTAGCAAAGAGAACAAGAAATAAATATGAAGGAAGTATTAAATACTGATTACAGTCTCAAGACTTGTAAAAAGAACTATAGTAGCTCTACTTTCTTTCTTCCCTGATTGCGTGTGCGCATGTATATATAGACTTCCTCCCTCTCTCTCTTTCTTGATTCTGGTTTATATAAGGTCTTTTGATGGTGATTAAAGATAAAATATATATTGCAGGTTAGAGTAAACTAGAGTGGAAATGTGACTAGAGAAGAGGAATCACCACTATCAATGACTATGCATATCCCCTTTTGGGAGAAGGTAGTTATTTAAAAATTTTTTAAAAATTATGAACAATTTAAAACATCCACTAAAAGATGTGGTCCATATATAATGGAATATTACTCAGCCATCAAAAAGAACGATTTCTCAACATTTGCAGCAACATGGACAGGACTGGAGGAGATAATGCTAAGCGAAATAAGTCAAGCAGAGAAAGACAATTATCATATGGTTTCACTCATTTATGGAACATAAGAAGTAGGAAGATCATTAGGAGAAGAGAGGGAAGAAGAAAGGGGGGGTAAACAGAAGGGGGAATGAAGCATGAGAGACTATGGACTCTGGGAAACAAACTGAGGGCTTCAGAGGGAGGGGTTGGGGGAATGGGATAGGCTGGTGATGGGTATTAAGGAGGGCACATATTACATGGTGCACTGGGTGTTATATGCAAGTAATGAATCATGGAACTTTACATCAAAAACTGTATGGTGACTAACATAACATAATAAAAAAATAAAAGAGAAGAGTATAGATAACTGTTCATACTTTGCTCTTCTTTTTTTAACCTTTACCACATCCCCTAATTTTTTCTGCAGTATCTAAATGCAAATCATATCATTTCACTCACCAACCCTTTAATATGTCTGGCAAATAAAGATTTCCATTTCAATTAACTGCACTCTCTTTACCACATACAACTAAATTAACAAAATTACTTAATATCTAATTCCCAATCCATGTTCAATTTTTCATGACTTCCTTAAAATATCTATTCAGTTATCTGTTCAAGTCTGGACCCAGGAATGTTCCACACTTTGAATCTGTTTGATATGTTTCAACTATGACAGTTCTCCATTTTTCTCCCTCCTTACCACACCACTCATTTATTGAAGAAACTTGGTTATTTGTCATGTAGAATTTTCCATGTTCTGATTTGGCCAGTTGTGATCTTCACTATACCACTTAAAGGGTTTTTTAATTCATTTTATTTCCTATCAGCTGGTAATTAAATCAAGAGGCTAAAATAATTCAGGTTCAATGTTGGGAAATATATCTTAAGTAGTACTTTCTACTTCCTATGGCATCATACTAGGAGGCATATTAAAACCATATTGTTCCAATTTAATGTTGCTAAGATTGGCTAATTAGTTCAGGTGTCATCAACCTGATTGAAATTCCCAATCACCCATTTATTACGGATTGTTGCTAAATCCATTCCTTTATTGAAGGATGCCAAATGTAAACTTTCTAAGTCTGTCATTCTTTCTGAAAATATTAGCTAATTCTTTTATAATAAAATCTTCTCTCACCAACTATTTGATTACAGCCTGTACAGAAGAATCCTGATAAATACTTGGCTCTGTTCCTTTACTTATTGAAATTTCAGAAGGAGCTAGTACTCCTGCGAGTTCCATAAAGGGCTCTATCATTTTTTTTTTTCATTTTGAATTTAGGAAGTTTTACCTACAATCACGGTTTCAACCCACTGCAATAGTTTTTGATGCTCAAATTATCCTATTTTTGGTCAGTTCCTTTTCATTGATGATCCTATGGTTGATAGCTTTATTGCTTTTAGGCACAATAAGATGTTTTATGATAATCATATGTACATTTCCTACCCTTGACCTGTCTTATTTCTTCAAGAAGCCCTTGCTTCTTTCTTTCGTGGTTTTTTTTTTTTTTTTTTTTTAGAAAACGGAATTTGAAAACCACAGTTTGGATACTTGGGGAGTTCACTGCTTCTGTGTCATGAATGCTTTAAAATCCTTTGGTGGACAGAGGTAGAAAATACATACTTTCAATTCAAATGAAAGACTATGAGGTATTTTACTTCTTTATGTTTTTCTTTTGAAAAAAATTAATTCCTCATGAAATTATGTAATTAATTTTGGACTCACCTAAAATACCAATATCACCATTAACAAGACTAGTAAAGGCAGTTTAGATTTCTTTATATTTTTCTTTGACCTTGAGATATTCTAATAGTAAGTCAAAATATTTTTTCAAAAGATTTTTATTTATTTGAGAGGGAGAGCATGAGCTTGAGTGGGGGAGGAGCAGAGGTAGAGGGACAAGCAGACTCTGTGCTGAGCACAGAGCCCAACATGGAGCTTGGTCGCAGAACCCTGAGATCATAACCTGAGCTGAAATCAAGAGTTGGACACCTAACCAACTGAGCCACCCAGGTGGCCCAGTAAGTAAAAATATTTTAACACCACTTGAAATTATTGTTTTTTATGTTATGTTATAATATGACATAGAATCAAATTCATTGCCTTTGATATATAGGTTTGCTATTTTCCTTTGACTTAATTTTTAAAAAATTTATTTTAGAGAAAGAGTGCATGAGCTGGGGGGAAGGAGCAGAGAGAGAATTTCAAACAGACTCCCCACTGAGTGTGGAGCCTGACACAGGGCTTGATTTCACGACCCTGAGATCATGACCTGAGTTGAAATCAAGAGTTGGATGCTTAACCCAACTGAGCCAACTGCCCCTGACTTAATTTTTAAAATAAAAGATGATATGTAAAATATCTACATGGGTCCAAAGTCAAAATAGAAATCAAGGTATAACCAAAGGTAACTACCTTTCATCCTTGCTCTCTCCTAACTGTTGTTTCGTGTTGAGATTTCTTGTTGAAAGTACAGGCATATATTTTATTGCTCTCTTCTTTCACAAATATTAGCATAATATACATATCAGTTTGAACTCACCTATTTTTCATTTAACATATCCTGAAGATCACTCCCTAGGAAAATACAGGTAAGCAATATTCCACTGTACATTCATTTAATTAATTTAGCCAATCTATTGCTGGACACCTGGTTGTTTCCAGTTTGCTGCATTTACAAATGGTGTTTTTTAAAAATTCCTTTGTGTATACATTTTGTAATTTTACCAGTGCATCTTTGGGATAGAAGCAAGGGTGCTGATCTTACAGTAAATGCATGAGACTACACATGAATGTTACTTTATTTCCTCCTATATGAATTGTACTATTTTGCATTTTCATCAGCAATTTGAGAGTTCTTGTTTTTCTAGTCTTGCCAATGGAGTATATAAATACACTTTTTAATTTTTGCCTGTCTTTTTGGGATGAAGTGGTATCTCAGTGTGTGTAACTTGCATTCTCATCTCAATTTTTAGACTCTTTAAGGATATTAGTCTGTGATATAGTTGCAAATATCTCCATTCTGTCACTCTCCATTATCTTTAACATTTAGTCCTATAAATTTATTTATATTTTCTTCTTTATTTCTCCAGGATTTTTGAGTCATACTTATTGATATCTCCATTCTGGGGCTATAAAGGAATTTACCCATGTAGTACTTGTAAAGTTTCTTTTTATTTTTTACGTTTAGATATCTTGATTTGTTGGGAATTCTTCTTACGTTACACTGCTAGGGATGAATCTCATTTTCTTTCCCATAAATTTTATCCAACTGTGCTAACAGTAATTATTAAAAACTCTTTCCCAAAATGATTCTAGCAGAATGGTTCCTGCAAAGAAAGGTGGTTAGGGAAAAACTAAGGAATGTTCTGTCATCTCTAAGGTAGACTAGAGAAGACATCAAAATTCACAAACATACCAATGGAAAGGGGTTCAGGAAACATGTACTTCAAGCATTGAAGGAGATTCAGGAATTCACAGTGAAGGAGATAGGAGCACCAGATATGCACACTGATACTAAACTCAACACAGAAATCAAGGCAAAAGGAAAAAGTAATGCCCCATATTTATCTGTATATGGATGTCCAGAAAGTTATTTTTCTGTGTATTCATCCCCTTAAAAAAAAATAGCATGAATGAAAATGGCTGGTTTATTACAACAAAGTAATATAACAAAAAAATTTCATTTTTCCCATGTGAGTTGAGAAATTCCACAGAAGACAATAATTTGGGAGGGAACTACTCTTCCCTAATACTGTTTAGCTACCACTAAAGAACCTAATTATAAATGTGCTAAATACATGTACATAAGCTCAACATTCTTTAACTTATTAATACTAAAAGGTACCAAGAAAATACTCTTAGAATAAATTAAGTACTGAACTGATAAGGTACATCTTCATCATTGATATCTTGCAGTTATGTGTAAACTACAGAATTATCACCCATCCAGATCAGAGTTTAAACAATTTGGGTAAGTATCATTTGACTACTGTGTTAGTTTTTTTTCTTTGTATGTTCATGAGTGGAATTATTCTGGAATGTTCTCCACATCTACTTTTCTTATCAGAATTATGTTAGTATGTTAGCAACCGCTCACAATTTTTCCATAGGATTTTCTATTCCTTTGGGGGGTAGCCTGGACAATTATCTGCTCCTACATAATTTTTAAAGATTATTTTTTCCAATTGTTAAATTTTTTGGCCCCTTTCAGTTACTCTTGAAATTTAATCATTTAAAATGTTTTCCTAGAAGACAAACCATACTCTATTTAAAAGTTGGGTCTAATAAGGTTTATATCTATTTATATTACCATTAAAAATATCCTCTAAATGTGCAGGCATTACCTAAGTCTAGTTATAATAGCTTTCTTCAAGGAAACATTTTGACTTAAAATTTAAAAAACCTACTTTGTATTGTTCTTTATTCCATGATTTTTGCTTTATTTTCATTACAACTTTCGATTAATTCAAAATGCCCATTGGGACATTAGCTTGTTTAGTTCAGTAATCATTATTTAATTTGACAACTATCTGGATTCCACAATATGACAGGCACTGTCATAAGTGCTGGAGACACAGTGGTGACAAGAAGTAAACTGCTGTCAATTGGTTTAGTTATATACGTAGAATAATTTCCATTGAGAACTGCCACGGTCATATTCGTAAGATTTGTTATATAGCAGTTTCATTATCATTTACAACTAAATAGCCTGTAGTTTCACTTTCAATTTGCTTATTACTTTGAAAATTATTTATATATGTAAGTAATAAATTTCCAAAAAGAATTCATCTGGCCATTTTCTAATTTTTAATTTTAATTGTGGTGATAAAATGGATAGGACATTTGACTTTAGAAATTTGTCAGAGACAAATCACCTTCAAATGCCTTTAAAAACAAAACAAAAAACATTTTTGAGCACTCAACAACCCCACTTTCATTAAAACCATAAGGTTTTCTTTACCGTATGGATTTTTTGGTGCAGCAAATGAATACTGATTCAAAACTTTCTTCCTTTCATTCTGTTTTACGGGTTTTTCTTCAGAATTATCCTACTGTTCAATAAGACACATATACAGATGGCATATTTGTCTATATTCATTATATTGTCAAAGTCTTTCTCATAGAAATGGTCTAATACTAATATTAATGTGGTCCTGATGTCATTTAAGTCGTCAAACTCATTTAACCCTTTATAATCAAATAAGTAAGAAAACAGACCCAGATTTGAGTTACTTTCCAAAAAACACAGATAAGACGCGTTGGAACTAAGGCATACCAAATAAGTTGTATGGCGTAGCTCAAGGCTTTCCAAGATTAATTACATAACAGAAATTCACCTTTGGTATAATTTTGTGGAAGTGTAACAAGATTCAAATAGTGATGGAAGGTTGACCTACAACAGTTAGAGTTAAATTCTATGCAGAATAATATCAATGATGTGGAGAATGCTTTAAGAATGATTCAAAAGAGATTCACAGTGTCATCTTATTCTAGGGTTTTACTATGATATTCCAAATGGAAAACCATTCTGTAAATGCTTTCCTGTATTAATACAGATTGCATTATGAATTCTCTGCTGTTGAATGTGTTGTGTGCTCTGACAAAGAGTCTTCCAATATTACTTACACTTGTGGGGTTTCTCAAAAGAAGGAATTAATGGATATCAATTAGTGAGTCATGAATAAAGACTTCCCTATATTTTTATACCATAAGATTTTATAAGAGTGAGAGCCTGGAGAAAGTGATGTCTCAAAATTTTTATATTCACAGGATTTCTCAAAAGTGTAAATATCCTGGTGTTGAGCGAAGTCTGAGTCCTGACTAAAGGTGTTCCCATAGTCTTTCCATTGATGAAGATTCTCACCATTGTGAATTTTCTGTTCAGTAAAATATGGATGGTGACCAAAGATCTGGCTACTTTCCTTATGTTCATAGGATTCTGTATCAGTATGAATTTTCTTATGTCGTGTAAGTTGTGAGCCCCAGATAAAAGATTTCCCACATTCTTTACACACATAAGGTTCCTCACCAGTATGTATTCTCTGATGTCGAGTAAGTTGTGAACCCCAGAAAAAGGCTTTTCCACATTCTTCACACTCATATGGTCTCTTTCCAGTATGGATTTTCTGATGTCGATTAAGTTCTGAACCACGAAAAAAGGTCTTTCCACATTCCTTACATTCATAGTTTCTCTCACCAGTATGAATTTTTTGATGTCGATTAAACTCTGAGCCATGAAGAAAGGTCTTTCTACATTCCTTACATTCATAGAGTTTCCTCTCATTATGAATTTTCTCATGTTGAGCAAGATATGAAGCCCAAATAAATGTCTTTCCACATTGCTTACATTCATAAGGTTTCCTATCAGTATGAATTCGTTGATGTCGAGCAAGGTGTGAACTCCAAATATAGGCTTTTCCACATTTCTCACATTCATAGGGTTTCCTACCAACATGAACATTCTGATGTTGAGCAAGATTTGAACCACGAATAAAGGCTTTTCCGCATTCCTTACATTCATAAGATTTCTCACTAGTATGAGTTCTCTGATGTTGAGTTAGGTGTGAGCCACGAGTAAAAGCTTTTCCACACTCTTTACATTCATAAGGTTTTTCACCAGTGTGAATTCTCTGATGTTTAGTAAGATGTGATCGCTGACTAAAGGCCTTCCTACATTCGTTACATTCATAGGGTTTTTCCCCAGTATGAATTCTCTGATGTCGTGTAAGATCTGAGCCACAACTAAAAGCCTTCCCACATTCCTTACATTCATAAGACTTCTCACCAGTATGAATACGCTTATGGACACTAAGTTGTGAATGAAATCTAAAGGCCTTCCCACATGCCTTACATTTAAAAGGTTTTTCACCAGTATGAATCCTCCTATGACCAGTAAGACTTGAACGCAAACTAAATGCCTTCCCACATTCTTTACACTCATATGTTTTCTTAGCAGTGTGAACTGTCTGATAGCGAGTAAGTTCTGAATCAGAAAGAAAGGTCTTCTCATATTCCTTATCTTCACAAAATTTCTCCCTAATGTGAATTACTTGATGTTGAGTACAGTCTGAGCCAGGAGAAAAGGCTTTCCCAGATTCTTTAAATTCATTCTGTTTCTTTCCTATATTCTGTTTGTGATGTACATAAAAAGCTGTGTGATGGTTAAAAGTGGACATTTTTTCATTGGTGAGTATAATCTGCTTAAAACACTCTTCCTGATTTTCCTGTTGTGTTTCAAACTGATCTTTGCTTTCCCAATCACCCCTAAAACATAAATATTCCAGGCTGTGTTTTTTACAAATTTCCAATTGAGTCAATTCTTTCTCAAAAGTGACATTTTTTTGTGATAACTTCTTGCTCTGATATCTGGACTGCACATCTGCAAGATAAGAAGATAAATTCATACTGTTTTACTGTTCAAAAAGAAATAAATGTCCAGTGTAGATATAAAAAACAAATCCTAAAATATGTAAGGCACACAAGAAGTGAATGACTTAAATTCTCAAATTCTGGGCAATATGAAAAAGGGGCAAAAAATAAATAGAAATTTAAGAGAACTAATAAAAATTGAGGTGGGTGATTAGATATATAAAAGCTTTGTTTTAGTCAAATTCATCTGAGCAATTCAATTAAAAAAATAATTATTCAGGTACCACCCAGTCATGGAATGCCAATGTAAAGATAAGACTGTTTCACTTAGTATGGTAAATCAACCCTTAGCATATGTTAGGCATTAAAAAAAAAAAAAGACAAAAAAAAAAAGAATGGGAGGAATTTAGGATGGAGTAAAGTGTCTTACAAAAACCAAGTACTAGGAAGCACAACTGGGATCATTTAATCATGATAATAATGTAATACATCTCACTCTCTAGTCACTCCATCTTTACTGAAATGAGTACAGATATGGCTTCCATATTACTTTCTGTACAGATAGGAGGAAACAAAAGCATATCTAAACTAACTCAAAGACAAATATGCAGAAATGTAATCATGTCTACTTAATCATTTTTCAATTTGCCTTTGTACAAGCAGACTTCACCCCGCTCATTTCCTCCATGGTGCATAGCCAAGTCATCTTTTTGTCACATGACTCCAACCGGTGCTTTTGTTTTCTTTATTCTAGAGTTTATAGTATTGCTCATCCATTCTGCTTTATGCTTTCAAGCCCTTCCCTAGGTCTTCACTTCCTTTCCCTTCTATGCAAGGCCAATGAAAATATTACATAAAGTATCTACAAATTTTCAAGTACTATGGAAGATACTATGATGAATGTCTTATATAATTTTGAGCTTAAAAACAGTAATGTTGGGAAATTTCAGTCTAATATATGGGAAGTAATCTAGTCTAGAGTTAACAGACAGTAGGAATTCAGTAACACAGGTATGTTGCACTTAGGTTAAAGGACATAATTATGGGTGATAGTTCAAAAAGGAAAAGTTTGAGAAGTTGCCAAGGGCAAAGAGTCTGGCATGAGCTAGGAATAAGTAGGACCACTCTGTGACTCATTTTTGATATGTGCCAGATTTGATGAAATTGTCATGAGGTTATGTTATACATTTTTCTTGGGAGTAGAGCTGGGAATGGAGCAAGTACTCTAGCGGTGATGGAGTAAGTTGAAAGACAGTTCAGTTACATGTGTAAGTAGTAGTGTATTGTAGTGGAAAAAGGACAGACCACAGTTTCAGGCTCAGTTCTGTTTACTAGCATCATCTTTAGGTTATGAGAAAATTACTGAGCTTGACTGAGCTCTTATTTTTCTGTATGATATTAAGGATATTAATTTTTTTGAAGAGATTTATTGAGAGGATTGGGAAAACATACTATTTTTGTAAAGTGTCTGACACAGAAAAAGCATTGAACAATTAGTAGATGATGATGATAATGATTAGAGGAGAAAAATGTGGTAATGTGGGGGATTGAAAATGGTTTAACAGTATTTCACACATAAACTACTGCTAGAAAGAAGTAATTATTATTGTGCTAATTATTGTAGGCAAGGAGTTTAGGGTAAATGAAAAAAATATTGAAGGAATATAAATGAAAGACATTAACATAAATTCCCCAGATAATAGAATGTGATGAGAAAGCAGCTATTTTGAGATGCTGCCTAGACACCTTACATTATACAACCCTGCTCACAACCAGAGTCTCAACATTTAGATAAGGATCTGAGCTTAGGATTCCCACCATAAGTTTCTGCTTGGGTTTTCCCAGGCACCTTTAAAAATAACCACTGAGTTGAGCCCACAAAAAGTGACCTCCACCCCAACCACCTTGTAAGTATGGTGTTAGCTCCTCTGCCCTCTTATCTCCCACTTGTTCATGACTTGTGATGTAGGACTGCCCTTGTGTGCCCCTGCTCCCATTTCTACAATTCATAAATGATAAATCTTGTGACTTTACTTCCTTTGTGTAATTGTATTAAAACTGTGCGTTCAGCCAAAATGACTCCAGCATATTGACTTCCCCAAAGTGGACGCTTGGATGCTGAGGGAGCTACCTGCTGACCATATGTGGGTGGCTTGTGCCTCCTCATTCAGCAGGTTATAATCTGCATATTCTTAATTTAATACACCAGCTATGGGCCCCCCAAAACACAGCATAAATATGAAAGTTAGAAATAATGACCCTACTATATTTTTACTCTCTATCACCCTCCTATTTTTCTCACTTCCATTTAGATTCCAGGTCCTTAACTATGACTATTGTATACATCTCTTCTTGGTGAAAACTAACTTGCTGCTTATCCTGAGCTTGAACTAAACAAGTGAACATAGCTGGAAAAAATAAAATACTGTTGACTAGAATCATTTCTAATTTATATATGTATATATAAATCCCACAACTGGGTTCTCAGCTTTGTCCAGAATTTTTACATATTTCTGGTCAAAAATAATCAAGTGGAAGGCAATCAAGGACCCAGAAACAGAGCAGAAACTCAGATTGTGACAGAAGGAACAAGACATATTATTCCACAGGTGTTGTTTCACTATAACTATGTAGAGAAGAAACTATAACTCTTCTTTATACCATATACAAACAGAAACTACAAGTAAATTAAAAACATAAATGGCAAAAAATAAATCTTTAAAACTTATAAAAGAAAACAAACATCTCTACCAAATCTCTATGGGCTATCAAACTTACTGGTAAAATATTTTAGAGGAACAAAACCAGAAAATACTAAAACTACTATTATTTGAATATACTGAAAGGCTCAGCCAATTTTTACTGTTCAGATTATATCAGTAATAGCATGTGGCTTAGAGACTGACAGAACTTATTACATCTCAGGGCTGAGGTGATAGAGCTTAGTATCCAGGGTCTGTCTACCGGGGAGTCTTAAACATTCATCGTGTTGAGATACAATGGAAGGGCTATAATCAAGGAATATGGGTAAAAGAGAGGTAGACCTGTACAGGAACTACAGCTCAGTTTCAGACCATCTCAGTGACTCAGGGAGGGTGATGGATTGAGAAAACAACCAAAATGTTAATGCTTTCAGGTACCTGATAGAAGCAAACAGATCCTCTATGAAGGAAGGTATCCTAGGCAATAGTTTTACCATTTTGCAAACACTATCTGACACAAAATTAAATAAATAACCAGACAATGTGAATGCAAACAGACTACAGAAATAATAGTAGAAATACATCTAAAAGTACTCTAGATATTGGAGTAACAAGACAGGGTTTAAAAATAATTATGCTGGAGCACCTGGGTGGTTCAGTCGTTAAGCTTCTGCCTTTGGCTCAGGGCGTGATCCCAGAGTCCTGGGATGGAGCCCCACATTGGGCTCCCTGCTCCACTGAGAGCCTGCTTCTTCCTCTCCCACTCCCCCTGCTTGTGTTCCCTCTCTTGCCAGCTGTCTCTCTCTCTTTGTCAAATAAATAAATAAATCTTTTTTTTTAATTATGCTTAAGAAGCTAAACATAAAATTCATCATTTTAGTAAAGAATAAGAAACCAATACAGGGAGGCGCCTGGGTGGCTCAGTCATTAAGCATTTGCCTTCATCTCAGGGTGTGATCCCAGAGTCCTGGGATCGAGCCCTGCATCGGGCTCCCTGCTCCACTGGGAGCATGCTTCTTCCTCTCCCATTCCCCCTGCTTGTGTTCCCTTTGTTGCTGGCTGTCTCTCTCTCTCTCTGTCAAATAAATAAAATCTTAAAAAAAAAAAAAAGGAACAAATACAGGTTAAAAAAAAATTCCAAGAGAGAAAGGCTGGAAAAGTCATAAGAGAAGCATTATGACATAGAAGATTCAGTTAGAAGACTAAACATAAATGTAAGTGGAAGCTTGAAGAGAAAAGAGGAAGAATGGGAGAAGCAGCAATATTTAAAAAGATAATGGCTGAGAATTTTCAGATTAAATTCCATGAACAGGTGAATGTGTAAATAAAGTAGAGCCATAAATGGAATGAATCATGGAACACTACATCAAAAACTAATGATGTACTGTATGGTGAATAATATAATAAAAAAATTTTAAAAAATAAATGGCATACTACAGAGAAACAAAAATAAACTATTGATACATGCAACAACATAGATGAATTTCAAAATCATGCTAGCAAAAAGAAAAAAAGAGTGTACATTGGATAACTCAATTTATGTAAAATTCTAGAACTCATCTAGAGTTACAGAAAGCAGGTCAGTGACCACTTGAAGATGGGCATGGAAGGAGGGACGGATAACAAAGAGGCATTAGGAAAATCTGGCAATAACCAGAGTGTCTGTTCATTGATTGTAGTGATAACTTCATGGAGGTAACATAATGTCAGAACAGACCAAACTGTATATTTCAACTACATGCACTTTATTATTCTTCAATTACATCTTGGTTAAGTTGTAAAGTAAAAATTTTAGCACCATAACAAGAGAAAATTAAAGTCCTAAGGAAAATAAATATCCTTTCAGCCACTCTAACTAGGTATTAGTGTATTAGCATTTCCTTTATGTGAATGCCCATTCATACTAAAAATACAAAGTATTAAGGCAAAAAGTGATAAGGATAAATCAAGCACACAGGAGACATTTATCAAATAAATACAACTTGTAATTCAGTAAACAAACACAAGGAAAATATCCATCCTCACTAGAAATCAATCACCTTTAATCTGTTAAATTAAAAGGTTTTAATTAAAAATAACTCATTTGTAGTGAGACTGCATTGAGACTGATGTCATCCCTGATCTCCATATGAACCAATGCCCTCCAATCCTTCCGAAAATGTAAGCAATTAATTCCCACAATATACAAATATACTCACATCATAGCTACCTCTCAGATACCCATGTGTTTACCATGAATCTGCTGTTTGTTTCCAAACTTGTTGATACCAATTATTTTTGACGCTTTAACTATATATGTTAATAACATTATGTAAAGAAATATGAAAGAAAGGTTGTTTGTTTATTATGAAAACTAAGTGAATGGTCTAAAAAAAATTCATTCAAGAAGGCTACAAATAATATTTCAGGAGTTTAGAAAGAGCCAATTATAAAGACTGGGGGAAAAAAGGATTCTACAGTAAGCCTGCCTAAATTCTCATTCAAACAGAAACCAAAAAGTTAGGAGAATGAATTATTGGTGTTGTTAATATAGGAAAGAATAGGCAGACTCTTAATTAGGGAGAGTATGCCCTGGCCCTATATTGAAATAAGAGTGAAACAGTTATGGGTTGTAATAAATATAGTTTAAGGTATTCACATAATTTTGTATGATTTAAAACAACTTTTTCAATGACTAATCAATTAATTAATTGGGCACACAATATTCTAACTTTAAATCCTTTGGCCAAGGAATTTCTTATTTGAGACACAACCATCATCCAATGTGGAAAAAACCCCATAAATAATTGACGTGTACCAAGAATTGTAACTTTAGTAACAAGAAATGCAGAACCAGTTTAATATACAATAGAACATTCATAGTATGTGAAAATTGACCAAAAATTTAAAAGCACATGGTAGTGTTTAGGGAACAAAAATATTAGATAAAATTGTGTAAACCTTAAGGAACAGAATACGTTATAAAAGCTTTCATTTTGAAATACAATTGACCCTGGAACAACACACGTTTAAACTGCACAGGTCCACTTATACAAGGATTTTTTCCAGTACTGTAAATTTATTGTTTCTTTCTTATGATTTTCTTAATAATGTTTTCTTTTCCTAGCTTACTTTAAGAATCCATTATCTATGGATTATGTATGTGTTATAAGATATAAAGTATGTGTCAATTTATGTTATCAGTAAGGTTTCCAGTCAACAGTAAGCTACTAGTAGTTAAGTTTTTGGGAAGTCAAAATTTATACATTAATTTCTTTAAGAGATTTATTTATTTATTTTACACAGAGAGTTCAAGTGAGTGTGGGAGGGGCAGAGGGAGAGGGAGAGAATCTTAAGCAGACTCCCTGCTGAGGGTGGAGCCTGAAGCGGGGCTCGATCTCACAAGCCTGAGATCATGGCCTGAGCCAAAACCAAGAGTCAGACACTTAACCAACTGAGCCACCCATGTTCCCCTACATGAATTTTTGACTGTTCAGGGGTCAGCATCCCTAAACCCCTCCAGTTGTTCAAGGGTCAACTGTAATTATAATTCACAATAAGTTGCAAAGAGTACCCTTTACCCAGTTTTGCCTGATGAACACATCTTTACATAACTGAAGCACAATACCAAAATCATGAAACTGACATTGGAGCAATGCATATCTATAGTTATGTCATTTCATCATGTATGTGGATTCCCGTAACCACACCACAATCAAGATCCAGACCTAATCCATTACTACAAAGATTCTACCTCTTGCGCTACCTCTTTATAGCTATAACAATGGCCACCACTCCCCTGCCCATCCCTAACCCCTGGCAATCACTAATATATTTTCAATCACTATAATTTACTGATTTCCAAAATGTTCTATAAATGGATTCATTTGGCATGTGACCTTTTGAGTTGGCATTTTTCATTCAAGGTGTTGCAGGTATCGATAGTTCAGAAAAAGAATGATTTTAAAACACAAACATATAAATATAACTTCTGGAATTTAAAACAGGATTCCAATAAGGTAATGAAATTTATTTTCTTTCCTTGATATTTCAAATAAAAAAGAAACTCCTAAATAAACAACTAACAAATGGGGGGGGGAAGAATTTCCAAGGCTATGTTTTTTCAATTTAAGTCCTGCTCATAATAGAAAATTCGTCAATTAGACTCAACTTACCAAATATGCACCTTGTTTCCTCTTGAAAGCTAGGACTTGTTTTCTACAGTATTGCACTCTCTTTGTTGTCCTCCATTAGCCTTAAACTCTCTTCTGCCGCTTATTATTCACTGTAGCCAGAAGCCATTTTAACCTATTATCCTGATTTTCAACTAAGCAGCCTATCAGGCCCTCTCTTAATGTAGAGCCTATTTTGCTGAAATTAATGGACATGTTCCAGTTATAGAAAATACAAGTTTCTTAATAGATTATATACTCTTTATTAAGTCTTCTTATCCCAAAATGAAATTGGAAAATCAATAAATGTTGGTTAAAAGAATGAATAAGTGCAGGAAATGCAGAAGGAGAATTTAGGCAAAATAAGAAAAATTCAAGATATAGGAGGTAAAATAGATAAAAACGGTCAAAATAATTTTTTTAGGGAGAAATTTGCAAATATCTAAATGAAGAAATTTACAAATATCTAAATGAAAAAAGAGAGACAGAAAGAAATTGAGTCAAAGAATTGATAAATTGACTACTGGGGAAAAAGAATGACACTTACCTTTTTATAACATGAGAGAAAGAAATTGAAGAGTACTGAACTGGAGTGGTATTTGGAGGTGAACAGAAGGGTCATTTGGAAATTCATGGTGAAAAGGTTACTTTTGACTCTAGGTCTCAGACGTTTATCCACAGGTTTTTATCCCTTGAGACTTGAGGCCAATATTTCAGAGATGTTGCTGCCTCACCAAACTTCTGGGCTCTTATCTACAATAATAGTGTCCCTGTGCCAGCTCAGCCCTCACTCACCTGGGCAAGGTCCTCTTGTCTCATCCTGTAAAACCATCCAGGGCTCTTTCCCCTTCTCCAGTAAAGAGAACACATCTGGCTGATAAATGCAAAGTCCTGATCAGAGATAAGAAACAGGAAATGACCATGTGGTAAAGATTTCAAAATTTGCATCTAGTCCCTCAGTTATGAAGGAAGAGAGACAATTATACGAAGAACAAGAAAAAGACATGAAGTCTTGTTTTGTTGGGTTTTTTGCACGTATTTCTAAAGGATGGAGAAGATAGAGGTTCCCACTGATGATGACTATTACCAAATTTACAAAGCATAAACCATTTTCCCAGAAAGAAGTCAGAAATTCCCCTAGACACTTGAAAGACAATTCAAAAATTCACACTGTAGAAATCAGAAATTTCTGGGGTCGGATTCTGAAACTTACCCAGTGAGATCATGTTGCTGTAGTTCTCCAACATCACATCTCTGTACAAATGTCTCTGTTCTAAGTCCAGGCACTCCCACTCCTCCTGAGATAAGTCTACAACCACATCCCTGAACATCACCAACTGCTGAAACAAACAACCCAACCATCAATGGAGAAATTAAAAAATCTTTTAGGTAGAAGGGGAAGAAATGAAAAAGGGCACTGTAGGAAGTAGTATACTCACTGAGCAAAAAACTGAAGTTGGCTGTCAGTAGTATGGGGGGAAATGACATGGAAATTAGTGTGACTGAAGCTGAGTGCCTATATGCTCTTAAAATCTTCTGTTGTTCTCTGTTGTTCGGTCACAACATCCTTATGATCTTCCAGTGACAAACACCAGACAATAGGATGGCAGCCCAGAATTAAGAGTTCTTTGTTGATACCACTGGATGCCACGCCAGGCTTAAATGACTAATTCCAGATTTATTATGTGACAAACTCCCCCCCGCCCCCGCCCTTAGGCTACTTAGTTGAATTTCCTGTCAGCTGAAGTTGAAAGGATTCTTAGAAGATACACTCCCTAACTGAATACCATTTTCTGTGGGAGTGTATAAAATCTCTGGGCTCTCGGATAAGTAGCTGACAATCAATATATCTTGTTAATAATATTAATCTCTCACTGAATTCCTGGCAAGATCCCAGATCTCTCTGAACATAACCTTCCATCAATACTCTATTTAAAGCATGATAAAGTGCCAACTAATAAAACGAATACCAACCAACACCAACTCTCACCTTTACTAATTGAAACACCCCATTCTACAGAGTAAATAAAAGCTTTCATGTAGTGTGTCCCTTTGAGCTACTCAGTTCCACCTTGTTAAGCCAAAGATCTGAAAATAAAGTCTCTAATATTTCCTCTAAGGGAAAATATTTCTCCTCCTTCAGTGCTCTGCCAAAGTACTAGGACATGGGAGGTGCTGAATGCCATGTTGGAGAGAAGACGGACACCAAGGGAAGGCAGTGGACTGTTTTTATGGCTATCACTTACCACAAGTAAGCAGTTTAAGGATAAAAAATTAAAGTATTCATATGATGTGATACAAATGATTATAATTTTGGAGAGAGGCATTTCCAACTCACATGGGCCATGACTCTAAATTCCAAGAATCAATCAGTCTTCTAGACTCCTCTCCTGGTGAAGCAGACTCCTGAGAAAGCAGAACTAGAAGGAAGGAATCATGAGTGGTCAGTTTTCCTCAGAGCTTCCAAATGGACTAAGAATGCCATTTTCTCCCCTGAAGAAAGGTTGGAGGGACTCTACAGAAATCCTGGCCCAAACCAAAATCCAAGTGACTCATTCTCCCTCCCCCTTTTCCCAGTCCTAAGTAACCACTAATTCACTTTCTGTCTCTATAAAATTTCCCTATTCTAGACTTTCATATGAATGGAGTCAATCATAAATGTGAACTTACTGTGAACTTACTGTGACTAGTGTCTCTCATTTAGCATAATGCTTTTGAAGTTCATCCAAGTTATAGCATGTATCAGTATTTCATTCCTTTCTATGGCTGAATAATACTCCATTGTATGACTAGACCACATTTGTTTACCCACTTATCCATTAATGGACATTTGGGCTCTTTCCACCTTTTGATTATTATGAATATGGTGTTAAAACCTTTGTGTACAATTTTATGGTCAAAGACTTCTTTTATGGTTTTCAGAGTACAAGTTTTACACTTCACTTATTAAATTTATTCCTAAATATTTATGCCTTTTGATGCTATGGTGAATGTAACTGTTTTCTAAATTTTATTTCTGGATACTTCATTGCAAGTGTATAAATATAAATTTGTGTTTTTTTACTGTTTTTTTTATTATATTATCTTAGTCACAATACAGTACATCCCTGGTTTTTTATATAAAGTTCCATGATTCATTAGTTGCGTATAACACCTACTGCACCATGCAATATATGCCCTCCTTACTACCCATCACCAGCCTATCACATTCCTCCACCCCCTCCCTTCTGAACCCCTCAGTTTATTTCTCAGAGCCCATAGTCTCTCATGCTTCATTCCCCCTTGTGATTACTCCCCTTTCTTTATCCCTTTCTTCCCCTACCGATCTTCCTAGTTCTAATGTTCCATAGTTGAGAGAAATCAAATGATAATTGTCTTTCTCTGCTTGACTTTTTTATTTAGCATTACCTCCTCCAGTGCCGTCCATGTTGCAGCAAATGTTGAGAACTCGTTCTTTTTGATTGTTTAGTAATATTCCAATGTAGATATGGACCACAACTTCTTAATCCAGTCATCAGTTGAAGGGTATCTCGGCTCTTTCCACGATTTAGCTATTGTGGACAATGTTGCTATGAACATTGGGTGTATATGGCCTTTCTCTTCACTACGTCTGTATCTTTGGGGTAAATACCCAGTAGAGCAATGGCTGGGTCATAGGGTATCTCAATTTTTAACTTTTTTTTTTTAAGATTTTAAAAATTTATTTATGTGACAGAGAGACAGCCAGCGAGAGAGGGAACACAGCAGGGGAGTGGGAGAGGAAGAAGCAGGCTCCCAGCGGAGGAGCCCGATGTGGGACTTGATCCTGGAACACCAGGATCAAGGCCTGAGCAGAAGGCAGATGCTTATCGATGGTGCTACCGAGGTGCCCCTCAATTTTTAACTTTTTAAGGGACCTTCACACTGTTTTCCAGAGTGGCTGTACCAACTTGCATTCCCACCAACAATGTAGGAGGGATCCCCTTTCTCCACATCCTCTCCAACAATTGTTGTTTCTTGCCTTGTCTATCTTTGCCATTCTAACTGGCGTAAGGTGGTATCTCAGTGTGGTTTTGATTTGAATTTCCCTGATGGCTAATGATTTTGAACATTTTTTCATGTGTCTGTTAGCCATTTGTATGTCATCATTGGAAAAGTGTCTGTTCATATCTTCTGCCCATTTTATCATTTGTTTATTTCTTTCTCGTGTATTGACTTTGAGAAGTTCGTTGTAGATCTTGCATACCAGTCTTTTATCTGTAGCATCATTTGCAAATATATTCTTCCATTCCGTGGGCTGCCTCTTAGTTTTTGTGACTGTTTCCTTGGCTGTGCAGAAGGTTTTATCTTGAGGAAGTCCCATTAAGTTCATTTTATCTTTTATTTCTCTTGCCTTTGGAGATGTGTCGTGAAAAAGGTTGCTCTGGCCGATGTCATAGAAGTTGTTGCCTATGTTCTCCTCTAGAATTTTGATGGATTCCTGTCTCACATTGAGGTCTTTCATCCATTTGGAGTTTATTTTTGTGTATGGTGTGAGAGAGTGGTCAAGTTTCATTCTTTTGCATGTAGCTGTCCAATTTTCCCAGCACCATTTATTGAAGAGACTGTCTTTTTTCCACCGGATGTGTTTTCCTGCTTTATCAAAGATTAGTTGCCTAAAGAGCCGAGGGTCCATTTCTCGGTTCTCTACTCTGTTCCATTGGTCGATGTGTCTGTTTTTGTGCCAGTACCATGCTGTCTTTGTGATCACAGCTTTGTAGTACAGCTCGAAATCCGGCATTGTGATGCCCCCAGCTTTGTTTTTCCTTTTCAACAGTTCCTTGGAGATTCTGGGCCTTTTCTGGTTCCATACAAATTTAAGGACTATTTGTTCCAGTTCTTTGAAAAATGTCCTCGGTATTTTGATCGGGATAGCATTGAAAGTGTAGATTGCTCTGGGTAGTATGGACATTTTAACTATGTTAATTCTTCTGCTCCATGAGCATGGAATATTTATCCATCTTTTTGTGTCTTCCTCAATGTCTTTCAAGAGTGACTTATAGTTACTAGAATATAGATTCTTTATGTCTCCGGTTAATTCCAAGGTAATGTATGGTTTTTGGTGCTATTGTAAATGGGATGGATTCCCTAATTTCTTTTTCTTCAGTCTCGTTATTCGTGTATAGAAATGCAACTGATTTCTGGGCGATGATTTTGTATCCTGCCACATTACTGAATTGCTCTATAACTTCTAATAGTTTGGGAGTGGATTCTTTTGGGTTTTCCATATAGAGTATCATGTCATCTGCAAAGAGAGACAGTTTGACTTCTTCTTTGCCGATTCGGATACCGCTTATCCCTTTTTGTTCTCTGATTGCTGTTGCAAGGACTTCTAGTATTATGTTGAATAATAGTGGCGAGATTGGGCATCTCTGTCGTGTTCCTGATCTTAAGGGAAGGGCTTCCAGCTTTTCCCCATTGAGAGTGATATTTGCTGTAGGCTTTTCATAGATGGTTTTTATGAGATTGAGAAATGTACCCTCTATTCCTACACTCTGAAGGGTTTTAATCAGGAAAGGATGCTGTATTTTGTCAAATGCTTTTTCTGCATCAATTGAGAGGATCATATGGTTCTTGAGTNGTTCCTGAATCTTTTCTTTTGATATGATGTATCACGCTGATCAATTTGCGAATGTTGAACCACGCTTGCATCCCAGGGATGAATCCCACGTGGTCATGATGGATAATCCATTCAATGTACTGTTGGATTCCATTAGCCAGGATCTTGTTGAGGATTTTGGTGTCCATAGTCATTAGGGAAATCGGTCTGTAATTCTCCTTTTTGATGGGGTCTTTGCCTGGTTTGGGAATCAAGGTAATATTNATCAAGGTAATATTAGCCTCATAGAATGAGTTTGGTAGCTTTCCTTCTGTTTCTATTTTTTGAAATAGCTTTAGGAGAATAGGTATTATTTCTTCTTTGAATGTTTGGTAGAATTCCCCAGGAAAACCATCCAGGCCTGGAGTTTTGTTATCTGGAAGGTTGTTTATCACTGACTCAATCTCTTCATAATTAATTGGCCTGTTCAAAAAATCAATTTCTTCCTGTTTCAGTCTTGGTAGTTTATAGGTTTCCAGGAAGGCCTCCATCTCTTCCAGATTGTTTAGTTTTTTGGCATANATGCTTAATTTATGGGCATATAGCTGTTGATGAAAGTTTCTAAGAATCCTTCCAATTTCATTGGTGTTGGTTGTGTCTTCTCCTTTTTCATTCATAATTTTATTAATTTGGGTCCTTTCCCTATTCTTTTGGATAAGTCTTGCCAGCGGTCTGTTAATTTTATTGAGCCTCTCAAAGAACCAGCTTCTGGTTCTGTTGATCTGCTCTACTGTGCTCCTGCTTTCTAATTCATTGATTTCTGCTCTAATCTTGGTCAACTTTCTCCTCATGTGTGATTAGGCCTGTCCCTCTGTTGCTGTTCCAGCTTCTTGAGGTGAGAATATAAAAACTGCATTTTAGATTTTTCTATTCTTTTGAGTGAGGCTTGGATGGCTATGTATTTCCCCCTTAGGACTGCCTTTGCAGTATCCCATAGGTTTTGGACCGTTGTGTATTCATTCTCGTTGGTCTCCATAAATTGTGATTTTTGATTTTTTTGATTTTGGTTTATCGAGTCATTCCTGAGCAGGATGGTTCTTAGTCTCTAAGTGTTTGAGTTTCTTCCAAATTTTTCCTTGTGGTTGAGTTCCAATTTCAGAGCGTTGTGGTCTGAGAATATGCAGGGAATAATTTCAATCTTTTGGTATCGGTTGCGACCTGTTTTGTGTCCCAGAACATGGTCTATTCTTGAGAACGTTCCATGGGCATTAGAATACAATGAGTATTCTTTGGTTCTGGGGTGTAGTGTTCTATATATATCTATGAGGTCCAACTCATCAAGTATGGCATTCAAAGCTCTTGCTTCTATGTTGGTTTTCTGCTCCAGTGTTCTGGCTATTGCTGATAGTGGAGTGTTGAGGTCTCCTACTATTAGTGTAAGTTTATCTATATGTCTCTTTATTCTGGTTAAGAGTTGGCTTGTGTATCTTGCTGCTCCCCTCTTGGGGGCATATATATTNTTAGTTTTTGCCAGGGTGTTCTGTCTATTTCTGATAGTGGGGTGTTGAGGTCCCCTACTATTACTGTGTTCTTATCTATATGTCTCTTTATTTTGGTTAAGAGTTGGCTTGTGTATCTTGCTGCTCCCCTGTTGGGGGCATATATATTAATAATTGTCATATCCACCTTGTTGGATACATCCTTTAAGAATACGATAGTGCCGTTCTGTTCTCTAACTATAGTCTTTAGTTTAAAATCCAGTCTATCTGATCTGAGAATTGCTACCCCAGCTTTCTCTTGAGGTCCACTGGCGTGAAAGATGGTATTCCATCCCTTTACTTTCAGTCTGACTGTATCTTTAGGTTCAAAATGAGTCTCTTGTAGACAGCAAATGGATGGGTCATGTCTTTTTATCCAATCTGCAACCCTGTGGCGTTTTATGGGAGAGTTTAAGCCATTTAGATTGATAGAGATTATTGACAGATATGATTTTAATGATGCCATTTCTCTTTAAAGTCTTTGTATCGGTTGTGACTTGCTGTTCTGTATCACTCTTGGGGCCTTTTCACCTTTATAGAACCCCCCTTATTATCTCCTGTAGGGCTGGTTTCGTGGTTACAAAATTGGTCAATGACTGGTGGTTCTGGAAGGTCTTTATTTCTCCATTAATTCTGAATGACAGCCTTGCTGGATAAAGGATCCTTGGTTGCATGTTTTTCTCTGAAAGAGCTTTAAAAATGCCCCCCCCACCCTTTCTCTCATTCCAGGTCTGTGTAGACAGGTCTGATGTATCTGTACCTTTGCCTTGGTACGTGAGAAATTTCTTTGCCCTGGCCACCTTCAATACTGTATCCTTGTATCTAATATTTGCGAGTTGCACTATGACGTGATGTGGCATAGGTTTGTCGTGGTTGAGCTTGGGTGGGGTCCTCTCTGCCTCTTGGACACGAATGTTTGTTTCCCTTGCTAGATTAGGGAAGTTTTCAGCTATAATTTGTTCAAATATCTCTTCTAGAGCTCTGTTTTGCTCCACACCCTCCGGGGTGCCATTGATTCTGAATTTGGAACGTTTCATTGAGTCAGTAATCTCCCGTAACCTACATTCATGAGCATGGATTTTTCTGAGTCCAGATTCTATTTTAGCTTTTTCTTCTACTAACCCATCCTCCAATTCGCTGATACATTCTTCTGCCTCATTCATCCTGGCCGTCAGAGCCTCTAGTTTTGACTGCATTTGGCTCATGCCATTGATTCTGAATTTGGAACGTTTCATTGAGTCAGTAATCTCCCGTAACCTACATTCATGAGCATGGATTTTTCTGAGTCCAGATTCTATTTTAGCCATCTTGACCATTGTTACTCTGAATTCCATTTCTGACAATTTGGTTATATCCATATCCATTAGTTCTGTGGCAGAGGACACAGACTCGTTGTCTTTTCTTTGCTGGGGAGGATTTCTCCTTCTCGTCATTCTAATGAAGAGAGGTTGCGAGGTTTTCCAGAGCCCAAATTATTGACCGGGACCCAGGCTGTGTGCCCTTGTTTTATAGGGACCTTAGGGATTTGGGCTTCTTGATTTTTCAGCCTGCTTTCTGGGGGAGCGTCCTGCCACACCAATACTCAGGCCACCCTGTTTGGGTAGAGTCTCCGTTTACCCTGAGAGGGGGATGGGGATGGGCACCCTGTGAGCCGGTATTTCCAGGCTTTTATTCTCTGGCTGCTTTCCCTAGTGGTTTGCTGTGCCTCTTCTGAGAGTCAGAGCAGCATTGGCTGAATCTCAGCCTCTGTCTCAGAACAGAGGGATCATGGACCATTCTCCACTGATGTTCTGGCCACTTTAACTCTGTTTCTGTTGGTGCTGCTCAACCCTGCAGCATCCCGGGATGTGTGCCCCACTCCCGGCGTCCCAGCACTCACTTCCAGGGCCAGTGCATCTCTGTCCTTTGTGTTTCTAACACCGCCAGCCACCGGCCGCCCCCGCATGCTCCGGAGCTCCCAGTCTCAGTCTGGTTCCAGTGAGCACAGCGGAGCTCTGTTTCAGTCTGGTGGCGCGCGTTTCCCGGCTCCGTGTCTGAGTCTGCTCTCTCGCAGGTGCCGGTCCGCCAGTCCGGCTGCTCCCCCATGCAGGTGACTATCACTTCCCGATGCCCAAACGTGGCATCTCCCTTCCCCTTTTGTTAATCTTCCGATATCTGTGTGCAGTTTCACAGCTCCCCGCTTCGTACCTCAATACTCAGCACTGGTGTTGTTCATTTGTAGAGATCCAGATGTATCTTCCTGCATCTCATGCTGATTCTGTGGATGTTCAGGATGGTCCAGTACCTATCCAACTCAACTCAGGGGACGGATGAAAAAGGGGTCCCCTATTCCTCTGCCATCTTCACTCCTATACCTCTACTGCAAGTGTATAAATATACATTTGATTTGGGGGAAGGGGCAGAGGGCGAGGCAGAGTGTGAATCTTCAGCAGGCTCCATGCCCGGCGCACAGCCTGATGTGGGGCTTGGTCTCACAGCCCTGAGGTTATGACCTGAGCCAAAAATCAAGCCTTGGATGCTTAACCGAGTTACCCAGGCATCCGTATGCTTGATTTTTATCTATTCATCT
The DNA here is from genome assembly GCF_002007445.2 of Ailuropoda melanoleuca. Taxonomy (NCBI): domain Eukaryota; kingdom Metazoa; phylum Chordata; class Mammalia; order Carnivora; family Ursidae; genus Ailuropoda; species Ailuropoda melanoleuca. The sequence continues at coordinate 38,690,324 of NC_048229.1, read as the reverse complement.
TATACCCTAAAACTTTTTTTTTAAGATTTTATTTATTTGTCAGAGAGTGAGAGAGAGAGAGAGTGAGAGCGAGCATGCACATGCAGGGGGAGCGGCAGGTAGAGGGAGAAGCAGGCTCCCTGCTGAGCAGGGAGCCTGATGCAGGACTCGATCCCAGAACCCTGGGATCAGGGCCCCAGATGAAGGCAGATGCTTAACCGACTGAGCCACCCAGGCATCCTTCTAAAACTTTTCTAAACTTCTTTTTAATTTTAATAGTTTTTTTGTGTGTGGATTCCTTACGATTTTCTATATTTAAAAACATCATGTCATGTGTAGACAGAGATGATTTAACTTTCTTTCCAAGATAGATGTTTTTTATTTCTTCTTTCTTGCCTCTTTGCCCTTGAAAATCTCCAGTACAATTGTGAATAGAAGTGGCAAAAGCAGTCATTTTTGTTTTATTCCTGATCTTCAGAGGGAAACATTCAGAGATTCACTATTAAATATGTTAGCTACTGGATTTCTGTAGGTACCCTATACCAAGTTAAAGAAATTCCCTTTCATTCCTAATTTATAGAGTATTTTTTAAGTGAAAACGTATTGGCTTTTGTCAAAAGCTTTTTCTGTATCTATTAAAATAACCATGTGATTTTTGTTTTTTATTCTGTTGATATGATGTATCACATTAATTGATTTTTGGATGTTCAGACAACCTTGCATTCCTGGGATATATTCCACTTGGTCATGTTGTAAAATTCATTTTATATGTTGCTGGATTTGGTTGCTAATATCTTGTTGGGGATTATTGTGCTCAAATTCTTATGGGATATGCTTTGTCTGGCTTTGGCATTGGCCTCATCAAATAAGTTGGGATCTTAGCTGTATTCTTTTTTATTTTTTAATTTTTTTAAAAAAGTGAACTCTATACCCAACATGGGGCTCAAACTCACAATCTCAAGATCAAGAGTCACATGCTCTTCCAACAGTGCCAGCCAGGCACTCCTGATTATATTCTTTAATTGCAGCAGAGAAGACACTGGGGAACTCAGAATTGATAGGAGTCTTTCTGAACCAGGTTTTGTTCTGAACAACAAAGAAAACCTGGCTGTTCAAAGGAACCATATTTTATTTAATTTTTTTATTTTTAATTTAAATTTAAGTAGTTAACAAACAGTTTAATATTGGTTTCTGGAATAGAAGTCAGTGATTTATCACTTACATACAACACCCAGTGCTCAGCATAACAAGTGCCTTCCTTAATACCCATCACCCATCTAGCCCATCCCTCCCCCACCTCCGTCAACCCTTAGTTTGTTCTCTGTCGTTAAGAGTCTCTTACAGCTGGTTTCACTCTCTCCTTTTTTTCATTTCCCCTTCCCATATGTTCATCTGTTTTCTTTCTTAATATCCACCTATGAGTGAAATCATATGGTATTTTTCTTACTCTGAATGACTTATTTCACTTAGCATAATACACACTAGCTCCATCCATGCTGTTGCAAGATTTCATGCTTATGATGGCTGAGTAATATTCCACTGTGTATATATATACATATATATACACACACAGAGCACATCTTTTTTATCCATTCATCTGTTGATAGACATTTGGGCTCTCTCCATAGTTTGGCTGTTGCATGTATCCCTTTGAATCTGTATTTTTGTATCCTTTGGGTAAATACCTAGTATTGCAATTGCTAGGTCACAGGATAGTTCTATTTTAAATTTTTTGAGGAACCTCCATACTGTTTTCCACAATGGCTATACCAGTTTGCAAGACAGTTCCCCTTACTCTGCAGAGGAACTGTCTTTAAAAGAAACTGTCTTCTATTGTAGTAACAGAGGGGACTCTTGAGCAGAAGAACCTAAAAGCTACTTTTCACAGGAAAACACCAGTGACAGCTATTCTGTGATAATCTATCAGCTTCCAAAAAAATAACAAAATTAGAAGCATCACATCCCAAGATATTGTTAGATATGTTTGCCAAAATTCCCCTATGTATAAAGAAAACTGTCTAAAAGACATGAGAGAAGACTAAAATTATTATCCAACATTCCAACATGAGTAAAAAAATAATTTATGATATAATCACAACTCTGAGGCAAGACTACGTGCACAAATGTTACAATGATTTCAGGAATGGGGAGGAAGTGACGAATAGACTACATGTGAGAGTTAGTTGAATTCAAAAGTTAAAGAGAACATAGGCAAAATCACTTTAGAAATGAAGAACAAACAAGAAGCACAGGGTATGGCAAATACCACAGAAAGTGCATGGACAAAGAATACAGAAATTAGTGAGCAGAATAAAATAAAACAAAGAAAGAGATGACAATTATTGGAAGAAAACAATGAAAGTCAGAGATAATCCAACTTGCAAATAAGCAGACCCCTACAGATGAAATCCAAATCAAGGAAGAGAACAAATATTAAAAACTACATTTTTAACATTAAAAAATAATTTCCTGAAATAAAACACGACTATACATAATGAAAAGATACACCATATTGCAGGAAGAAATGATTCAAAATTGTCAGTACCAAAACATTTCCTAATAAAATTATTAGGCTAAAACCCATGGGAAATCAAGATAAAAACATCAAGCTACCTATGAGAAAAAGGAATTCAGTTGTCGTTAGGCTTCTCCATTGCTAAATTCAGAGCCCCAAATAGTGAGGTAGTCTCTCCAATATACTTGTGGGAAAATAAATGACAGAACAGAAGATTTTATATGCAGCCAAGCTGTCCTTCAAGTATAAAGGATATAAAAAGTTCTATGCTGCAAGAGCTTAGGGAGTATTACTCACATGAGTGCTTTCTAAACTACTAGAAGACATATATCTGCCTTAAAAGAGAGAATAGAGAAAATTTCAGGAAAAGCAGTGACACTGAACATACTTAAAAGCAAACCTAAATAAAAATAAATAAATAAATAAGATGGAGATTATGGTACTAGTATGCTGGATGGTCCTGAAAGGTATGTAGTACTTGGTATTAACACTGTGTGGTTGCCTCCTACAGTGAATAGAGCTGACTTGTGTACCAAGAAGATATTGTGGAAATGATGGAGTGTAAGGATAGGTCAAAAAGGACATTATGGCTTCTACATTATGCTCTCTTGCTGTCCTTCTGCTCTGGAGAAAGCCATATAACATGTCATGAGGACACTATAGTAGCCTTATAGAGCTCCACATGGAGAGGAACTGAGGTCTTTTGCCAACAGCCATGTGAGAAAGTAATCTTGGAATGTGATCCTCCAGCCTCAGTCATGCTTTCAGATGACTGTGGCCTGGCCAAGAGTTTGGCTGCAGCTTCATGAGACCCTAAGCCAAAACCTTCCTGCTAAGCCACTCCTAAATTCCTGATATGCAAAAATGATGTAAGATAATAAATATTTATTTTTTTTAGGGTAATATGTTTTACAGCAATAACTAATAGAGGAATAAAGTTTACAAAACAGAAAACAGAGAAGCTTACTGATTGCCTCATTTATAATAACTGGGAAAGAAAGGATATCATTTAAAGCAGCCAAGTAGTGGGTAGAAATATAGAAATATTTAAGAATACAAACATGAAGTCAGAGACAGTAAAAATGTCAACTGCATTTCAACATACAAGCAAAAATTAGGAAATTAAAATTTAGATTTAAAATGACAGCATTTACAATAGCAACGAAAATTTCAAATACCTATAGATTTAACAAAATAAGTATAAGTCCTCTACATTGATTACTAAAAATAACAGAAAGGAATTAAAGAACATCTAATGAATGGAGGAATTTATCACAAGTATGAGATGAAAGGCTGATTATTTTCAAGATGTCAGTTTATCTGTAATATAATGGTATGAAAAGGTTAAAAGTAAAAGGATGGTAAAAGATATACCATGGAAATCATAATCAAAAGAATGCTAGGGAGGCTATATTAATATGAGACAAGGTAGATTTCAGAGAAGAGATTACCAGGAAGAAAAGATGGTCTTTTCAACAAATGATGTTAGATCAACTGAATACCTAAATGGGGGAAATGAATTGATCTCTTCCTCAAATATACACAAAAATCAATTCCAGAAGATTTGTATATCTGAATGTGAAAGATAATAAATGTAGAAGAAAATACAAATATTTTCATGCCTTTGGGATAAGCAAAGATTTCCTTAATAGGGTACAGAGTACAAACCACGAAGGGGAAAATAAAACTACATTTTAATTTTCATTTATTTACTTATTATTTTTTTAATAAAACTACATTTTAAAAAGCAATTTCTGTTTATCAGAAAAGAACTAGTGAAAATGTAAACCATGGACTGGGAGATGATATTTGCACTGGACATTTGCAATACATATAGCTGACAAAGGATTCACATCCAAACTAAATAAAGAACTTGTAAGAATTGACAATAAAAAGAGAGACAAGGCAGCAGCTCTTTCTGCCCACGGGTCCTATCCCCGTGCTTTAATAAACCACCAATTTTGCACCAAAGACGCCTCAAGAATTCTTTCTTGGTCGTCGGCTCCAGACTCCACCCCACTGAACCTCACATATATTCTACGACCTCATCATATGGCGCCCAACGTGGGGCTTTGAGTCTTTACATCCAGACTCTGAGCTTCGGTGCAAAATTGGTGAGTACTTTCCCTTGCCTTCTTTACTCTCCTTTCTGGGGCTCTTCAAGGAGTACGGTCTTACTGGAACACTTTCATGTCTCTAGGTTAGTCTGCAATCCTCTAGCCCATGGCTACTCTATGGGGAGGAAAAAGCCTGCATTTTGACTGGAAGTTAGTACCCTGGCCAGGATGGTAATAAGACCCAGAAACTTGATGCCCTCTTTTTACTGTTGTCCTTATACAAGGTCGTCTGTCTTGGGCATGGGACAGCCACCTAAGTGACTAGCATGGCTGCCAATCTTAAGACCCCTGTGTGAGGTTTCCTCCTGATGGATCTAATCCGATCCCCTCCACATTCCTGGTCTAGCCGCTTCTGGCCATGGGACCTCCACTCAAAGCCGGCAGAAACCAGTACCCAACTGAAGTAAAACCCAACTGGGGACCGTTTCCTAGGGAAGTTGGCTGTAAGGACCACATGTGTTGGAATGTCGCTTAGAACATGATGGATTTCTGTCTTTATTATTCCGTCAATGTCCTCTACTAATTACTTAGGCTACAAAATTTGGTAATTCCCCCTTGTTAAACTTTTCTAGTGTTCCCCATGGGTTAAAAACAGCTGGTTCTTCAAGGCAAGGTAAAATACTTTCAAGGCAAGACAAAATAAGGCGTGACCTTCACAGCATGACCTTCAAGGCATGGTATTTTCAGTCCATTCACCAGGCACCCATCGGCAGCCTAGGATGCAATAGGGTAGGGGAGGGATGCTGGCATCCCTTCTACGGGCCTTTTATGGCAGGAATGCCTTCACGGGAAGGCAGGATTGTGATCAATAGCGATTTTTGTTGAGGGACACCTCTGGTCGCTTTTGACACATGGGAAACTCTGACATATCCTGCGTGGGATGCCAACTGGGAGTCGGAGGGGGATTTGGTAATGGACCTTCTTTACTTTTCTGAGCATGGCCTCAGTAGGCTGCTTCTTGGGTTCCCAAGGACTCTCCCTTGGGGTGCCTTCTAACCCACTGGAAACAATTCAGATTGCAAAATTTAGGAAAGTACTGATCTCCTGTAACACTGCATGGTTTCAGTGGGATCTATCGGTTAGATCTCTTCTGTAAGGAACCGAGCAAATGGACCTAGGGTACCTTCATTGCTCGTACCTAGGCCTTCATTGCTCTACACCAGGACCCCGACCTACGGGTCTCTTGAAGAATGTGTTTGCCTGAATAGGTCAGCTAGTAAACTCTCTCCTGACATATTGGATGATAATTATCTAAATAGGCCTTCTCTGAGTAAACCTAGGTTGCTGGAGGAAACAGAGGCCATCCCATGCAAAGGGGACTCTTGACTCTCTTCTCTACCACTGTTCCATCTAACAAATATAGGGGCTTCTCCCTCACTCATTTCCCGGGTTAATGGCTATAACTGGAGCCAACTGTGGTTAGTCTACATTGGGACTTTAAGGAATATTCCCAAGCAGCTGTCGAAACTCCCTTTGTTTCAGGGAAATTCCCTGTCTTTGGCCCAACATGGACTGCTTATTCCCCCTTGTTTGTGGGAAAACATGGCATCTGCTCCTGTTGGAGCTGAAGCTGATGAGCTCTAAAACCGGGAACCCTTTCTCTGCCTTCTGGCAGCACTTTGTCTCCTCTGTCTCCCCCTCCCCCTTCTTTCTGCACCACCTGTGGTGTGGCCTGCACAACTGGCTTCTGTATTATCCTCGGTGCCTCAGGCACCATGGCTCCTCCTCCCCTCACCATCAAGGAGCTAGGAAGAGCACCCTCTGGACTTAACACCATGCACTCCAGGCTTCCCCACCAATGTCTCAGGTAAAAATTGACAATGGGGAGGACCCAGGTGGAACATAATTCAGTATTTAAGTTAAGCTTGTTGGTTTAATTAAGATAGATAAATCTTTCAAGCTCTCAGCACTAAACGTGAAACTTTTATTCTATTGAGGTTTACTGAAGGTCAAACAAACTTGCGTTACTGGACTGCGAGTTGTTAGTAAAAAGATGATTAAAATAATGGTTAATTGTCTCAAAGTTTTCATGGGTAATTGTTAAAATTGCTTTCAAAGTCTTCGGTAACCTGAATCTTTAAAGTTTTGTTTGGATGAATTCATTGGACATCTAGGTCTTTTTAAAATAGGAAACAGTGCTAAAGCATTGAGTATTGGATGTAGGTTTGTGCTTTTGACTTCTTATTGCAAAAAACTAAGGATATTTAAATCTGTTGGTTAACATGTTTTGTGCTTAACTGATTCATAAATTTGCCATCTAAAGAATTCTGGTGTAACAGTGCAATTGGTTACTAGTTTTCATTGGAGACTAAGGTTTCTAAAAAAAATGCAAAACTCTACTAAATAGGCTGATGGAAATAAGGGGAGCAACTCTGTATGTGGAAAAGTAGGAGATATGTAAGAAGGATAAGGAATGGGAATGCCTTTTTGCTGAAGGTAAAAGAGGGTAATTTTGTCCTAAATAAGATGGTCGTTTGGAAAGATAGCATGGGATGAAATCTGAATGCAAAGGAAGTTGTAGAAGGAAAATCTTTGGAAAGGAATTTTAGGCATGGTCAAGACAGACTAAGATTGAAATGAATGGATTTTTAAAGTACAGTGGTATGATACATAAGTCTGCTTTTTCTCTGTATAAAAATAGAAAGGTTTCTTGAATTGTTCAACTGCTCTGGATAAGAAAATGTAAACAGTTTTCTTTGTCCAGAGAAAAAAGTTTCTAGTTTTGTCATTAACAGGTCTTCGATCACTTAGTTAAAACTTCTCAGTATTAAAGGAGCTAAGTTTTGCACTATAGAATCCTACATATTTGCCTTTCAAATCTCTTATTTGTTATCTTGGTAAAATAAAAATAATTTTGTAATGATCTGTAATCCTATTCAGGCATGTGCTATAATTTTAAGATTTTAACAAACTTTACCAAGATTTAAATTGTAAATGAAGTCTCTTTAACTCAATAGGCCTTTTTCTTTGGTATGCTGAGATACTCTGGAAGTACTGTAAACAAATGATAAGCCTTAGGTTACATTTGGGTAAACGATTTAACTCTTCTAGAGATAATATAAATTCCTAAAGTTTTAATGTTTTAATATAAGGTCATCATCACTCTATTCCGGCTATCGAAGTGTTACGTGTCACAGAAGTAACCTGATTTCCTTGCCAGCTATATTGTAAACTCTCATCATCAGATCTCAAACCACGTCCGCTGCGTTTTTGTTATTTATAATTGTTCTTATTGTCTTGCAAAATGAGTTTCACCTTCAAGGAAGTTCATATAAAGGACTTTTTAGGACAGACACAGGTATTCGATATCTTTATACAATCCTAAAACTGAAATCGGTAAAAATTTCCAGAACTAACTAAAGCTGTATTCAAACTAAACAAGAATTAGTAACATGGGACTAAGTAGACCAAAAGATTATAGTGTTGTGACTCTTGTTTAAAACATTACCGGTTCTCTAATGTTTCTCTTCCAGATTGAGGAAACTTTCTCTTAAGACATCAGTGATATACAGAAACAATAATAAAGCAAATTAAAGCATTTAACTTTTCTCTCTACCTGAACCCTCTGAAGTTAAAAAGGTCTCAGTAAGTATTCTTTCTTCCATGGCAATCATAATCATTTGCATAAGTTCAACAAGTATTGTTCTCCTTGTAACAGGACACCATTGGAAACACTGGTTATTTTACCAAGGCTTTGACTGGAATGTCATATTTGAGAGACATACCTAGACTTAGATATGACCAAACAGCTTTCAGGAATTAAGGCTGACTTTATGAAACCTGGAGCCATAAAGCCCCTTGGAAATGGTGGCCTGATACCTTGCTTACAGAGTTCCCATCAGCCTCACCAGGTGAGTAAAGAATGTCACTTCCTGGCAGGTGCAGGAACCTCAGGATATATTGGGGACCTCATGAAGAGGAATCTGCCCAGACCTACAGGTATTGCAGGCACGTCTCATGGCAAGTACTTGGCTTGGCTTCTGGCCTGGAGAGGCTACTAAAAGTTCAAGCTGGAGATTCCTTATAAAAGTCCCAGCAAAGCAGATTCTAAAAGATCTATACGATCAATCACTATTCTTGCTGAATTTATGTAAATAATTAGGCCAAGTTTGTTAAAACTGGACTTGTTTTGCAAATAAATTAGTCCTGATTTGGCTATCTCTGGAAATGAGGGTTATTTTAGAGAGAAAAATTATGTTTAAATAACCCACCTTTGTGGATGTTAAATTCTAGATCTGATTGTCCTTAAATGTTTGCTTAAGCTAGACAACTTGAGGTAAACTTAAGAGAAATAGCTTTTTTCTATTTCTATACAGTAGCTCATGTATAGATAATCTTCATGCTTTTTATTCTATGGGGCTAATAACAGGACCCCATGGGCATATAATTAATTATTTGAACAACTGGGAAATAAGATTGATTCCCCAACAAAGCTAACACCTTGACCAATTCTATGTGGCTGGGATGATGAAATTGCTCCTTAAAAGCCAGAGCATACCCCACTCTATAGGGTTAACTATGGGCTTGTGGAGATAATGGATGACCCCACTTCCCTTGTGACTGGACTGGATGATGACCTGGGGATGCCCTTATCCCTTCACAAGTCTTCCCCCACTTGCCAGTGATTCCTTGCTAATTAAGATACTAAGGCTAGACCTCAAAGAAAGAGGGCCTCTTAATGGTTTCATCCTGCATAGTTATGTTTATCCTAGAAGCCACCTCTATGGATGTACAATTACAAGGAGAGGCTTTAGCCAAGCATACAACAGCTCTCCTGGTAAAAGGAGCCTCAAAGCTCACTATGGGACAGTCTCTGACTGTAATGACTTCATATCAGGTCCAGAATGTTTTAGAGACCAAAGGCCACCAAGAGGTGATAGGAGGCTGACTTATTAAATACCAGGCTATGCTTATAGATATGCCTGAAATAATGCTTAAAACCTGTCAGACTTTAAACCCAGCTACCCTTAGGCCTGGACCTGACCATTGAACTTCTATAGAGCATAACTGTTCAGAGGTTATTGATCTTGTCTATTCTAGTCGACCAGATTTAGGATGTCCCTATTGAAAATACAGAGGACAATTGGTTCACCAATGGTAAAAGTTTCATGGAAAAGAGGGGTAAGAAAAACTGGGTATGTTATAGTCAAGTCTAACTCAAGACTGTTGAGGGCAAAGCCCTGTCAGCAAACATGTCTGCCCCCATAGCACCAACCTGTGCTTTGCAATCGGCAAAAGCCTTAAAAATATTTATATGTATTTATTATTTTATATTATTTTATATTATATATGTAATATTATATATATTATATATTATATTATTTATATAATATTTATATTTATACTGACTTCAAATATGTTTTCCTGGTCCTCCATGCTCACGGTGCAGTTTGGAAGAAAAGGGGATTGTTATCAAGCCATAACTCCCCAATCAAATAGGGGCCTGAAATCATTGCATGTATGGCCCTCCAAAACCAAGTAGCCCTTGAAATCCTGACTGTAGTTCAAGAAGGCCCAGTATTATATGACTGGCTCCTGGCTGGCACCCGATGGCTATGCAGCTCTAATCTGTGGCCATGGCTTCCCCCAGGCTGGATAGTCCACTGTACTCTGGGTTTTGCCTGGATGCATGGATACATTATTGAAACCATTACCAACCCTCCAAATTTAAAACCATAGTGGACATGTTCTGTGTCTCCTTTGGAGACCACCTAGCATCTACCTTTGTTACATTTTTGAGACTGGAGAATATTGTTTGGCACATGGAAACTCTTAAGTACATGGTCAAAGCCCTAAATGACACTCAAAATAGCATTTCTCTATTAAATGCTAGGGTAATACAAATATGTAAAGCACCTTTAAGAAACAATGATATTAGATGTTTTTAATTGCTACGTAAGGTGAAACTTGTGCTAGCATAAAAACTTGTGCTAGCTGTATACTGTGTATACAGTCCAGATTACCACAAAACATATCCGGTTGCTGCTACCTGACATGAGTACTCAAATTGGTGCTTTAAATGATCACTTTCCTTTAGTGATTGCTTTCAACTCCTGGACTGGAGGAAAATTATCGAAGGTCAACTATCAAAGATCTTTTATTCAGATCTCTCTTTCTCATTCAATGTTAACCTTATTTTGTCATTTCCGGTGTCTCCCTTACTAGTGCCAAGACTCCTTCACTGCCATAACTTACAACTAACAGATGATCCCTTCTACTCAAGGAGGTTCATCTATGTTGTCCACGTTGGATTCAGCTGCCTCCCCCTTTTGTGACTCCCCTGTGAATTCCCCAAACTGACCAATATTGACCCATGGGTAGGGACATCTCTACGCCCCTATCCAGCAGGAAGACATTACAGAAGATGAGACCTTCCACCTTCAACAACCTTAAAGATTTAAGGGTCAAAATTGTTTGGTGGGGGGAATGATGAGAGAACAGAAGGCAAGCTGAGGACAAAGCAGAAACTGACACCCGCAACCCCCCTCCCCACCATGGGATGTACCTGACATTCCTCAGGCACTCCTGGCTGCCCTAAAGGACAAAGAAATAGTTAACCTATAGATACCACAATCCTGCAAGACTTAAGTCTCCCTCAGTTTACAAATGTCTTAGCAGTTTACAAGAACAAAGCATTTCTATCAATAACCTAGCATCGTTGGGAAGGGAATGTAGATACGATTAAATGTCCTTATAATCTGCAGCCTCCAGGAAGTTCCCAACCATCTTAATGTTAATGCCTTGCTAGAGGGAGAAACAACCTTAACTTGACAATGGCAAGGCCTCTTGTGAGTCTTTAACATATGAAAATATTTTCTCAACCTCCCTTTTTCCTTACCTTCTCCAAACCCCATAGTATATAATCAGCCACCCTTCACAACCTGGGGCAGCACCTCTTTCTGCCCACGGGTCCTGTCCCCGTGCTTTAAAAAACCCCCAATTTTGCACCAAAAAAAAAAAAAAAAAGACAAGCTCCCAAAAATTTGAACAGCCATTCCCCAAAGGAAGGGCAAAGGATTTAAAAAGGCATTTCCCAAGGGAAGATATCCAAATGGTCAAGAGACATTAAAACAAAAGCACTCAACTTCATTAGTTATAACTAATAATTATAATTCTATAATTATAATAATATAATTATGTTATAATATAATTATAACTATTGGAGTTGAGTGTTCTTGTTTGTATACCACTATATAGCCACTATATTGGCAAAAATTTTACACAGTCTGACAACATCATGGGTCAACGAAAAAAGGGAGCCGTTGGAACTTGCATAAACTGTTGATAGGAATACTAACTTGTTCAGCCATTTTGGAAAACTGAGATTATCTGCTTAAACCGATTCATATACCCTATGACGCACCAATTTTTCTCTTAGAAATAGACCCAGCAGAAATGGATACATAGGAACCCGAAGGACAATGTAAGAATGCTCCTAGCATGATTATTTATGAAACAATCCATATGTCTATTAACAGTATGACAATTGTTGAAAAGACAAATACAGTTGGCATATTCACGCACTGGAATATTACTTAGCAATGTGAACAATAAGTTGTTTCTACACACAATATGGATGAATCTCACAGACAAAATGTTGAACAATCTGTCAACATAAAAGGTTACGTACTGTATGGCTCTACATATGTATAAGTTAAAAAACAAACAAAACTGGTAATATGGTGGTTACTTTGGGGGAGCTACTGACTGAACAGGAGCACAAGATTTTGGGGTGCAGGTAATGTTTTACTTCTTGATCTGAGTTCTTATTTTATGGGTGTTCCCTTTGTGGTAATTCACTCAAGCTGTACAGTTTTGATTGTATCATCATTTATACACTGACTGTATATATGATAACCTTCAATAAAAAGTTCATTTTACAAATTATGGAGAAACATATACAAGGCAAATGCAAACAAACAAAAAATAAGTAGGGGCGCCTGTGTGGTGAGTTGGATGAGCGTCCAACTCTTAGCTCAGGTCTTAACCTAAGGGTTGTGAATTCAAGACCCCCCCCCATTGGGCTCTACCCTGGGTGTGGAGCCTACCTAAAAAATAAAAATTAAAATAGAAATTAAAAAAAGAAAAGCAATTCATTTATTAAAAAAAAAAAAGCAGGGGCCATGATCTTGAGCATGCTAAAATACCAAAGCCTACAATTCACAGTAAAAATAATTATGAATATCTAGGGACACCTGGGTGTCTCAGTTGGTTAAGCATCCAACTCTTCATTTGGGCTCAGGTCATGATTTCATGGTTGTGAGATAGAGTCCTGCATCAGGCTCTGCCCTGGGCATGAAGCCTGCTTACTATTTGCTCTCTGCCTCTCTCTCTATCCCTAACCCCTCTCTAAAATAATAATAATAATGATGATGATGAATATATATCAACTAACAGCAGCAACTTCAATAAAGCAGAAACTACTGGTAATCTAAGATATAACTTCATTCAGAGTATTTTAATACATTTTTGTCAATCAAAGACAAATCAAGTGGAGGGGCGCCTGGGTGGTGCAGTCGTTAAGCGTCTGCCTTCGGCTCAGGGCGTGATCCCAGCGTTGTGATTCGAGCCCCACATCAGGCTTCTCTGCTAGGAGCCTGCTTCTTCCTCTCCCACTCCCCCTGCTTGTGTTCCCTCTCTCGCTGGTTGTCTCTCTGTCAAATAAATAAATAAAATCTTAAAAAAAAAAAAAAAAGACAAATCAAGTGGAAAACAAGTACTATAGACTGGCCATATATTAGATCACAAAGAAAAATTCATTAAATTTCAAAGTTAAAAAACATCATAATGCAGCAGACCTGGAAATTATAAGCAAAGAGGGGCCCTATGTGCCTTAGCTGAATTCCTCAACTTTATCAATAGGGACTGAGTTCCCTTCGTGTCACAGGGCTCAAGACCCTTCCATAGCACTAAAGCTAGGACACCATACCCCTATATTAGTATTCTGCTACTGAGCAACAAATTATCATAAACACAGTGGCTTAAAACAATACAAATTTATTACTTTATGCTTAGACAGTTAGGTAAAAGTCTGAGATTGTTCTCATTGGGCTAAGATCAAGGTGTCAGCAGGGCTGTGTTCCTTTCTGGAGGCACTAAGGGAGAATTATTTATTTCCTTATGCTTTGCAGAGTCTAGAGGCCACCAACATTGGCTCCCTTCCTTCAGCCAGCAGTTTTGCTTATCTCTAACCATTCTTCTTCAATCCTATCTCTCTCTGACTCTAAACACTTGGGAAAGGTTTACTAACTTTAAGAATCCGAATTGGATAATCTAGGATAATTTCTCCATTTCAAGGTCCTTAACTTAATATTGTTTGCAAAGTCCCTTTTGCCCTGTAAAGCAAAATATGCAGAGGTTCCAGGGATTAGGACCTGGATATCTTTGCAGGGGCATTATTCTGCCTACGCCAACCACCTTTAAAGCTTCTATCCTTGGCTCCCCTCTTCCTGAGGGCCACTCAAAAATCCACCTCCTTGTACCCCATCACTTCCGCTCCAACAGCCTTGAATCCAACCAGAATAAGCATCAATATTCCCTGTATCCATGTTTATGTCCATCATAAGGAGCCTTAGATTCCCTGATCATCTCTCTTTTCAAACACTGCACTCCCCATCAGTTGGATGTACCCTTCTCTCCTCCCTTCCCAAATCTTGACACTTTCTAGTATGCCCTCTGGAATTCATAATTCATTAATAACAAACCCCTCTTTTATCTCCAACCACTTCTTTGAATATTCCCTTCACCTTTGGGTCTAAGGAAAACTTAGCTCTCTCCAGAGGACTCTGCAGCCTTTTCAACATCTCCCTCTCCTACCCCCCCACAGCCTTTGGCCACAGGGTCTGGAAGCAGGGCAGGTATCCTCCTTGTTCTTATTACTTTCAGACTTTTCTCTCCTCCTCCTCCTCCAAAAAGGCTCTAGCTTGGAATTTCACGCCATGAGATTATTTATAACTCACCACACCTCACTGTTGCTGACATCTACCAAATACAAGATATTTCCCCTTATTTTTTGAAACCTTGAGCTCATGGCTCCTTCTCCGCAACACTACTACACTTTTTTATTGCAGTTGCACTACATCCACACAGATGAGCCTTGCTTACTCAGTTTAACCTGTATTTCTACTTTTCCCTCTCTTGTGGCTCGTTATCACCGATATACCGCAACGTTGTTATCCACCCCCCTACACACACACACAACAGCTGCTGTTCAATTTCTCTGCTCAGATTCACAGAGAAATTCTTGGAATATGTTCTCCACACTGTCTCCTATTCCTCTCCCTACAGTCTGCATTAACCTGTTCAATCCAACGAAAGGCCACCACAGAAACTGCTCGCCACACATTTACAAATAACTATGATTGTTATTAAACGCAGTGGTGTTTCTGGCTCTACAACTGCTGCTACAACATTTACACACACGGTTAGGCACACTGTGGTGCAGTCACAATCATGTACATGCACAGTCACACCTAAAGAGTCATTACAATCACGTACAGCTCCCCTCGCTATCGTACGCATGCAAACACACACACATACACAACCCCTACAGCCCCTAAGCGATAACCCCCACATCTGGCACCCACAGATCCCACCCGTGATCGCGCGGGAGCGGACACACACAGACACAGCTGCCTACCACCTTTCGCCCCACACCCTCTCGCTGGCAAAGCCTGAGACTCCGAAAACATTAGTCCCTCAATGCCCACTGCCTCTCCAGTGGCCTTGGCCCCGGAGGGGTCATTCCGCTTCTGGATCTCAGATTCTCTTACCTGACCCTGCGGTTCCCTACAAGAATGTTCCGCTGGCACTCCGACACGATGCTTCCTACAGTCCTGAAAGCGTCGGTGCGCGGACAGGAAGCGGCTTCGGCTACAGTGGACATCGGAAAACGTAGTCAGAGCCTGGACAGCCTTTCAGAGCCCAGAGCCGACAATCTCAATTCACAGGCCTTGGCCCCGGCCCCCATCCTTTCCCTCGGCAAAGACCGTCGTCTTCATAACTGCTCACATCCGTTGCAGAGGTCTTCTATTAGTTCCAGGCCGCGTTTAGAACGCAGGACTCAACCAAGGCCTCCACCATGATCCTCCACAAATGTGTGCCCCAGTCTGGGAACCTGGACAATAAACCAACGCTGCCTTTA
Source organism: Ailuropoda melanoleuca (assembly GCF_002007445.2). NCBI lineage: Eukaryota > Metazoa > Chordata > Mammalia > Carnivora > Ursidae > Ailuropoda > Ailuropoda melanoleuca. The sequence continues at coordinate 38,674,570 of NC_048229.1, read as the reverse complement.
CCGGAAGTAGCCTTGGACGCGATGGCCCCTGGGAAATGTAGTTCAGGGCCGTAGAACTACCTCAGAAGAGGGGTGTAATTCTTTGCGGCTTGAGTTCGGTGTCCGGGATATGATAGATATGGTGTGACAGAATGGTCCTGTTGGGCAGTGCCAAGCGACCAGCGAGTCCCTGGTACCAAAAAAGGAAAATTCCATACTTCCCATACCTTCTCGAACCTTCCCCCCTTAACTACAGCCCGCCCCCCCGTCAATAAACTTCTATCTCCCTTGTTCTACCTTGGGTGAATTTTTTCACTGCTTGTATGGCGGGCTTCCACCAGCTCAGGTTACCCCATATTTGGTGGCTCCCATCGGATTGGGGGACCCCAGAAATATCTAGGTTGTCAGTTAACTATTTTTGAAATTTATATAAATGCAAATCAGATTGTATGAATTTATCTTGCTTAGTTGTTAAAACTCCTAATTAAATTAACTTAAAACTCCACACTAAAGGCTTTGCAGAAGGAAAAGTGGGCCCATTCAGGCATGAAAATTATTTTCCTCAGTTACTCCTGTGTTGTGAGACCCCAATATCAATTCTCCCTCCAGGGTTGAATGATTCACTAGGAGAACTCATGATGAAACGATACAAAGCAAAATTAGCAAAGAGAAAAGGTACATGGAGTAAAGTCCAGGAAAAACCAGGTGCATACTTCCAAGGATCCTTTCCAAATAGAGTCACAGAGGATATTAATTTCTTCTGCAACGAGTTGTGACAACACATGTGAAATGTTGCCAACCAGGGAAGAAGCTCATTAGAGACTAAGTACCTAGAGTTTTTATTGTGAGGCTGGTCACATAGGCAGCTTCTGCCAGGTGCATACCAGAATTTCAGAAGGAAAGCAAGTGTTTAACATAAACTATATGCACAAACAGGCATAGTGAGCCACTCTTATCAGGATAGCGGGACATCCCCCCTCTGGAAAACTAAATTCTAGATGCAAGCCAAGCACCAACTGTGCAAGCAGGCCTTCTAAGGATGAGAATTCTCAGGTCTGCTATGCTAAGGTTTTTCTGCACACTACTGTCCTAAATGAAATGTCTGGCTTTCAACAACAACAAAAATTTTAAGGCATATGAAAAGACAAGGTGAAAAAAAAAAAATCAAGATGCTCCCAAGAGACCAAAAAAACCCAAAAAACAAAACAAAACAAAACACACACACACACAAACCGAAACCAAAACCAAAACAAACAAACAAACAAGCAAACCAGAGCTAAACTCAGGTGTCCTTAGCTTCTTGCTGCGTAACTTCAATCTCTACCTCTGTCTTCACATGGCCTTCTCTTGTACATCTTTTCATCTTCTATTATAGACACTTGAAATTGGATTTAGGTCACACACAGATAACCCAGGATGAACTCACCTAGAGATCCTTAACTTAATTGCATCTGCCAAGATCCTTTTTGCCAAGTAAGGTTGATGAGGGAGCAAAAGGCAAGCTGAGGACAAAGCACAAGCTGACACTGTCCCCCCCCCCAACTCCTGGGTGGGATATGTTGACATTCCTCAGGCACTTCTGGCTGCCCTAAAACTAAGGGAAAGGAAAAACAGACGGTTAAGTGATAAAGATCACAGTTCTGCAGGACATGAGTTTCCATCAATTTACAGATGTCTTAGTGATATACAAGGAATAAGCATTCTTATCAATAGCCTAACTTTCAGAGACCTATAACTTAATTTCCTAGAAGCCTAACATCACCTTCCCCTCCATGAGTGATGTGGGAAACAGAAGCAGAAGGGAATGTAAACAAAATTAAATTTTTTTATGACCTCCAGCCCATTGAAAAATACTTGAGATAGAAAGTCTTTTTGAAGACCTTCCTTTTCCTTACCTCCCCCAACTCCCAAGTATATAATCAGTCACCCCTCACACTTGTAATACATCTCTTTCTGCCACAGGTCCTGTTCCCGTGCCTTAATAAGAATTCTTTCTTGGCCATTGACTCTGGACCCCAACGCTACCCAAAAGTACTGCAAGGTCACATTCACAGGTCTTGGGGTTAGGATACGGACATAGCTCTAGGATGCCACTGTTCAACCCACTACAACATGTTACTATGTTTAGTCTTACCCTAATAGATTTCCTTAGAATTCTCATTCTCTCACTACTATAAATGATACCTAGGTACTGACAACATGCAAATGTTTCTCTTTAACATGGACTGTCTCAGTGGTTTAGGAGATTAAAGACAAAATTCTTCATCTACCCCTAAAACTTGCTCATTCCACAGTTTTTTTTTTTCGGATTATTTATTTTATTTGAAAGCATGCTTACGCACGCATGGCACGCAGGAGGAGGGGGAAAGGGAGAGAATCCCAAACAGACTTCCTGCTGCTCCTTGAATATACAGGTTTGTATCCAACCCATGGCATTTATGTTTTGGTGTTTTCTCTGTTTATAATTTGCTTTATCCAAATATGTTCAAATGTTGCTACTCCTTCCTTTTGGTTTGCTCAAATATTTTCTTCTTAGTTAGGCTTTTCCTAACTATTCTATTTAAAATTGCAATTCCCAGGGTGCCTGGCTGTCTCAGTCATAAGAGCATGTGACTCTTGGGGCACCTGGGTGGCTCAGCCGTTCAGTGTCTGCCTTCGGGTCAGGTCATGATCTCAAGCCCGCATCATCCATCATCGGGCTCCCTGCTCAGCAGGGGGCCTGATTCTCCCTCTCACATTCCCCTTGCTTGTGTTCCCTCTCTTGCTGTCTCTCTCTGTCAAATAAATAAATAAAATCTTAAAAAAAAAAGAGCTTGCGACTCTTGATCTCAGGGTTGTGAGTTCAAGCCCTACATTGGGCATAGAGATTACTTAAATAAATGAAAGCTTTAAAAAAATTCAATTCCCTTGGCACTCACTACCCCATTTCCAAGCTTTCTTTTTCTTTAGAGTTTACCTTTATCTGGAATACTATATATTTCATTTACATGCTCATTGGCCACATTCCCTGACTAGAATGTAAACTCCTGGGGAAAGGAAATTTTGGCCATTTTGTTCACTGATGCTTTCCTAGAATAGAACCTGGCACAGATAAAGGTCTCAATAGGTCACACTGAGCTGCCAAATGAAAAAATACAGTATTTGACAGGAACAGGAAATAGGCATTCTCATAATTTTTTTGGTGGGAATGGAAAGAGATTCATCTTATGTGGATTGCATATATTTATACATAACCTCTGGCCCAGCACTTCTTAAAGGAATTTATTACAAAGATGCATGCTCATCTATGCAAAGCTTAGTAAATATATTATTCCAGAATTGTAGAAACCTGAAAACATCCTAAATATTCATTAATATGGTATCAAAGTATGACATTTCCCCTACCACAAAACACTATACCACCATACAAAGGAATTAAGGAATATGTATTAATATGGGATGTCTCCTAAGAAATAATAGTGAGTAAAAAACTAGATGCTTTATAGTATACTAACATTGTGAAAAATAAAGATGAGGGGCTTTATATACATAGATATTTTGGTATAAATGTAGAATTACTCAAAGCAGTTTACATATGTAACTAGTCACAGTAGATGCAGATGGAGAAGAGAAATAGTTGATAGGGAGACTTCTTTTTTTTTTCCCCACTATAACCTTGTTTAAATATTTAAGATGAATGAGATGATTCCTTTAAAAACAATTGTGGAATAAAAAAGGTTGGCAGAAAGGAGAGCTAGGAGGAAATCAGCAGCCATTTCTAAGCTAGTAACTTCAAGAGGTGATGAAAGTTGCTGAAATATGACTTGGGAAATAAGTGACAATGGGAAATGCAGATGTAAAATATAATCCTGATGCTTTTAGCAATAAAAAGGTAGAAAACAGACTGTAATAAAAAAAGAAACCGCAGTGTGCAACAATAATAGTCTTGAAAAACTGCAGATTTTTAAATTTTGTTTATTTATTTGTTAGAGAGAGAGAGAGCACAAGCATGGGGAACAGCAGGCCAAGGGAGAAGCAGGCTCCCCGGTGAGCAAGGAGCCCGAGGCGGGACTCTGTGAGACTCGATCCCAGGACCCTGGGATCATGATGCCAGCTGAAGGCAGACTCTTAACAGACTGAGACACCCAGGTGTCCTGAGACTGCAGATTTGTGGACATACTGCATAGGTAGACTAGGACAATGAGGAGAATATGGTCCTCTAGGATTATTTAAAGAAAAGAGGGCACTGATAGAGGAAGAATGATGACAGAGGATTCACATAAATTAAGACTCAAGGACAGCAGGGCCTATAAAGAAAATCCTGAAAAACATTTCAGTGGTGTCAGCTCTCTCACTGAACCTCTGTGTTCAGCCTTATCCCAAGCATATCTCCCTGGTTCTCACTCACTCACTTGGAAAGAACCTCCTTTACATTTCCTCTATTCACCATCCGTGGCCTCTCTTGTTCCAACTTAAAGATTTTATCCAGTTTGGTGATGTGATAGCCTATATATAGGAAAATGACAGAAGATTGAATTTCAATTCAAGCACCATCCCCCAAATCAGGCTGAGCCTGGGCCTTTAAGGAAGTTACCACATAAAGAGGAACAAAGTAAATAACCTTTTACCTTAAAGGTTGAGCATATGCAATCATATGGCAGAGGGTTTGAGAATACCTGAAACTTGTTATCTCAAAGCTGAATCTATCATGCCACGTAAAGTTTCTAAATATTTCAGAAATGGAAAAGAGATAGCACTTTACTTTCAAAAGTTGGATTATACAGAGAACTATCCATGTCTCATATGCCTGTGTTACTCTAGTTCCCCAGCATCACATCCCTGTACCGCTTCTGAACGTCTTTTAATTGTGGTTGCTGCTTCTGGTTGAATTGAACAATTACATCTCCAAACATTTACCCTGCCAACGACTCCCAAAGACCAGAAAAGAGTAAATGTTTGGGGGCAAGACTGTGGACAAAACAGGTCCCCTATAGCAAAATAACCTTGTTTAAAATGTCATACTGATTTGTTATTCTATTCCAGAAGAGATGGTTGAAATCTTAAGCGTTTATATAAAAATGCTACAAGTTATTTATTATATAAATTAAAATGTAGCTTTTTCCTCTTAAAATCAGGCTCCAGGAAGACATACCCTTATTATCAGCTTGAAGAGAAAATGAGGCTTACAGGATTCAGATTCCTCCACCATCTCAGGCACCCATGCGGAGATGACCTACATTCAGGTGATCACACAAATACATATCCGCACAGGGATCCAGACACTCTTGCCCCACTAGCTGCACACAACCCATGATGTGACCCTCCAGCCTCATTAAGCCACACATAATCTTGATGCCACCACTCTGTCACACTCCTCAGTTTTACCCGAATGCAGTTTCTCTTTCACTCAACTATCCTCCCTCCCGCCTCACAAGTCACGCATGTAATCTCACCACTGTCTTACACAGGACCTCCTTTGTCCACTTTCACATACATGACTGGGCTTGAAGATGCCTCCCTTTCAAACTCCCCAGGCTGGTTTGGTCACAGATGCTCAGGTCCACATTTGGGTTCGTTCTGACAAGGTCTGCAGCAGCCTGCCTCAAGAACATTTTTGTATTCCCAGGGCAAAGTAGAATTCCGATCACCCTCCAGGGCACTTAAGGGCAGCCAGGCCTCACCTCAGTGCCTAGAGGACACCGCTTACCTTGGCCTGGTCCATTTGGCAGTTGGCAAAGTCCAGGACTGCATTTCCCAGGAGGCCTTAGGGCCCAGTGTGTTGCAGGGTGAGTCGTCAAAGCCTGAGAGAACCGCACTGGGGGCTTTGTCAACGAAAAAATGCACCAGGCAAGTTAAGCAGGTAAGAAAGACTTTATTAGAGACTGTCGCAATGGAGAAGAGATACTGGACTCAACACAGTATATAACAGTAGCTGGGATTTATATCCAAGGGTCAGAGTGAGGGAGTCAGTGGATAGAAAATTATTAAGAGGAGCTTGGTTAAATATCAAGAGCAGGGGGATTCTTGCTGAACTAGGGTCAGCAGGTCAAGGACGAGACCTGGTCAAGAGGAGGGCTCGGGCGAGGCTGACTACAGTTTGGTTGACAGAATCCTAATCAGCTGAAACTCGCGGAAGCCTTCGGTGCGCTGCTTAGCCGGAAGACGCAGTTTTGACTGAGTCCGGGCTCAGCGCCACCGGGCGGTCGATGTATGCAGGAGGCCGCTTTTTAGCAACCTGTCGCTACATCTGTACTACATCTCCCAGAGGCCTCTAGGCTCAGTGCTCCTTCCCGCGAGAACTAGCCCCTCTCCTGAGGAGTGGGCGGGATCTTCTGGCCGGTAGGGGCAGACGGCCTCCGGGCGCTGTGGGAGCTGTCGCGTTGGACTTGCTCCAAGTAGGGTAGAGGGGTGCTGACCCTACAAGGAGGCATAGGTGAGGTGGCCTGGAGCCCGGGGTTGGGGCCGGCGTGTCTGGAACCACTGGCCTGTGCGGGGTGTGTTGGGGAGCCAGCTGAGCAGGGGAGATTGTGAGGAGGGTGTGTGTCTAAATGTGACTGTGTCTCTGTGTCAGTGTGACCGTGTACTGAACTGTGAGGGCGGGGAGGAGGGCTTGATTTGTGGTTGTGATTGTTTATGTGTGATGAGATTTAATTGTGTGACCGGGTTTTTGCGAATGTAGTGTTCTTTGACCGCGGTTGTAAAACTGGTTGTCTTCTTGGTGCGTGTGTGTTTATGACCATTTGCTGAACTGTAGGTGTGGGATGTCTTAACTGTGAGATCTGTGATTGTATTTACCCATGGTGTATGTATTTGTGATATTATTGGTGTAGGGTGCGTGTCAATTCGTTGTTGTCACTGTGTCCCCATAGTGTGGCAGTGGGAATATGAATGTGTGCGGTGCCTATGGCTGCGATTGTGACTGTGTCTGTTCCCGTGGTGTGTATGCTTGCGTGACCATGTGCAGCCAGTTGTGTTTAGGTTTGGGGTGCCCGTGCCCCCATGGTGTGAGTTTGTGGGACTGTGTGTCTGTATAGCACTGTAGTTATGGGGCGCCTTTGTCTGCCTTTGTGACTCCAGCGCTCTGCTCCCGGGGGGACCTCTGTGAGCTCAGGGACAGATTCTGCCCAGAACTGCAGTGACCCTGCTCTTGTCTTGATGCTGGTATTGAACAGGACGCCCTAGTCTTGCCTGACCTACATTTATAGATGGCGGGCGGTTGGCTGGCCTGGGCTTCCAGAAGAACCTGATGTTTCCTCTTTTCTTCTTCCTCAGCTCTGCTTTGCTTGCACAGAGCCTTCCAGAGTGGAGTAAAGAATGGCTGTTGAACATCCACAAGGCTCCCGAAAGGTAGTTTGTCGTTTCCCCTTGTTTCCTGAAGTGCCCTTTTCTTTGTCAAGACTTTACCTGTTTTTCTCCTCTTGAAAATTCTTGCCCATCAGGTGACTTGATCCCTGGAATTAACCCTCTGAGAAAATGTGATTGGGTGCAATCCCTAAGCCCTCACGGGCACTTGATTTTCTCTTACTAATTTGTCAAATGGTTTAATTTTCCTTTATGCTGTCTTTTAAAAAAATACTATTTTTTTCTATTTATAAAAGTAAGGCATGACTATTTTAAATAATTTCAGAAGTACATCTTTTGAAGAAAATTTCAATTCCCAGTTAAAACCAATGCTAACTTTTTTGTATTTTCTTTCTGGTCTGTTTTATTTATGTATATAAAATGTGATTTTTAAAAACTGAATTCATTCAGAATTTACCATTATAGCCTACATTTTTACATAAAATTATATTTAAGTATTTGCCCACATGATTTAATATGTGAAACATTTTTAGAAGTGCATATTTATTTGAATGCCTGTGGCTTTTTTTTTCTCTCTCCAATTAGATACAGAAATGGCATATCCTCCTCATTTGTGCCATTTAATACATAATTATAAAGACCCACAATAGGGAGTACCTAAGAAATAGAATACAGCCATCTCTAAAGAAACCTCTAATGTACCCTGCCACAAACAATTGTGTTCCTCTGGTGATGACTACTGTGATCATTTCTTTGCCTTTCATTAGAACTTTAGTGTATGAATTCCAAAATCACAAAAGGTTTAGTTTATGTGTTTTCTATTATGAATAGACATTCTTTTGTGTCTTTTTTCATAAAAAATATGAGCTTCATTCATGTTTCCTGTAACTACAGTACATTTTTTTCCATTGCTGTATGTGTATATATATTATCTTGCACGATAGCATCACAGTTTACTACTTATCCATTCTACTTTTCATGGGTATATGACTTGTTTCCAGTTTTTGACTGTTACAAGTGATGTGACTATGAATATTTTGTGCACATATTTTGGTACATGTGTGCTTGCATTTCTTTAGCATATATGCTAAAATTGTGATTAAATTGCTAAGGGATAGAGTTTGTATGTCTTCAGTTTTACTAGACAATGTCAAACTGTTCTCTAAAGATACTGTGCAAGTTTTTACTTGTATCAGCTGTTTAGAAAGATTCTTTTTGCTCCACATCCGTGCCAGCCCTTGACATCATCATACTTTTAAATTTTTGCCAATTTGGTGGATGTCTATTGTTATTAATCACATTTAATTGATATTTCCTAGATTATCAATGAAACTGAACACCAATTCTTACCCAACCAGATGTTCTCTTTTGTAAAACACTTGTTCAAATGTTTTTCCAATTTTTAATTGGGTTGTTTTTCTCTGATTAAAACACATAGATAGATAGAGAGATAGAGAGATAGATAGATATTCTGTATAATAGTGACTAAATATTTTCTTCTGCTCTGGCTTGGTTTTTCATTCTGGTGCCTTTTGATGAATAGAGGTTTGGGATTTAAATGTCATGAAATCTTTTTCATGGTTAGTGTTTGTTTAAGAAATTTTCTGCTACCTTGAAATAATGAAGATTTTCTTATATGCTCTTCTAAAAGCTTTCCAGTCTTTGGCTTTAACATGTAGGTCTTTACACTACCTGGAATTGATTTCTGTAGGTAGTGATGTAATTTCGTTTTATCCCCCATATGGGTACCCAGTTGTCCCAGTGTCATTTATTGTAAAGTTCACCTTTTCTACACTGATCTGCAGTGCCATTTTAGTAAAAAATCAAGTGATCATGCATGTCTACATCTACTTCTGGACATTATATTCTGTTCCGTTGCTCTATTTTTCTCTCCTTGCAGCAATATCATGCTATCTTATTCACTGTGACTTTATAATATTTGGAGCAAGTTCTCTTACCTCTTGTTCCTCAAGAGTGTCTTGGCTGTTTGTGTTCCTCTTCATTTCCATATAAATTTTTTGAAATAGCTTGGTTCCACTCAAGCATCTTCTGTGATTTAGATGAACTGCGTTGTATCTATAATTGTGTGAGTAAAAATTTGGTGAATCTTCTAAGAACCTGAACCTCTGTTATTTTAGGTCTTCTTAAGGTTTTCTCAAGAAGGTCTTGCTTATCTCCTGTAAATAGTCCTAGGCAAATAGGAACCGTATAATCCATTGTATCTTTTGCTTTGAGTGCCAGCAGTCTGAGCACTTCAAATAATGATCAGTCATAGTAATAATTTTAGCCTGTGTTTATGATACTGAGTACCTGTTACCTATGACCATTGTGTATGATTAGAAATTTTTTTCTTTAACTCTTAGCCTCCTCAAATACATTTTTGGAAGTAGGGATATAAAAATTAGGTAGGGGGTGCCTGACTGGCTCAGTCAGTGGAACGTGCAACTCTTGATCTCGGGGCTATAAGTTCAAGCCCCACGCTGGGTGTGGAAATTGCTTAAAATTTAATAAAAAGGGGTGCCTGGGTGGCTCGGTCATTTAAGCGTCTGCCCCTGGCTCAGGTCGTGATCCCAGTGTCCTGCATCAGGAGTCCTGCATCAGGCAGGGAATCTACTTCTCTCTCTCCCTCTGCCTCTCCCCCAGCTTGTGCTCTCTCTCTCTTATTCTCTCTCAAAAAAAATAATAAAATATTCAAAAATTTTAAAAAATAGGTATAGCCTTAGGTGCAGATGTAGATATCTATTATCTAAAATTTTTATTTTAATAACATTCTGGTCCGATCAGTTCTGCTTTTGATGGTACCTTGTACTGTTCTCTCCATATTATATTTCTTTTTTTTCTTTTAAAGATTTTATTTATTTATGTGACAGAGAGACAGCCAGCGAGAGAGGGAACACAAGCAGGGGGAGTGGGAGAGGAAGAAGCAGGCTCCCAGCGGAGGAGCCCGATGTGGGACTCTATCCCGGAACACCGGGATCACGCCCTGAGCCGAAGGCAGACGCTCAACGACTGCGCTACCCAGGCGCCCCTATATTTCTTTTTTAATTGCCCTTTCCTCTTCCCCCTACCTTCCACTGTCCTTTGTCAGATAGTTTTTGCCTTTGCATCTTTGCCATCTATTCTCATTAACTGTTTAGTTTAAATACTGGCTTCTTCAACCCTCATGTGTTTAACCCACCACTTGTTTGGGTTTTCTGCAACATGAAGCTAAACTGAATCCTAACTGATGTACCTAATAGCCCCTGAACAGTCTCTGGGTAAGAGGAGACTCTATAAAGAAGGCAGTTCCCAAAATAAATAAATAAATAAATACTGGCTTCTTCAGAATAATAAAAAAAAGAAACATCATCTCTCAGATTGTTTTACCTATGCTAGTCTGTCTGTAACATGGTGTAAAAAGTATGGGCTCTAGTATCAGATGTGGGTTCTGATCTCAGCTATACCACCTGTGAGCTGTTTAACCTGTAGATGAGAGGTTCTTATTCTCACTTAATGTTGAGAATGAAATAAGATATGTGTAGAACACTTGGTACACATCAGAAGTTCAATAAATGTTAGCTCCCTTTCTCCTCTACTTCTCATTTTTGGGATCTCTCTATCAATTACAGTATAAAGCACTTAACTAACGGCCTTTTGGTGGTTCCCAAAGGATTTTTTTAAATTGAGGTATAAATGCCACGTAACATTATATTAGTTTCAGAAATACAAGATAATGATTTGATATTTGTATATATTTTGAAATGACCCCACCGTAAGTCTAGTTAATATCCATCACCATATGTAGTTTTTCTTGTAATGAGGATTTTTAAGATTTAGTCTATTATCAACATTCAAATATGCAGTGCAGTATTATTTACTACCTATGACTTATTTGTTTTATAACTGGAAGTTTGTACCTTTTGAACCCCTTTACCCATTTCAACCCCCCCCCCCAGTCTCTGGTAACTACCAATCTGTTCTCTGTGTCTACGAGCTTGGCTTTTATTTGTTTGTTTAAATTTCACATATAAGTGAAAGTATATGGTATTTATTTTTGTCTGACTTATTTCACTTAGCGTAATGACCTCAAGGTCCAAACATGTTGTCCCAGATGGCAAGATTTCATTCTTTTTAGTGACTGAATAATATTCCAATAATCTTGATTCGTTGATTATTGGTCGCTCAGATTGTTTCCATATCTTGGCTATTGTAAACAATGCTGCAGTGAACATGAAGGTGCATATATCTTTCTGAATTCGTGTTTTCATTTTCTTTGGATAAATACTCAAAAGTGGAATTGCTGGATCATATGGTAATTCTGTTTTTAATTTTTTGAGAAACCTCCATGCTGTTTTCCATAGTGGCTACAGCAATTTACATTCCAATCAGCAGGGCAAGAGTGTTGCCTTTTCTCCATATCCTTCTCAACACATTATTTCTTGTATTTTTGGTAATAGCCACTCTAACAGTTGTAAGATGATATCTCATTGTAGTTTTGATTTGCATTTCCCTCATAGTTAGTAATGTTGAGCATCATTTCATGTACTGTTGGCCATCTGTATGTCTTCTCTGGAGCAATGTTTATTTGGAACCTCTGCCCATTTTTTAAATCAGAATGTTTATTTGCTATTGAGTTGTATTACTTTTTAATATTATCATATGCCCCCTTATCAGGTATATGATTTGCAAATATTTTCTTCCCTTCAGTAGGTTCCCTTTCTATTTTGTTGATGATTTCCTTTGCTATTCAGAAGCTTTTTAGTTTGATATAGTCCACTCATTTATTTTTGCTTTTATTGCTTTTGCTTGTGGAGTTATATCCAAAAAATCATATCCAAGACCAATGTAAAGGAGCTAACAGCCTCTGTTTTCTTCTAGGAGTTTTATGGGTTCAGGTTTTAGTTCAAGTCTTTTATCCATTTTGAGTTAATTTTTTGTATGGTGTAAGATAATAATCTAGTTTCATTCTTTTGCATGTGACGTCTAGTTTTTCCATTTTTATTAAAGAGGCTGTCCTTTCCCTTTTGTATATTTTTGGCTCCTTTGTCGAAATTAATTGGCCATAGTTTATTTCTGGGTTTGTGGTGTATGGGTTTATTTCTGGTCCACTGATCTGTGTGTCTTTTTTTATGTCAATCGCATACTTTTTGATTACTATATAAAAACAATAATATTCTTTAAAGTCAGGGAGCATGATGTGTCCAGCCTTATTCCGCAAAGGATTTTAGAGTCAAATTTTGCTCCCCAAATGTTTTGTAAATCATTGAGAGCCAGAATTATACATTTCAATTCTCTTATATACATACCATTATAAATTTGTTTTGCTGTGTATTGGACCTAAATTCAGTTTTTTTCATTTACTCAGTATTGTTCCAGTATCTTTTATCTAGTAATAACTTATTTCCTTTTCCGTTACTTTGAATTGTCTACTTGGTGTTATATTATTTAAATAGGTTGTATTATCTATTAAACTTTTTAAAAACTTATGTATCTGTGCTTGTACCTGTGCCATGTTTAGATCATTTCCTTTTATAAATCTTTGAATACCTGATCAAATATGTCACTTTTTTTTCTGAAAATAGCTGTATTCTCTGTTTCTTTTCATTATAAAATAATTCATTATTACAGCAAATTTAGAAAATACAGAGAAGCAGAAATAAAAGACAAAGGTCATCAATAGTCCTATCAATTAAAGACTGCTGCCAAATCGTTAGAGCAAATGCTTAGAATTCTTTCTTTAATGTGATCATACTATGGCCATTGACCTGTAAACCATCTTTATCATGCCAAAATACATTCTGAACAACTGTCATGCTTTTACACATGTATCATTACCATGAGTTGTCATGGTTTCATAGTGTTAGCATCTTATCAAGCCCCTTTTGTTGAATATGGTTAGCTTACAAACTATTGCCTTTATAAACAAGTATCTCCTTAGCCTGAATGCTAGCTAGTCTTTTCCTTTTTAAGTTTTATTTTTAGTTAAATCATAATTATGTATTTTTCTTATAAAAATAATTTATATGTTATGGAGAGGCTTCCATGCCATGCCACCAGAGTGCCTGTTCCCAGGTATCTACAAAAAGTACCAAAGGTAGCCACTGTTCTAAGTTAATTATTTATCCTTTTTGCCTGTATCCTGTGCATTTAAATATATGCACACATGTATGTGGTACTGTTTTGTCACATAAAAGTATATCGGTATAAAGAGAATTCTAAGTATAGGCTGCAAAATGTGGAAAATAATCGCATCATAGGGTTGGTCCAAGGTTTGAGTTGGTTCATGTAAAATCCTTACAACAGGATTCTTAGAACATTCACTTAGTGTCAGTCATTTGGTAGTTATTGTTACCATTCAGAAACTTGCTTTCTCATTCTGTGTGAAGTATTGTACACGTAAGTATAGAACTACCTCACTTTAGTTGCTTCATGTAAGGCCATATTTTGTAATACTGTGGTATGTTTAATCTTTCTTTGGTTTTTAAATACTTAGTTTCATATAGTTATGACCATGGCAATCACTGTTCTAATGAACGTTTATGTATAGGCTTTCTCTAAGGTATATACTAAAAGTGAAATTATGGAAACAATAGAATACACATATTTTAAACTTCAGTAAATATTTATAAATTAAACTTCACAATATCTTGTTCACTTCATAGTATGCCTAGCTTTCTCTGACAGAATGTGTTTCTCCACTTCCAGTTAGTTTACTTATGGCTACATGAGGTGCAAAAAAGCACTTGCAACAAATAGGGACAGAGGACTAATATTTTCTTTTAATTTATGCTAGTTATTCTTAAACTTGGTTAAGGTCCTGCCCACAACAATTTTGATTTAATTCATCTGGGATACGGTCTGAGTATCATCATTTTTAAAAGAGCACCAGATGATTGTAGTATGCTGTCACAGTTGCGAATTAATGACTTAAACAGTTATACAAAGTGACGAGAAAAACATTGAGATTTAATTGGTCTGGAGTGATGTTCAAGCTCTAGAATTTTTTGAAAGCTACCCAATTGATTCTAATTACAGTCAGAATTAAGAACCACTGACTTAGACAAATCATGATTTGTTTTCTAGAGCTGAGTACTGTAACTATCAAAAATACCAAAACCAAAACCATTTTGTAGCAAGTAAGTAGGGAGAGATGAGTTTGAAGGAGAAAGTCAACAATATCCGGCATACCTGTGTTCTTGCCGGCAATTAATATTTTGATTAATGACATTGTTTGGTCATATTAGTGGTGTGTTGGGAGAAAACATAAAATAGTTTTCACACTTGTTTAATTGGCAGTCTTCATGCTTTTCAAAAGCAAGTTTTGAGTTTTGTGAATCTTACATATTTTAAAATTTTCGTATTCTGTTTTTATCTTCATTAATCCTTTCCTGCTATTTTGTTACAGTATTGAATTTAGATCAGTTTTATTTTATTTTTAAAAGTTTAATGTTATTAATTTTTTCTCTGTAATTTTCCTGTGTCTAGGTTTTTTCTATATATTGCTCTCCTTTTCATTTCTAATATATTTCTATTTAGTTTCATATTTAACATGAGAATTATTTAATGATATGTCTTGTTTTGGGTAACTTTAAATTTTGATTAAATTTCAAATTTGCAGAAAAGTTACAAGAATAGTACAAAGTATTCTTGTATACTCTTTACTCATATTCACCAACAGTTTACTTTTGCCTCATTTGCAGGATCATTCCTGTATGTGCTTGTAGGTGTTCTCTCTATATTTGCATGTGCCCACACACACATACACAATGCATATTTAAGAATATGTTGGGGACATTTGCTTCTTTACCTTTAAATATGTCTGTTTGTTATTTTCTCAGAACAAGAGTATTCTCTTACATGACCACAGTACACTTACTAAAATAAGAAATTTACACAATTACGCAGTACTCTTATTTAACAGTCTATATTCAAGATTTTTCACTGGTCCCAATAATGTTTTTTGTAGCAACTCACTGTGCCCTCATCCTCTGTTCCCCAGGCACTGTCCAGGAAACAGTCTAGGATCACACATTGAATTTAGTATCCTCTCTCTTTTAGTCTTATCTGGAAGAGTTGCAGTGTGTCAGGATTGTCTGATCATAGGTTTCCATATGTGTGTGAGTGTATTCCTGAGTCAGTCTCCTGTGCCATAGTTCTCTAATTTTTTCTTTGTGCCAATGCCAGTCAGTGAGTATTGTTTTGTAGTAAGTCTTGACATCTGATAGAGCAAGCCCTTCCAGCTTATTTTTAAGGAGTGTCCCTTAGTCTTCTATATATAGGTTAGAAAGTCATCTTGTCAAGGGGCGCCTGGGTGGCACGGCGGTTAAGCACCTGCCTTCGGCTCAGGGTGTGATCCCGGCGTTATGGGATCGAGCCCCACATCAGGCTCCTCTGCTATGAGCCCTGCTTCTTCCTCTCCCACTCCCCCTGCTCATGTTCCCTCTCTCACTGGCTCTCTCTCTCTCTGTCGAATAAATAAGTAAAATCTTTAAAAAAAAAAAAAAAGAAAGTCATCTTGTCAAGATCCATGAGAAACTTGTAATTTTGGTTTCAATTGCATTGAATATATAGATTACTCAGGAGAGTTGATGGCTTTACAAAATTGATGCTTCCTTTTAATAAGAAATGACATTTCCATATATTTTGGTGTTGTTTAATATGTCAGTCCACTTTTATAATTCTGTTCACACATTATACATTTCTAAGTACTTTGCATTGATACTATTTGTAATAAAATGTATTTTCTTTTTCTTTTTTATATTGTATTTTATTTTTTTAAAGTAACCTCTATACACAATGTGGTGCTCGAACTCACAATCCCAAGATCAAGAGTTGCCTGTCCTACTGACTGAGCCAGTCAGACACCCCTAAATAAAATGTATTTTTCTAACTTTGTTGCTGGTATGTAGAGATGCAGTTGGCCTGTTTTCTGGTTTATTTCTGAGTTCTGTGAAATCTTTTATTAAATATAACAATCTGTTAGAGAATCTTTTGCATTTTTTCCTTGTAGGCAGCCATAAGATCTGCAAACATCAATTTGGTTTCTTGCTTTCCAGTGGTTTATATATTTTACTTGCTACAACTTTTAAGGACATCCATTTACTTTTTCATCATTTGGTATGTTCTTTCCTGTATTTTATAGGTACCATTCATCAGTATAAGGATATTTCCTTCTACTCACAGGTTTTTAAGTTCTTTTTTCTTTTTAATAATTGGATGTTGAATTTCATCAAATAATTCTCTGTTTATTGGAGATAATTTTGCTTTTTCTCTTTAATCTGTTAACAAAGTTAATTATGTTAATATATTTTCTAATGTTAGAGGAATCTTATCTTCCTTGAATAAAATAAACTTATAGTCTTTTCTTTTTTATTACTTACTGTATTTAGTTTGCTAGAATTTTTTCCATTTTTATATCTATGTTCATAAGTTAGATCAGCCTGAAATTATTTTCTTTTATAGTCGTTTTGTTATTTGACATCATGGCTATACTCGTTTTATCAGATAAACTGGGGAATGTACTCTGTTTTTGTTTTTTTTTTAATTTGAAGTTAAAAAAAGCTTTGTACATTCAGGCATGTATAAAATATATTCTGGGTTTGAATTCATTTCTTTTTTTTTTAATGATTTTTTATTATATTGTTCGTCACCATACAGTACATCCCCGGATTCCGATGTAAAGTTCGATGCTTCATTAGTTGTGTATAACACCCAGTGCACCATGCAATACATGCCCTCCTTACTACCCATCACCGGTCTATCCCAATCCCCCACCCCCCTCCCCTCTGAGGCCCTCAGTTTGTTTCTTATAGTCCATAGTCTCTCATGTTTCATTCCCCCTTCTGATTACCCCCCCTTTCTTTATCCCTTTCTTCCCCTACCGATCATCCTAGTTCTTATGTGCCATAGATGAGAGAAACCATATGATAATTGTCTTTCTCTGCTTGACTTATTTCACTTAGCATTATCTCCTCCAGTGCCATCCATGTTGCAGCAAATGTTGAGAATTCATTCTTTCTGATAGCTGAGTAATATTCCATTGTATATATGGACCACAGCTTCTTAATCCAGTCATCTGTTAGGGCATCTAGGCTCCTTCCACGATTTAGCTATTGTGGACAATGCAGCTATGAACATTGGGGTGCATATGGCCCTTCTTTTCACTACGTCTGTACCTTTGGGGTAAACTCTGGGTTTGAATTCAGGTCTCCAAGAGATGAGAAGATAAATCTGACATGTGGAGCACTGTCTTTATTGCCCATCAGTGCACCTTCAACAATACAGTGCTATGTCCAGGAGGCCATGATATATGCCCAGGAGGGTGTCCTTTATATATAACATGACTACTTCTTGCAAAAAGACAAAGGAAAGTATAGTAAGTGCTAATAATTTTCTAAATACTCATCTTGCCTTTTTTTTTTAAATAAAGGATAATTCTTTAATGTATATTATACAAATAGGCTGGGTTAAGTTGGCTGTGCTTTTCTCTGAAAAGGAAAGATCAAAGACAAACCAAAGCCAAAAAAGAGATCAAATACATCATGATATGATGCTAATTTAAAATTAGGTCAATCTCTGTTCACTGATTATTGTATAATCAGATGGGACCTTTGGGAAGGATAAGGCATTTGAGAGACTTACTATCTGAACCAATGAACACCAACTGGTTTCTCTAAGAGTTCTATAGATCTAGGAGCACCTGGCTGCTCAGTCATAAGAGCATGAGACTCTTGATCTTGGGGTTGTGAGTTTGAGCCCCATGTTGAGTGTAGAGATTACTTAAATAAATAAAGTTTTAAAAAAAGTTACACAGACTTAGGTCTCTGGAACAGAAGCCAACAGTGATGACCCATTACAACTTCAGGCAGTGTATTTTTAACTCTAGGGATGCACACTATTTATAGAGAATAACCACTTTTGGCTCTTGTTGATACAGTCAGAAAGAGGAGTTTAGAGACATCCAAGAAAGATGACTTACCTCTGGAGGAATTTGTATGTCTTATTTCTCAAATCATATGTAGATTTTGAACACAAAAGAATGTAGCAATGCCTTCCCCAATATTGGTGTGCTTGTCATATGTTACCATTTATGTTAAATCGTTTTATAAAGTTGTGGTATCTTAAAACAATATAATTTAAAATGAAATTCTGATACAATAATAATAGAGAATCAGGAACAAAAAAGTAATAGATTATCTGGCAATTCACTGAGTGAAATGTCTAACAGAACACTTTTTATTATGATTTTGTGGACTTACACAAAATAACTATATAGCATAATAAGATAAGGATAATTAATAAATGAAAATACCATTTCTTGAGCTTTATTATGTGCAAGGCACTGTATATAATACCTTAGAAACTGATAATTTTTTGCCAATATTCTGTAGAGGAGAAAACTGAGTCTTAGTGGGGCAAATAATTTACCCAAGGACGTAGTGTTCAGACCTGGATTTTAGGACCTGGATTGAAAGCTGGGTTTGTCAGACTTCAGAGCTAATGATCTTAACCAAGATAGTTTGGATCTAAATCTCCAGGAATGATATAAAAAAATTAAATTAGCTAACATATCATGGACAAAATGCAAGTTTATTCTCACTTAGGGAAAGGCAGTTTTCTTGAATTTTCTCAAACTCCTCTTTTCAGTTATACTGAGAAAAACCAGGGTGCCTGGCTGGCTCAGTCATTAAGTGTCTGCCTTCAGCTCAGGGCATGATCTGTGCGTTCTGGGATTGAGCCCCACATCAGGCTCCTCCGCTGGGAGCCTGCTTCTTCCTCTCCCACTCCCCCTGCTTGTGTTCCCTCTCTTGCTGGCTGTCTCTTTCTCTCTGTCAAATGAATAAATAAAACCTTAAAAAATTTTTAAAAAAGAAAAACCAAAAAAGATTAGTCTCACTAAATAGTACTGTACACGTACAATGATTCTTACTTAAACGCACACACACATACATATATCCACATATATGTATGGATATATACATTGAGGAAGGGGAGGGAGATTTGTCAGGGTTCTCCAGGGAATCAGAACCAATAGGAACTATATAAATATATAATAAGGAATTGTGTCATGCAATAATGGAGGCTGACAAACCCCAAGATCTACAGTCCACAAGCTAGAGAACCAGAAATGGATGGTAGGTTCCAGTCCAAAGGCCAGCGAGCTTGAGATCTGGGAAGCACTACTGTTTCAGTTTGAGTCTAAATGGCAGGAAGAAAACTGATGGCCCAGCTAGAATGCAGTCATGCAGGAGAAATTCCCTTTATTCACTGGGGGATCAGACTTTTGTTCTGTTCAGGCCTTTAATTAATTGTATGAGGCCCACCCACATTAGGAAAGGCAATATGCTTTCCTGTCTTTAACTCACAAGTCAATTTACTTATTTAAATGTTGAACTCATTCAAAAACACCCTCACAGAGGGGTTCCTGGGTGGTGCAGTCGAAGATGCTTAAGCACCCAACTTCGGCTCAGGTCATGATCCCAGGGTCCTGGGATCGAGCCCCACATGGGGCTGTCCGCTCAGTGGGAGCCTACTTCTCCCTCTCCCTGCAGCTCTCCTGCTTGTACTCTCTCTCTCTTTCAAATAAATAAATAAATAAATAAATAAATAAATAAATAAATAAATAAAATCTTAAAAAAAAAACACCCTCACAGAAACATGCAGTAATATTTGACCAAAAAAAAAATACTTTAAAAATAATAACCCATGTAACCGTCATGCAGTTTAAAAAATACTTTGCTGTTACCTCAAATACCTTTGCCTACCCAAACAAAATTAATCTTTTTTTACTTCCTACTGAAGTGTAACCTTTAAAAAGACTTTTGTAAAAATAATTCCTCTGCTATTATAGACATCCATTTTACCAACTTTTTGTGACAACCTAAGGAATGTTTATAATTTTGCCTGCTTTTAAACTTCATATAAATTAAATCATACTGTGTGTCTTGTTAATTTTGTGTCTAATATTTTTTAAATTAATTCATATGGAATAGTTTAGATGTATCTTGTTTATTTTCATTACCACGTGCTATTTCATTTCAATAGCTGTATGACTATATCATACTTTACTTTATCCAATGTGTATTTTTTGTGGATATTGGGGTTTTCATCTATTTGCTCTTAATAAAAACTTTTGCTATAAATATTGTAGTTTATGTTTTTCTAGGAGCGTAATTGCTGAATCATAGGAATATGTATATTAACCTAAATAATACCAAACTTTTTCAGAGTGGTTCTATAAGATTCTGTTTCTAACAGTGTATGTTTACCTGCTGCTTCACATCTTTGCCAAGATTTGGAATCCTTACACTTTTTATCTGATCTATTTATAGTGATCTGTCATTATGGTTTTAATTCACAATATCTTAATTATTAATGAAACAATATCTTTTTATTCCAGTTTTCTTTTGACTTCTTTTTTTCAAAGGTTTTTCTTATTTAGGTGGATTCACATAATAGTTAACCATTTTAAAGTGTATAATTCAGTTGTAGTTAGTGTAAATACCAGGGTATGTAACCTGTCTTCACAATGTTGTGCATACATCAGCTGTCTCTATTTTCAAATTTTTCTTCACCCCATAAAACACCCTTAGCTGTTTGAAGCACAAAACCTTTAACTTTGATGAATTAAAATGTATTTTTTATTACTTGTACTTTTCAAAGTGCAAGTAGTACTTGTCAAATACTTGTAATAATATGATTACTAAGAACATATTGCCAATTCCAAGGTCACAAAGACTGATAAATCTCTATGTTTTCTTGAAAGAGTTTTATATAGGGGGGCCTGGGTGGCTCAGTTGGTTAAGCATCTGCCTTCAGCTCAGGTCATGATCCTTGGGTCCTGGGATCAAGCCCCATGTTGGGCTCCCTGCTCAGAGGGGAGTCTGCTTCTCTCTCAGCCCCTCCACCCTGCTTGTGCTCCCTCTCTCTCTCTTGCACTCTGTCTCTTGCTCTCAAATAAATAAATAAAGAAAATCTTTTAAAAAAGAGTCTTATGGGTTAGCTCTTACGTTTAGGCTATTGATCCATTTTGAGTTAATTTTTTTAATTGTTAAGCCAATTTTTATGGAAGAGGGCTTTAAGTTTTTTAAATTCTAGTACACTTAACATACAGTGTTAGATTAGTTTCAGGTGTACAATATAGTGATTCAACAATTCTTTTTTTTTTTTAAAGATTTTATTTATTATTTATTGGCAGAGATAGAGACAGCCAGCAAGAGAGGGAACACAAGCAGGGGGAGTGGGAGAGGAAGAAGCAGGCTCCCAGTGGAGGAGCCCGATATGGGGCTCGATCCCATAACGTTGGGATCACGCCCTGAGCCGAAGGCAGATGCTTAACCGCTCTGCCACCCAGGCGCCCCAGATTCAACAGTTCTATACATTACTCAAGTGTTCATCACAGTAAGGTTACTGTTAATCCCTTTCGTCTATTTCATCCGTCCCCTTACTGACCTCTCCCCTGATAATCAATAGTTTGTTCTGTATACTTGAGTCTTTTTTGTCTCTTTTTTCCTTTGCTTTTTTTCTTAAATTCCACATATGAGTGAAATCATATGGTATTTGTTTTTGACTGACTTATTTCACTTAGCATTGTACTCTCTAGATCTTTCCATGTTGTTGCAAATGGCAAGAGTTTATTCTTTTTATGGCTGAGTAATATTCCATTATATATATATCACATCTTTATCCACTTTATCCACTCATCTATTGATGGACATTTGAGTTGGTTCTATAATTAGGCTATTGTAAATAATGCTGCAATAAACAGGGGTACATAGATCTTTTTTTTCCTTTTCTTTTTTACTTTTTTAAATTTAAATTCAATTAATTAACATATGGTGTATTATTGGTTTCAGAGGTAGAGGTCAGTAATTCATCAGACTTATATAATACCCAGTGCTTATTATATCACATGCCCTCCTTAATGTCCATCACCCAGTTACCTCACCCCCCACCGCTTTCCCCTCTAGCAATCCTCAATTTGTTTCTTATGATTAAGAGTCTGTTATGGTTTGTTTCCCTCTCTGATTTTGTCTTGTTTTATTTTTTCCTCTCTTCCCCTATGATCCTCTGTTTTGTTTCTTAAATTCCACATATGAGTGAGATCATATGATTATTGTCTTGCTGTGATTGACTTATTTTGCTTAGCATAACACCCTCTAGTTCCATCCATGTTGTTGCAAATGGCAAGATTTCATTTTTTTGATGGCTGAGTAGTATTCCATTGTGTATATATACATCTTTATCCATTCATCTATGGATGGACATCTGGGCTATTATGGACATTGCTGCTATAAACATTGGGGTACAGGTGCCCCTTTGGATCACTACATTTGTATCTTTGGGGTAAATACCCAGTAATGCGATTGCTGGGTCCTAGGGTAGCTCTATTTTCAACTTCTTGAGGAACCTCAATACTGTTTTCCAGAGTGGTCATACCAACTTGCATTCCCACCAACAATGTAAGAGGGTTTCCCTTTCTCTGCATCCTTGCCAACATCTGTCCTTTCCTGACTTGTTAATTTTAGCCATTCTGACTGGTGTGAGGTGATAGATCTTTTTGAATCAGTGTTTTCATATTCTTTGGTTAAATACCCAGTAGCGGAATTACTGAATCATATGGTCATTTTACTTTTAATTTTTTTGAGGAGTCTCCATACTGATTTCCACAGTGTCTGCACCAGTTTGCATTCCTACCAACAGTGCCCAAAGGTTCCTTTTTCTCCACATCCTCACTAATACTTGTTGTTTCTTTGTTACTGATTTTAGCTATTCTGACAGGTGCGAGGTGATATCTCATTGTGGTTTTTACTTGCAATTCCTTGATGATGAGTGATGTTGAGCATCTTTTCATGTGTCTGTTGGCCATCTGTAAATCTTTTTTGGAGAAATGTCTGTTCATGGGTTCTGCCCATTTTTTAACTGGATTATTTAGTTTTGGGGTGTTGAGTTGTGTAAGTTCTTTATATATTTTGGATACTAGCCCTTTATTGGATATGTCACTTGAAAATATCTTCTTCCATTTAGTTCTGTTTATTGTTTCCTTTGCTGTGCAGAAGCTTTTTATTTTGATGTAGTTTATTTTTACTTTTATTTTCCTTGCCTCAGGAGATAAGCATCATGAAAAATGTTGCTGTGGAGAAATTACTGCTTGTGCTGTCTTCGAGGATTTTTATGGTTTCTGGTCTCACATTTAGGGTCTTAATCCATTTTGAGTTTATTTTTGTGTATAGGGTAAGAAAGTGGGTCCAGTTCCATGTGTTAATTTTTTTTTTTTTTATAATTAATTTTATTTTATTATATTATGTTAATCACCATACAGTACATCCCCTGATTCTGATGTAAAGTTTGATGCTTCATTAGTTGCGTATAACACCCAGTGCACCATGCAATACGTGCCCTCCTTACTACCCATCACCAGTCTATCCCATTCCCCCACCCCCTCCCCTCTGAAGTCTTCAGTTTGTTTCTCATAGTCCATAGTCTCTCATGTTTCATTCCCCCTTCTGATTACCCCCCTTTTCTTTATCCCTTTCTTCCCCTACCGATCATCCTAGTTCTTATGTTCCATAGATGAGAGAAATCATATGATAATTGTCTTTCTCTGCTTGACTTATTTCACTTAGCATTATCTCCTCCAGTGCCGTCCATGTTGCAGCAAATGTTGAGAATTCGTTCTTTCTGATAGCTGAGTAATATTCCATTGTATATATGGACCACAGCTTCTTAATCCAGTCATCTGTTGAAGGGCATCTCGGCTCCTTCCATGATTTGGCTATTGTGGACAATGCAGCTATGAACATTGGGGTGCATATGGCCCTTCTCTTTACTACGTCTGTATCTTTGGGGTAAACACCCAGTAGTGCAATGGCTGGGTCATAGGGTAGTTCAATTTTTAACTTTTTAAGGGACCTCCACACTGTTTTCCAGAGTGGCTGTACCAACTTGCATTCCCACCAACAATGTAGGAGGGATCCCCTTTCTCCACATCCTCTCCAACAATTGTTGTTTCTTGCCTTGTCTATCTTTGCCATTCTAACTGGCGTAAGGTGGTATCTCAGTGTGGTTTTGATTTGAATTTCCCTGATGGCTAATGATTTTGAACATTTTTTCATGTGTCTGTTAGCCATTTGTATGTCTTCATTGGAAAAGTGTCTGTTCATATCTTCTGCCCATTTTATGATTTGTTTATTTGTTTCTCGTGTATTGAGTTTGAGAAGTTCTTTGTAGATCTTGGATACCAGTCCTTTATCTGTGGTGTCCTTTGCAAATATATTCTCCCATTCCGTGGGCTGTCTCTTAGTTTTTTTGACTGTTTCCTTGGCTGTGCAGAAGCTCTTTATCCTGATAAAGTCCCATAAGTTCATTTTATCTTTTATTTCTCTTGCCTTTGGCGATGTGTCGTGAAAAAGGTTGCTCTGGCCGATGTCATAGAAGTTGTTGCCTATGTTCTCCTCTAGAATTTTGATGGATTCCTGTCTCACATTGAGGTCTTTCATCCATTTGGAGTTTATTTTTGTGTATGGTGTGAGAGAGTGGTCAAGTTTCATTCTTTTGCATGTAGCTGTCCAATTTTCCCAGCACCATTTATTGAAGAGACTGTCTTTTTTCCACCGGATGTTTTTTCCTGCTTTATCAAAGATTAGTTGCCCAAAGAGCCGAGGGTCCATTTCTGGGTTCTCTATTCTGTTCCATTGGTCGATGTGTCTGTTTTTGTGCCAGTACCATGCTGTCTTTGTGATCACAGCTTTGTAGTACAGCTCGAAATCCGGCATTGTGATGCCCCCAGCTTTGTTTTTCCTTTTCAACAGTTCCTTGGAGATTCGGGGCCTTTTCTGGTTCCATACAAATTTAAGGACTATTTGTTCCAGTTCTTTGAAAAATGTCCTCGGTATTTTGATCGGGATAGCATTGAAAGTGTAGATTGCTCTGGGTAGTATGGACATTTTAACTATGTTAATTCTTCCAATCCATGAGCATGGAATATTTTTCCATCTTTTTATGTCTTCCTCAATATCTTTCAAAAGTGATCTATAGTTTCTAGGATATAGGTCCTTTACGTCTCTGGTTAAGTTAATTCCAAGGTAACGTATGGTTTTTGGTGTTATTGTAAATGGGATGGATTCCCTAATTTCTCTTTCTTCAGTCTCGTTATTCGTGTATAGAAATGCAACTGATTTCTGGGCATTGATTTTGTATCCTGCCACCTTACTGAATTGTTCTATAACTTCTAATAGTTTGGGAGTGGATTCCTTTGGGTTTTCCATATAGAGTATCATGTCATCTGCAAAGAGAGACAGTTTGACTTCTTCTTTGCCGATTTGGATACCTTTGATCCCTTTTTGTCTTCTGATTGCTGTTGCAAGGACTTCTAGTACTATGTTGAATAATAGTGGCGAGAGTGGGCATCCTTGTCGTGTTCCTGATCTTAAGGGAAAGGCTTCCAGCTTTTCCCCATTGAGAATAATGCTTGCAGTAGGCTTTTCATAGATGGCTTTTATGAGATTGAGAAATGTACCCTCTATTCCTACACTCTGAAGGGTTTTAATCAGGAAAGGATGCTGTATTTTGTCAAATGCTTTTTCTGCATCAATTGAGAGGATCATATGGTTCTTGAGTCTTTTCTTGTTGATATGATGTATCACATTGATTGATTTGCGAGTGTTGAACCATGCTTGCATCCCAGGTATGAATCCCACTTGGTCATGATGGATAATCCTTTTAATGTACTGTTGGATTCTATTAGCAAGGATCTTGTTGAGGATTTTGGCATCCATATTCATTAGAGAAATCGGTCTGTAATTCTCCTTTTTGAGGGGGTCTTTGCCTGGTTTGGGGATCAAGGTAATATTAGCCTCATAGAATGAGTTTGGTAGCTTTCCTTCTGTTTCTATTTTTTGAAATAGCTTTAGGAGAATAGGTATTATTTCTTCTTTGAATGTTTGGTAGAATTCCCCAGGAAAACCGTCTGGGCCTGGAGTTTTATTATTTGGAAGGTTGTTTATCACTGACTCAATTTCTTCATAGTTAATTGGCCTATTTAAGAAATCTATTTCTTCCTGTTTCAGTCTTGGTAGTTTATAGGTTTCCAGGAAGGCCTCCATCTCTTCCAGATTGTTTAGTTTTTTGGCATATAGCTGTTGATAAAAGTTTCTAATAATCCTTGCAATTTCAATGGTGCTGGTCGTGACCTCTCCCTTTTCAGTCATAATTTTAATAATCTCAGTCCTTTCTCTTTGTTTTTGGACAAGTTTTGCCAGTGGTCTGTCAATTTTATGGATTCTCTCAAAGAACCAGCTTCTAGTCCTGTTGATCTGCTGTACTGTGCTCCTGGTTTCTAATTCATTGATTTCTGCTCTAATCTTGGTCAACTCCTTCCTTGTCAGTGGGTTAGGCCTGTCCCTCTGTTGCTGTTCCAGTTTCTTGAGGTGAGAATATAGAAACTGCATTTTAGATTTTTCTATTCTTTTGAGTGAGGCTTGGATGGCTATGTATTTCCCCCTTAGGACTGCCTTTGCAGTATCCCATAGGTTTTGGACCGTTGTGTATTCATTCTCGTTGGTCTCCATAAATTGTTTAATTTGTTTTTTGATTTCCTGGTTTATCGAGTCATTCTTGAGCAGGATGGTTCTTAGCCTCCAAGTGTTTGAGTTTCTTCCAGGTTTTTCCTTGTGGTTGAGTTCCAATTTCAGAGCGTTGTGGTCTGAGAATATGCAGGGGATAATTTCAATCTTTTGGTATTGGCTGAGACCTGTTTTGTGTCCCAGAGCATGATCTATTCTTGAGAATGTTCCATGGGCATTTGAATAGAATGAGTATTCTTTGGTTCTGGGGTGTAGTGTTCTATATATATCTATGAGGTCCAACTCGTCGAGTATGGCATTCAAAGCCTTTGATTCTTTGCTTAGTTTTTGCCAGGGTGTTCTGTCTATTTCTGATAGTGGGGTGTTGAGGTCCCCTACTATTACTGTGTTCTTATCTATATGTCTCTTTATTTTGGTTAAGAGTTGGCTTGTGTATCTTGCTGCTCCCCTGTTGGGGGCATATATATTAATAATTGTCATATCCACTTGTTGAATACTTCCTTTAAGAATAATATAGTGCCCTTCTGTATCTCTCTCTATGGCCTCTAGTTTAAAATCCAGTCTATCTGATATGAGAATTGCTACTCCAGCTTTCTTTTGAGGTCCATTTGCGTGGAAGATGGTACTCCATCCCCTTACTCTAAGTCTGAATGCATCTTTGGGTTCAAAATGAGTCTCTTGTAGACAGCAAATGGATGGGTCATGTCTTTTTATCCAATCTGCAACCCTGTGGCGTTTTATGGGAGAGTTTAAGCCATTTAGATTGATAGAGATTATTGACAGATATGATTTTAATGATGCCATTTCTCTTTAAAGTCTTTGTATCGGTTGTGACTTGCTGCTCTGTATCACTCTTGGGGCCTTTTTACCTTTATAGAGCCCCCCTTAATATCTCCTGTAGGGCTGGTTTCGTGGTTACGAAATTGGTTAATGATTGGCGATTTTGGAACGTCTTTATTTCTCCATCAATTCTGAATGACAGCTTTGCTGGATAAAGGATCCTTGGCTGCATGTTTTTCTCTGAAAGAGCTTTAAAAATGCCCCCCCAAGCCTTTCTCTCATTCCAGGTCTCTGTAGACAGGTCTGACGTAATCCTGATACCTTTGCCTTGGTACGTGAGAAATTTCTTTGCCCTGGCCGCTTTCAATACTGTATCCTTGGATCTAATATTTGCGAATTGCACTATGACATGCCGTGGCGTAGGTTTGTCCTGGTTGAGCTTGGATGGGGTCCTCTCTGCCTCTTGGACACGAATGCTTGTTTCCCTTGCTAGATTAGGGAAGTTTTCAGCTACAATTTGTTCAAATATCTCTTCTAGACCTCTGTTTTTCTCCACCCCTTCAGGGATGCCGATGATTCTGACATTGGATCGTTTCATAGAGTCAGTAATCTCCCGTAATCTACATTCGTGGGCGTGGATTTTTTTAAGACCAGCTTCTATTTTCGTTTTTTCTTCTACTAACCCATCCTCCAATTCGCTAACGCGTTCCTCTGCCTCGGTGACCCTGGCCGTCAGAGCCTCTAGTTTTGACTGCATTTGGCTCATAGAATTTTTAATTTCTGTCAGATTCGCTCTCATTTCTGCCCTTAGGGATTCTATATTCTCAGCAACGCTTTCTCTGATGCTTTTTTCAAGTTTACTCATCATCTTGACCATTGTTGCTCTGAATTCCATTTCTGATAATTGGGATACATCCATATGTATTAATTCTGTGGCCGAGGCCAATTCTGTGGCAGAGGCCACAGACTCATTATCTTTTCTTTGCTGGGGGGGACTTCTCCTTCTCGTCATTCTGATGAAGAGAGATTGCAGGGTTGTCCAGAGCCCAAGTGTTGACTGGGACCCAGGCCGTGCGCCCTTGTTTTATAGAGATCTTAGGGATGTGGGCTTCTTCCTTAAAGAGTTTATTTATTTATTTGAGAGAGAGAGAGACAGTCAGCAAGAAAGGGAACCCAAGCAGAGGAGTGGGAGAGGAAGAAGCAGGTTCCCGGTGGAGAAGCCCGATGAAGGACTCCTTACGGAGCGTTGTGATCACACCCTAATCCGAAGACAGGTGCTTGGTGACTGCGCCACTCAGGCGCTCCGGGTTGTGGGCTTCTTGATTTTTCAGCCTGCCTTCTGGGGGAGGGGCCTGCCTGCAGGTACTCAGAAAACCCTGTTTGGGTAGAGTCTCTGTGTCCCTTGCGAGGGGGGATGGGGATGGGCACCCTGTGAGCCGGTATTTCCGGGCTTTTGTTCTCTGGCGGCTTTCCCTGGCGGTTTGCTATGCCTCTTCTGAGAGAGCAGCAGCGGCTGAAATTCAGCCTCTGTCTCAGAACAGAGGGATCGCGGATCGTTCTCCACTGATGTTCTGGCCACTTTAACTCTGTTTCTGTTGGTGCTGCTCAACCCTGCAGCATCCCGGGCTGTGCGCCCCACACCCGGCGTCCCAGCCCTCACTTCCAGGGCCGGCACGTCTCTGTCCTTTGTGTTTCCAACCCCGCCCGCCGCCAGCCGCCCCGCGCGGGCTCCCGGAGCTCCCCGTCTCAGTCTGGTGTCTCACGGGTGCTGTCCGCGAGTCCGCCTGCTCCCCCGTGCAGGTGGCCCGCCAACCGCCAGCCGTCCCGCGTGCGCTCCCGGAGCTCCCTTCTCAGCCTGCTGTCTCAAGCGTGCGGGTCCGCGGTCTGTCCGCTCCCCCTTGTAGGTGGCTACCGCTTCCCGGCGCCCTGACACGGCGGCTCCCTCCCCCTTCTGTTTAGCTTCCGATATCTGTGCGCGGTTTCACGGCTCCCCGCTTCGTACCTCGATACTCAGCGCTGGAGATGTTCATTTGTAGAGATCCAGATGTATCTTCCTGCGTCTCAGGCTGTCCGTGGATATTCCTGCTGGTCTGGTACCTATCCAGCTCAACTCAGGGGACCGGCTGAAAAAGGGGTCCCCTACTCCCCCATGTGTTAATTTTTGAATGAAGTGAGATCGAGGGTTTGACTTCATCCTTTTCATATGTTTATCCAGTTGTCCTAGCACCACTTGTTAAATGTTTCTTTCCCCATTGAATGGACTTGTCATCCTGTTGAAAATCAATTGGTCATAGATATTTAGGTTTATTTCTAGATTCTCAGTTCTATCCCATTGGTCTATATATCTATACTTGTGTCAGTGTCATGGTGTTTTTTGATTACTGTAACTTTTTGTTAGTAAGTTTTGAAATCAAGAGGTAATCTTCATACTTTGTTTTTCTTTTGCAATATTGTTTGGCTATTCAGGGCCCATTCCATATGAATTTGAGGATCAGCTTTTTATTTCTCCAAAAAGGCCATTGAAATTTTGATAGAGGTTACATTGAATCTGCAGATTGTTGAGTTTTGCCATCTTTTAACTCTACTAAGTCTTCCAGTCCATGCATTTGGGATGTTATTCTGTTTTAACCTCAACTGGTTACTTCAGTTGAATTCTGTCACTAACCACCCTAAGTTAGTGTCAGATCCACACGTTTTAGCTGTTTATCTCCCCTTTCTTTTTTTTTTAAGATTTTATTTATTTATTTGACAGAAAGACAGCCAGCGAGAGAGGGAACACAAGCAGGGGGAGTGGGAGAGGAAGAAGCAGGCTCCCAGTGGAGGAGCCCGATGTGGGACTCAATCCCGGAACGCCAGGATCACGCCCTGAGCCGAAGGCAGACGCTTAACAACTGTGCTACTCAGGTGCCCCTATCTCTCCTTTCTTTAGACCAACTGGCTACAAATCTGGTTGGAAAAAAAGGGTCCCATGACTGCCCACCATGTCAAGTTTAATAATTTACTAGAACGACTCTTAGAATTCAGGAAAGCACTATACTCAAAATTAGTTTTATTATGAATAGTGAGGATACATATAAGGAGTAGCCAAATGAAGGATACATAAGCAACATTGGGAAGGAACCCAAATACAGTTTCTATAGAATCTCCTTGTGGAATTAGAGTATATTATCTTTCTGGTTCATCAATGTGTTCATCAGCCAGAATGTTCTACTGAGCTTCGGTGTCCAGACTTTTTATTGGGGTTCCACTATGTGGCATGAACGCTTAATCACTGGCTGCATGATTGAACTCAATCTCCAGTTTCACTCCCCTCTCCCAGAGGTTGGGTTGGCTCAGTCTTTCTGGTGATCACCTCCAGTGTTCAGGCTACCTACACAGGCACACCATGACTTACTTCATTATCATAAACTCAGTTGTGATCCAATAACAAACACACTTCTAACACTTGGGAAATTCCAAGGGTTTTAGAAACTATGATCTAGAAACCTGGGACAAAGACCAGACAAATTCTTTATTATAACAGATATCTTCTTATTTATTTAGTGGTTCTTTTTCTTTTGGATCATTTAGCTTTTTATTAGTGGTTTGAAAAACATCTTTATATTTTGGATACTAGGTTTTTGATAAATATTTTATAAATATCTTCTCCCATTCTAAGGCTTATTTCTATACTCTTTATCATGGATTTTTTCATAACTGGGGTATGAGTCATGTGTACCCTTTCTACAACTTTATTTTCCAAGTAGTTAATATTGCCTGTTTTTTAAGGGAGGGTGATGCCTGGTTATCCATGTAACTATCACTAATTCATACCCAAAGTCTTTCAGAAAATAAATTTTTGGGAAATCTGTCATATTCCTGTGTTTAGACAACCCTCCTACAATCCTTTGTTCTTTTCTGTCAACTATTATTTTAAATTTTGCCTTTTTGAATTCTGTGCTCATCTTCTGTATTAAGTTTTTGTTTCTTGGATTTCATGTCTTGTTTTTTTATTTACTCCAAGAAAACTTCAAATTATCAATATTGGTTTTTGGGGTGCCTGGGTGACTCAGTTGGTCAAGCATCTACCTTCAGCTCAGGCCATGATTCCAGGGTCCTGGGATCCAACCCTGTGTTCAGCTCCCTGCTTAGCAGGGTGTCTGCTTCTCCCTCTCCCTCTGTCCCTCCCACTCTTTCCTGCCGCAGCTAGTGCACACACTCTGTCTCTCAAATAAATAAATAAATAAAATATTTTATAAAAATTGGTTTTTGATATAGGTGGCATGTAAGAATGGATGAATGTGTTAAACTTGTGAGCTCTAGTATATCTGAAAAGGGTTTTTTTCAGCCAGTACATTGGTTCTTTTGCAGGTCAGGAATTCTACTTGAAATTACTTTTCTTTAGAATTTTGTAGTTACGACTCTAGCTAAGAATATTATTGAGAACTCCAAAGCCATTTTCATTCCTGCACTTTTATTTATGCCCTATTTTTTAATGTTTTTTTATTATATTATCTTAGTCACCATACATTACATCGCTGGTTTCCGATGTAAAAGTTCGATGATTCATTAGTTGCGTATAACACCCAGTGCACCATGCAATACGTGCCCTCCTTACTACCCATCACCAGTCTATCCCATTCCCCCCCCCGAAGCCCTCAGTTTGTTTCTCAGAGTCCGTAGTCTCTCATGCTTCATTCCCCCTTCTGATTATCCCCCCTTTCTTTATCCCTTTCTTCCCCTACCGATCTTCCTAGTTCTTATGTTCCATAGATGAGAGAAACCATATGATAATTGTCTTTCTCTGCTTGACTTATTTCACTTATATTTATGCCCTATTTTTAATCTTTGGAGCCTTTTATGGTCTTTTCTCCATTCCTAGTGTCCTGGAACCTAATGTAAAATATGTCTTAGTGTGAATCATTTTTATCCTTTATGTTAGGTATCAAGTCAGTCCATTAAATGTGGATATTCATGTCCTTCAAGTCTGGAAAATTTCTTAAATGCTACTTCCTAAAACAATCTGTAATTTCTGTTTTCTTTGAAAATTTTCTAATATACAGCAAAATTGAAAGAATGTTCCAGTGTAACCTATATGCCTTATTTAGTAATCACTTAAAATTGCTAGTAGTTATCATTTTGCCACATTTGCTTTATCTTCCTACACACACACACACACACACACACACACACACACTCAGTTGCACATATATTCCACCCCCACCCCCTCCCAGAATCATTTGAAATTAAGTTGGAGACATCTGGACATTTTACCCTTAATACTTTTAGCATGCATCCCCTTGGTATAAGGACATTTTCCAAACAATAACAATGACATAGCAAATCTATGAAAATTTGCATTAACTTGTTACTATCACCTCAGACATTTCATGATCAGGTATTTCCAGTGGTTCCCAAAAAATGGTTTTTGTTTTTGTTTTTTTTTTTTAAGCTGATGTCATGTTTTTTGTTCATTTACTTGGTCACTTGTTTGATCTAGGATCCAATCAAGATTCATGATTATATTTTGGTTGTTGGGTCTCTTTAGTCTCTTTTAATCTATAACAGGCTTGCTTTCTTTCTTTCTTTCTTTCTTTCTTTCTTTCTTTCTTTCTTCTTTTTTTGTTTTTAATAAGACACTGAATGTTTTAGACAATTCAGGACAGTTGTCTTATAGACTGTCTCAGCAACCTCCATTTGTCTGATGGCTTTCTCATGGAAATCGGAGGCTTAGATTCAGTTTAAGAATTTGGCAAGCATACTGTGTAGGTGGTAAGGTCGTGTACCTTTCATTGCATTACATTGGGAAGCACAGGTTGTTGCACTATTGGTGGTGCCCAGTTTTTTTTTAACTTAAGGTTAAAGGTGGTGAATACTTAATCTTCCCTGTGTAAAGATATATTTTTCCCTTTATAATTAGTAAATAGTCTGTGGAGTAATACTATGAGACCAGTGAATATCCTTTTTCTCTACAACCATTCACTTTCTGGTTTTAGAATTTACTGAGAATCCTTGCCTGAATCACTTAGATTGATGTTTTCAAAATGATGATTTTCAGATTTCTTTATTCCTTCTAGCACCCTGCCTGACACTTGGCATATGCTTAGCACACTTTTAAAAATGATCTCTTTCCACTAGATATTGAGCTGCCTTGCATGACCTTCCAATTTTCATACGTTTTCCATTTCCATATATTGTGCTTTTTAAAGAGATTTCTTTCATTTATGTTTTAATCTTTTTAATTACTTGTTTTTATTCCCACTTTATATTTTCATTTTCTAAGATTCTTTTTTTCATCTCATTCCTTTTATGTCATCTTATTTTTCTACCATGTAAAATAATTTCTCATGTCCCTCTTAGGATATTAATGGTGGCTTCTGAAATTTTTATTGTTTTCTTATGTAGCTTCTCTTCTAAGTTCTTTGGGGTTTGTTTATTTAATCTTTTCTTTTTTAATTATAGGTTTTCCTTTAATATGTGGTGATATTTGCCTCTCTGTATTTTAGAGCAGACACTATGAACCTGACTTAACTTTTTGTATGCCAACTAGTAAATTTCCACAGGTACATAGTGCCCCCATTTCTTAAGCTTTTCTGGGGTTCTGCAGCATAAATCCTCCTCCTCTGGGTTTTGCTTACCTTTTGAGTTAGGTTTCATCCTTCTTTGGTTTGTTAAGTTAGTCATCATTTATTTTCATGATTTCTAACTTCAGAAGTTTTGTTGCTTCTGTCTCCTCTTTAATTCTCTTTGCCTGAGTATTTGGTCCTTTTTTAAAAAAATCCATTTCATTGGTTTTAGTGAAGCTTTTAAAAGGGCAGGAAAAACTGCATGTGATCCACTTGTCCTCTTTGAGAGAAAGTGTATTCTCTTTCTAGAGAAATCTTGTTTTTAGATGTTTATTTTTAAGGATCATGAATTTTGAAACTAATTTATTATATTAGGCACTCATTAAATGTATTTTGATTTTTTTGCATGTGCCAGAGTTCAAGTCGATTAAAGTAACAGACATTGGGTATACTTCCTTCCTAACGGTTGGCTCTCCTGTAGCAGACAGACGTTAAGCAAAATTCAAATATGAAATTTGCCATTATAGGAGACAAATGTGTAATTGAGCCTTACCAAAACAATATACAAAGAATGGAAGGAAAAAAGGGGGGGAAAGTGCTTTGAGAGGTAATGGTGGGATGTGCATAATTAAGACTGAGTATTCAGAAAAGATCTTTATAGGATATACCACTTAGCAGGGACCTGAACGATGTGGAGAGGGAGTATGGACAAATATGTAGGGCCAATGAAATCATTTTGTCTGTGTGTGTATGTGTTGGGGGAGTGTTACAGTTTAGTGCATTTGAAGAACTGAGAAGACCAGTGTAGCTATAAATTATTGTTGAGGGGAGAGAAGTATCAGGTTGAAGAGGCAGGCAGGAGGTAGATTACTGAGGAATTGTTAAGACCAAGTTAAGGAGTACAGATCTTATCCAAAAGACAATGGGGAATCACTGAAGCATTTTTAACAGAACAGTGCCAGGCTGAATATCGCTCTGGCTGCTAAGGGTGTAAAACTGGAAAGGCAGACAACTAATAAAATTCTGCTTTTGTGTCCAAATAAAAGACAATTTTGACCTGGATCATCTATTGACAGTGGAGATGGAAAGAACAATCTCAGGACATATTTAGGCCTACTCCAAACAATCTTGCTGCATGTGTTATAAGAAGAGAATGGAGCTCAGATGTTTTCACCTTTGGGGTTTGATGTATTTGTTCAGGGACTTAATTGATATTTTAAAATCCATTCTTTTTCCTAGTCTCTTTTCTGGCATGTAGGTCTTCCAAAATAGTAGCTACTGAACACTGTACAGTTACTTTATACAACTACATAAATATATTATGTGTGATTTCAGAATCATTAAATAATCATTAGAGCCAGGGTTCAGAATACTTATCTATCTGCATCCTTGCAATCTGCCAATAGTATCACATTACCTCTATCTGCTCTTTCCTTCTCTCATACCTTAAAACTAGATTCTCAAGTACAGCAGCTTTTGCTGAGTCCCCTTTTTTGTTCTCCCAAGCTTAACCTCATAGACTCCCTAGGCAAACATGGATTTTATCAAATGGCATAAATAAGCCACATTCTAATTACCATAGATTCTTCCTTCTGCATTGCTCATTCATCGCATTAATCTTTCATCAGGATACTGCTGTATCTGGAGTAACATTCTCTTCTATTTCCTTCAGATTATATGCAATTTATGTTTGTTACTTGATTATTTATCCTAGATTTTTCCTTCTAGTTGTAGTTTCTTAATGCTCCAAACAACCCTAAGAAATTAGTTAAATGGTAATTACCCTCATTTTAAAATGTATATGGCACTAGATTTATTCTCTAACAAAATAGGGGTAAAGCCTAGACATCTTTATATTTATCAAGCTCCCCGTGCTTGAAGGGGATTTTTATTTAAATCACTATTTAGGAACACCTGACTAATCTGTTTTCCTAAATATCTCCTTCACCTTCCAGTGTGACTTCTTTTTACTTTCCTTTTCTACTTGTCAAATTTCCCAATCATATTTGAGAACTGTATAAGCTACTCAGTTTTTATGAAAATTAGTTTCAGTTAAATCTTTTCATTTCTATTATAAAAGTTTTTTCTCCCAGAACACAAAAAAAGTGAATGTTTGCTTTTATATTTTCTTTCAGACTGTGAATCAAGGTTGAGACCAAGAAATTATTTCTGAAAAAGGATATTTATGGAATAGAATCATCCTGATGAGAGATAATGGAAAGACTTATAAAAAACAGCATTGAGTGTTCAAGTTTCAGAGGTGATTGGGAATGTAAAAGCCAGTTTGAGAGAAAACAGGAATCTCAGGAAGGACATTTCAGTCAAATGATATTTACTTCTGAAGACATGCCCACTTTCAATACCCAGCATCAGAGAATACATACTGATGAGAAACTCCTTGAATGTAAGGAATGTGGGAAGGATTTTAGTTTTGTATCGGTCCTTATTCGACATCAGCGAATTCATACTGGTGAGAAACCTTATGAATGTAAAGAATGTGGCAAGGCCTTTGGTAGTGGTGCAAACCTTGCTTACCATCAAAGAATTCATACTGGTGAGAAACCATATGAATGTAGTGAATGTGGAAAGGCCTTTGGTAGTGGCTCCAACCTTACTCATCATCAGAGAATTCATACTGGTGAGAAACCATATGAATGTAAGGAATGCGGGAAAGCCTTTAGTTTTGGATCAGGCCTTATTCGACATCAGATAATTCACAGTGGTGAAAAGCCTTATGAGTGTAAGGAATGTGGGAAGTCCTTTAGTTTTGAATCAGCCCTTACTCGGCATCACAGAATTCACACAGGTGAGAAACCTTATGAATGTAAGGATTGTGGGAAGGCCTTTGGCAGTGGTTCAAACCTTACTCAACATCGAAGGATTCATACTGGTGAAAAACCTTATGAATGTAAAGCATGTGGAATGGCCTTTAGTAGTGGTTCAGCCCTTACTCGGCATCAGAGAATTCATACTGGTGAAAAACCATATATATGTAATGAATGTGGGAAGGCTTTTAGTTTTGGATCAGCCCTTACTCGACATCAAAGAATTCACACTGGTGAGAAACCTTATGTATGTAAGGAATGTGGGAAGGCTTTTAATAGTGGCTCAGATCTCACTCAGCATCAGAGAATTCACACTGGTGAGAAACCCTATGAGTGTAAGGAATGTGAGAAGGCCTTTAGAAGTGGTTCAAAACTTATTCAGCATCAAAGAATGCACACTGGTGAGAAACCCTATGAGTGTAAGGAATGTGGGAAGGCCTTTAGTAGTGGTTCAGACCTTACTCAACATCAGAGAATTCATACTGGTGAGAAACCTTATGAATGTAAAGAATGTGGCAAGGCCTTTGGTAGTGGCTCAAAACTTATCCAACACCAGCTAATTCACACTGGTGAAAAACTATATGAATGTAAAGAATGTGGAAAGTCCTTCAGTAGTGGTTCAGCTCTTAATCGGCACCAGAGAATACACACTAGTGAAAAATATTATGAATGTAAGGAATGTGGGAAGAATCTTTGTACTGGCTCAAGCCTTACTCAACATCAGAAAATTCATACTGGTGAGAAACTTTATGAATGTAAGGAATGTGGAAAGGCTTTTGGGAGGGGTTCAGAGATTCAGCAACATAAGAAAAGTCATACCGGTGAGTAGCTCTGTTAATTGGAAATTTATGTTAGGATTATGTGGTTAAGGAAGGATGCAGGATACATATTAGGGCGAGTCACCACAAATGTAATTAAGGTACAAATGCCCTACTTATGCTTTACCACTTAGTCTGTGGGAATTTATACAGGAAAAGAAAAACCAGTCTGAAGATCTCTATCTTATAGTCATTCTTTCATTATTTTTGGAAAATTCATACTTGTGAATATTAAAAATTTAAAAACTGTTTATTGTATTTTGCCTTTATTTTAAACATTGAAAAATTCATTTCTGGGCTAACCCTGCTACTTTTGTTTACTGATCCATCTCAAAATTATTTTAAATTATTTATCAAGGGTCTAAATTTGCCCTTCTTCCTGTTTCTCATTTGAATACCATTTATTTAATAACCATATCTATTTTTGTATTTTTTTATTGCCTGTTTGATGGTAAGTTATATTTTTATACATATGAAGCATGGGTATCAGGTCAGTCTTCGTTTTCTAAATTTGCATATCTGTGTTTGTATCTGTGTTCCATTTTGTTTGTGTTGTTGCTGTTATTTTTAAGTATCCTTTAATATCTTGTGGATCTGTATCTTTTTTTTGGAAACTTGTTTTACTTTCCTTTTACAAAGTCTATACTCTTTTTGCAAAACAGTTCTTTTCTATATTAATGTAGATATAAACAAAAATAGTTATCTGTAATCAAAGCAACCACAGACAATCAATGTCAAACTTTTGTAGCAAACCTTTAAAGACTATGTCATTGTTTTTGAAAAAAAGTGTGATTATGCTATACTATAACCAGCCTTTAATAGTCTTTGTAAATATATTGTTACTCTTCTGTTGCCTTGAAAGTATTCACCTGTCTTTATCAAGCCCCTTTTGTCAAATATTGAAAATTTTGCCATCATAAAGTGTTACCTTGATGGCCCCTTTTGAATGTGTCTATTTTTTATTGTTCATTTCAGAGAAAATGTATGGGGTCTCTTCTGCTTTTAAAGACTTATACTATAATATATAAGCTCTACTTCCCTTGACCAACATTTGGACGTAGTTTTTTCCCTAATGTTAACCAACTTATTCTTCCACAGATCCTTTTATATGCATATATAATGTGCTTATGGTAATGCAGGCATAATGAGCTCACTTCAGAGGCTTGTTATGTGAATTCTACATTTGTGCCTATCACATAATAAAACTTGCTTAGTATTAGCCTTTGTCATTGTTATTATCTTTTCAACTTTATTATGGAAAAACTTTTAACTAGTATCGATGTTTTACTGAACATCAAATCATCATAATGGAAAAAAGACATTCAGGTAAATGAATATAAGAAAAGTTTGACCAACATCTATTTCTTATGACAAGAGAGAATTCATCTTAAAAATATGTGATGGTAAAGTGTAAGAAGGAAAAATCCGTAGAAGGTGAAAATAAAAATTCTTCACAGAAATTTGAATTTTGAGGAATGACATCAGCATCATGACAGCATAAGATGCCTACCCTCATTTGGCCCCCCATGATTAACAAGTAAAAGTGCCTCTGTTGTTGTTGTGGGATCCAGCACCATAAGCTAAGGGACCTGAGAGGAGTCTCACCCACATCAAGTAATAAGCTGATAGTCTTCCAACAGGACTCTGAACCAGCCCCAGCCTCTTTTGGCTGCATTCAGGGCAAACCTGGAGAGTGCTGATTTGAGCAGACACTCACAAATAAGAGAGGCTTTGTAGAACTCCAGATTTCCTGAGGAGAGATTCTAGCACTGTTTTGGAGAAAAAGAAAAAAAAGAGGGGGTAAGATGAACTTTACCAGTGCCACCCCTTCCCCAAGGTGGCATATCATGGTGCTGAACTAGCCAGCAATGACTTTTTCTGCAGGGGAAAACAGTGAGTGATTGCCCAGCTTCCCTACTGGTATAGGATGCTGCTGAAGAAACTTGTTTTTCTCCTGCAGCACCCACAGTATTGAGGCAATACTTGCGTGACTGTGGGGAGACAGATGAGGTTATAAGAATGTCAGAATGTATTAAAGGAATACAATTCCTACTGGCTGCATTCAGGACTCCTGCAGGAAGCCCACCAGAAGCCTCTGGGAAAACCTTACACAAGGATCCCCCACCTGGCTTGCAGGCACCCCCGATGCCCCAAATATTAAACCCACAGCTCCCTCAGTTCTAG
Source organism: Ailuropoda melanoleuca (assembly GCF_002007445.2). NCBI lineage: Eukaryota > Metazoa > Chordata > Mammalia > Carnivora > Ursidae > Ailuropoda > Ailuropoda melanoleuca. Next base: position 38,634,596 of record NC_048229.1, on the reverse strand, counting down.
AGGTAGCTCTTTGTGTATGTTCCCAAGTATGGCAGTAAAGACCAGTTTTGGTAGACAGCACGCAGAAAACAGGCCAGAGTCTGTGGCAAGGGAGAAATCACAAACTTGAGCTATAGTATTATCTGAGGAAAAACAAAAGAGGTTTCCAGCAGCCAGCCTGGTGAGTTGTAAGGTTGAGAGAAGACAAAGAAGCTTAAGATTTCTCTCACAAGGGGCCAAGAAGTAGGGAGCACATGTATTGCTACAAGGACAGAGAAAGCCCCAGTTATAAGCAGGCCCAATAAAAAGTATCTCTGACCTAAAGGCAACTAGTAGTGTTTGGAGGAGGTGACTACTTCAAATGAGAAAACAGCAATGCAAAACTCCAAGAAACATGAGGAATCAATGAAATGTGACATCACAAAAAGATCTCAATAATCCTCTAGTAACTGAACTTAAAGACAGAATTCTGTGATTTACCTGATAAATAATTCAAATTAGCTGTTCTAAAGAAACTCAATGAGCTACAATAAAACATAGAACTCAACAAGCAGGAAAGCAATACATGAGTAAGATGAGAAATTCAACAAAAAAATCATAAAAACAAACCAAACAAATCTGGAGCTGAAGAATGAATGAAATGAAAAATGCAACAGAGAACATCAACAGGAGAATAGACCAAGTGAATATAAAATGAGAGAGAGAGAGAGAAGATGGGGGCTTTGAAATACCCCAGTCAGAGGAGAACAAAGAAAAAAGGAATGAAAGAGAATGAAGAAAGACTGTAAGATGTGTGGGACACCATAAACCAAACAAGAATATAAAAAATAACTACTGTAATTTGTTAATGAATTCAGAATATAAAAAGTAAAAAATGATAAAATAAAAAACATAAAAGGGGCAGTAAGAGAGTAGAGCTCTTTTATGTGATTAAAGTTGCTATCCATCAGCTTAAAATGGACTGTTTTATAAGATTTTTTAAAAAGATTTATTTATTTTAGAGAGATAGCAGGGGGAGGGGCAAAGGGAGACAGAGAGAAAGAATTCTCAAGCAGTCTCCTCACTGAGTGCAGAGCCTGATGCAGGGTTCGATTCCAGGACCCTAAGATCATGACCTGAGCTGAAATCAAGAGCCAGCCACCCAACTGAGTGAGCCATCCGAGCGCCCCTATATGATGTTTTATGTAAGTCTCATGATAACCATAAAGCAAAACTCTATTAGATTCACAAAAGATAAGTGAGGAGAATCACAGCACACCACCATGGAAAAGAGAGGGGAAAAAAGAACAATGGAACTACAAAATGGCTGGAGAGCTATTAATTAGATTGCATTAGTAAGTATACGTATTAATAATTTCTCTAATGTAAATGAATTGAATTTACCAATTGAAAGGCATAGAATGGCCAGATGGATAAGACTCAACTATATGCTGTCTACCAAAAGGCACTTCAGCTTTAAGATCATACATAGGCTCAAAGTGAAGAGATGGAAAAAGATATTCCATGGAAGCAGAAAGTGGGGTTGGCCTTACAGGGCTGGCCCATATTTATACAAATAGACTTTAAGCCAAAAATTATGAGACAAAGAAGGTCATTATAGAATGGTAAGGAGGGCGATTCATCAAGAAGATATAACAATCATAAATGTTTATGCACCCAATATCAGAACACCTAAATATGCTAAGCAAATACTGACAGATCTGGAGGGAGAAATAAACAATACAAGAACAGTAGGGGATTTCAATACTTCACTTTAAGTAACAGATGGATCATTCAAACAGAAAATCAATGTAGAAACATTTGACTTGAGTCATACATTAAAACAACTGGGCCTAACAGACATATATAAAACATTCCACTCAACAGCAGCAGCAGAATACATATCTTCTCAAGTGCACATGGAATATTCTCCAGGATAAATCATATGATAGGTCACAAAACAATTCTTAGGAAAATTAGAGTGACGCCATACCAACTATCTTTCCAACCAAAATGGTATGAAACTAAAAATCAAGAAGACGAGAAAGCTGGAAATTTTACAAATATGTGGAAACTAGGCAACACACTCCTGAATAACCAATGGGCCAAGGAAGAAATCAAGAGGAAAAAAGTGCCCAAACAAATGAAAATGGAAACTCAACAGACAAATACATATGTGATGCTGTAAAATAATTTCTTAGAGGGAATTTTATAGCAATAAATGCATGTGTAAGTGAAAATGAAAGATTTCAAATAAATAACTTTAAATGTCAAGGGACTAGAAAAAGAACAAACTAAGGCCAAAGTTAACAGAAGGAAATAACAAAGATCAGAGCTGAAATAAATGAAACAGAGACTAGTAAAGCAATAGAAAAGATTAGCAAAGCTAAAATGTTTTTGAAAAGAACAAAATTGATGAAACTTTAGCTAGACTAAGAAAAAAAGCAAATAGGGGCAACTGAGGGGGCTCAGATGGTTAAGCGTCTGCCTTTGTCTCAGGTCATTATCTCCAGGCCCTGGGATCTAGCCCTACATCGGGCGCCCTGCTCAGTTGGGAGTCTGCTTCTCTCTCTCCCTCTGCCTCTCCCTCACCCCCACTCATATTCTCTCTCAAATGAATAAATAAAATCTTTAAAAAATAAAGATAAAATAAAATTATCCTAACAGCACATTATAAAAAAAAAAAGAAAAGCAAAAGGACCCAAATAAACAAAATCAGAAATGAAAGAGGAAACATTCTAACTGATATCACAGCAATACAAAAGATTGTAAGAGACTACTATGAACACTTGTATGCTAACAAATTGGATATCATAGAAGTGGATAAATTCCTAGAAACATATGACCTATGAAGACTGAATTATGAAGAAATAAAAAATCTGGAGAGACCAATTACTACACTAGTGCGGTGATTCAATCAGTGATCAAAAATTTCCGGTGAAGAAAAGCCCAGCACCAGATGCCTTTGCTATTGAATTTTATCAAACATTTAAAGAATTAATGCCAATTCTCAAATTCCTACAAAAAATTGAAGAGGAGGGAACACTCCCAAGCTCATTTCACAAGGTTAGCCTTACCCTGATGCCAAAACCAGACAAGAACACCACAAGAAAAAAATTACAGGCCAATAATCCTGATGAAGATAAATCCAAAAATTCTGAAGAAAAATTAGCATACTGAATTCAACAGGACAGTAAAAGAATCATACACCATGAACAAGTGGGGTTTATCCCTGGGATACAAGGATAGTTCAACATATTCACATCAATAAATGTGATATACCACATTAATAGAATGAAGAATAAAAATCATATGATCATCTCAACAGGTGCAGAAAAGTATTTGACAAAATATAACATCCTTTCGTGATAAAAACACTCAACAAATTTGGCTATAGAAGGAACACTCTGCAAACAGTAAAATCCAAATATGACAAACCCACAGCCACAGTCATACTTGACAGTGAATGGTGGAAAGTTTTCCTTCCAGTTCAGCAATAACACCAGGATGTCTAATCTCACCACTCTGATTCAACATAGTACTGGAATTTCTAGCCAGAGCAATCAAATGAGAAAATAAGTATAAGGCATCCAAATTGGAAGGGAAGAAGTAGAATTGTCTCTGTTTAGATGATATGATCTTATATAGAGAAAATCCTAAGGACTCCACCTTAAAACTGTTAAGAGCTAATAAAAAAATAAAGTTGAAGGATACAAAATCAACATACAGAAATAAGTTGTTTCTATACACTAGCAACAAAATATCTGAAAAAGAAATTTTTAAAAATCTTATTCACAATAGCATCAGAAATTATAAAATATGTACAAAATAAATTTAACCAATGAGGTGAACTATCTGCGTGGTGAAAACTACAAGACTGATTAATGTAATCGAAGAAGACACAAATAAGAGATATCCCATGTTCATGGACCAGAAGAATTATTGTTAAAATGTCCATTCCACACAAAGCCATCTACAGGTTCAATACCATCTCTATCAAAATTCAACTGGCATTTTTCACAGCAATAGAAAAACAATCCTAAAATTTGTATGGAGCCACAAAAGACCATGAATAGCCCAGGTCAGCAGAACAATGCTGAAGTTATCACATTGTCTAATTTCAAACTATACTATAAAGCTATAGTAACTAAGACTCATTGGTACTGGCATAAAAATGGACATGTAGTCCAATGGAACAGAATTGAGAACCCAGAAATAAACAGTCAGCTAATATTTGACAAGGGAACTTAGAATATTCAGTGGAGAAAAGATAATTTCTTCATTAAATGGTGTTGGGAAACTGGTTATTCACACGGAAGAAAAAATGAAATTGGACCCATATCTCAACCACTCAACAAAAATTAACTCAAAATGGATTAAAGTCTTAAATGTAAGAACTAAAACCCTAAGCCTCCTAGAATAAAACATTGGAAAAACCTCTTTGACATTGGTTTTTCAATGATTACTTGGATATGGCACCAAAAGCACAAACAAAAGCAAAAATAAATATTTGGTACTAAATAAGTAAACGTTTCCTGCACACCAAAATAAACAATCAACAGAATGAAAAAGCAACCTATGGAATGGGAAAAAATATTTGCAAATCATATTTCAAAATAAGTTAATATTCAAAATATGTAAACTCATACAACTCAGTAGCCCCCCCCCCAAAAAAAACAAAAAAACGAAAACAGTAGGTCTAAAAAATAGGCAGAATCGAGGAGACACTTTTCCAAAGAATACATAAAATAGGTAACAGGTACATGAAATAATGCTCAACACCACTAATCGTTAGGGAAATGCAAATCAAAATCACAGAGATATTCCCTCACAACTGTTAAAATGGCTATTATCAAGAAGTCCAGAGTTAACAAGTGTTGCTGGGGATGTAGAGAAAACTAAATAACTTGTACACTGTTGGTGGGAATGTAAATTTGTACAGCTACTATGGAAAACAGTATGGAGGTTCCTTAAAAAATTAAAAATAAAACTTCCATATGATCCAGCAATCCCACTTCTGGGTATATCAAAGGAAATAAAAACAGGCATTAATGAGATATCTACATTTCCATATTCTTTTTTTTAATGCTATATTCCTTTTTTAATGCTGTATTTCTTTTCTGTTTCAAGTTTTTATTTAAATCCTAAGTTAACATTTAGTGTAATATTAGTTGCAGAAGTAGAATTTAGTGATTCATCACTTACATGTAACACCCAGTGCTCATCACAAGTGCCTTCCTTAATACCCATCACCCATTTAGCCCATTTCCCTGCTCACCTCCCCTCTAGCAACCCTTGGTTTGTTCTTTATACTTAAGAGTCTATTTTATGGTTTGCCTCTCTCTCTTTTTTCTTTCTCCTGTGTTCATCTGTTTTGTTTCTTAAATTCCACCTATGTACACTTCCTCATTCTTACAGCCTTATTTACAATAGCCAAGATATGGAAACAACCTGAGTCAGTCAATGGATGAATGTATAAAGAAGAAGTGGTATATATACAATAAAGTATCACTCATCCATGAGAAAGAATGAAATCTTGGATCAACTCCAAGGGCATTATGCTGAGTGAAATAAGCCAGAGAAAGAAAAATACTATAGAATATCACTCATATGTGGAATCTGAAATAGGTGAACTCATAGAAACGGTTTAGTGGTTGTTATCACAGAGTTGTAGGGGGCATGGGGAAATGTTGGTCAAAGGGTACAAATTTTCTGTTATAAGATGAATAAGTTCTAGGGATCTAATGTACAGCATGGTGACTAAATACTGTATTATATCCTTGAAAGATGCTAAGTGAGTAGATAGTAAATGTCTCACTACAAAAAAGAAGTGGTAATTATGTTACATTATGGAGGTGTTAGCTAACACTGATGCTAATATTTCACTATATATGTGTATCATATCAATGTGTTGTACCCCTAAACAGTATTATAGTCAATTACATTAATAAAGCTGGAATTAAGTTAAAAATTTAAAAGCTATACAAAGATAAATCACATACATTGAATTAATAGGGAAAATTATATTTTATTTATATGTGTGTGACCTTTATTATGTTGAGGTATTTCTTCACTATATCCCCTTCATTAAGAATTTTTATCATAAATGGATGTTGAATTTTGTCAAATGCTTTTTTTTTGCACCTTTTGGGATGATTATATGATTTTTATCCATTATTTTGCTACTGTGGTGTTTCTCATTAATTTTTGGAAATTAATGTAATCGAGTAAATCCCACTCGATTATGTTTGTGAATTTCCCAGTTTTCTTCTTGTAATTGATTTCTAGTTTCATAACATTGTTGTCAGAAAAGATGCTTGGTGTGATTTCAGTCTTAAATTTATTAAGACTTGTATTGTGGCCTACCATATGATCTAGGGGATGTTTCATGAATACTTGAGAAGAATGTGCACTCTGTTTCTTTTTGATGGAATGTTTTGATGTCTGTCAAGTCCATCTGGTTTATGTTTAAATCTTTAATCCTTTTTCAGTTAATTTTTTGTATATGGTGTAAAACAAAGTTCCAATTTCATTGTTTTGCATGTGGATATCCAATTTTTCCAACACCACTTATTGAAGGGGACTGTCCTTTCCCTATGTTATATTTGTGGTGCCCTTGTCAGAGATTACTTGACCATATATGTGAGGGTTTATTTCTGGGCTATTCTATTCCATTGGTTTATGCACATGTTTTTGTGCCAGTACCATACTGTTTGATTACTGTAACTTTGTAATGTGTTATGAAGTCAGGGAGCTCATTATCTCCTGCTTTGTTGTTCTTGCTCAAAAATGCTTTCACTATTCAGTGTTTTTTTGTGGATCCAAATGAATTTTATAATTGTTTTTTCCTATTTCTGTAAGAAATGCTATTGGTATTTTGATAGAGATTGCACTGGCTGTAATTTCTGTGTATTTATAAATTTTCCCATTTTCTTTCTGTTACTGATACATGATTTTATTCCATTGTAATAGCGAAAGATGCTTGGACTAATTTCCAACCTTCTTAAATTTATTGAGACTTGTTTTATGACTGCATGTGATATATCCTATATAATGTTACATATATGCTTAAGAAGAATGAATAATCTGCTAATGTTGGGTGGAATGCTCTGTGTATGTGTGTTAGATTCATTTAGTCTATTTTGTTGTTCAGTTCTGCATTTTTTTAATTGGCTTTCTGTCTGGATGATCTATCCATTAATGACACTGGGATGTTTAAGCCTTCTATGATTATTGTATTGATATTTTTCCCTAATAGATGTGTCAATATTGGCTTTATATATTTAGATGCTTTGATATTGGGTGCATATACATTTATATTTGTTGTATATTCTTGTTGAATTGTCCCCTTTATCATAATATGACATTCTTTGCCTATTGTGAACATTTATGACTTAGAGTCTATTTTGTTGATACAAGTATAGCTACCCCTGCTCTCTTTTGTTACCACGTGCATGAAATATCTTTCTCCACCTCACACTTTCAGCCAATGTGTGTCCTTAATTCTGAAGTGAGTCTTTTATAGACAGCATTTATTTGGGTTGTTTTTGTTTTTGTTTTGTTTTTTCCAGTCTTTGTTTTTTCAGCCACTCTATGTCTTTTGCTTGAGAAGTAAGTTTAGTCCGTCTACATTTATTATTTTTTATTATTTTGTTATTATCATCATTAAACACTACACCAAAAACTAATGATGTACTATATGCTGGCTAACCGAACATAACATTTAAAGTAATTTTTAATAGGTAAGGACTTATTTTAATTTTGTTAATATTTTGTCTTTTTTTTTAGTTCTCTTGTTCCTCTCTTGTTTTCTTCATTGTAGTTTGATGATTTTTTTGTACTGCTATGTTGTGATTCTTTTTACGTTTTGTTTATCTACTATAAGTTTTTCCTTTGAGGTTACCGTAAGGCTTAAATCAAATAATTTATAGTTATAACAGTATTTTAAGCTGCTAACAACTTCAATTGCATACATAAACTCTGCACTTTATTTCTCCCCACACACACTTTATATAATTTATCTCAGATTTTGCTTTTTTATAATAATATTTTTTTATTATATTATGTTAGTCACCATACAGTACATCCCTGGTTTTTTTATGTAAAGTTCGATGATTCATTAGATTTTGCTCTTTTAATATTGTATTTCCATTAGCAAATTTATGTGGTTATGGTTATTCTTAATAACCATATCTTTTAACTATTTTACTCGTGTTGAAAGATAGATGGCACTATTACAGTATTGCAATATTTTGTCTTTGTCTTTTCCAGTGAGATTTACATTTTCATATGCTTTTAAAAAATAGTTTCAGTGGTAGAATTTAGTGATTGATCAGTTGCATATAATACACAGTGCTCCTTACATCAAGTGCCCTCCTTAATGTCCATCAACCAATTATCCCTTCCCCCCCACACATCCCCTCCCCTCCAGCAAACCTCAGGTTGTTTCCTAGAGTTAGGCATCTCTTATGGTTTGCCTTCCTCTCAATTTTCATCTTATTTTCTTTTTCCTTCCCTTCCCCTACATTCATCTGTTTTCTTTCTTAAATTCCACATATGAGTGAAATCATATGGTATTTGTCTTTCTCTGACTGACTTATTTTGCTTAGCATAATACCCTCTAGTTCCATCCATTTCATTGCAATTGGCAAGATTTCATTCTCTTTGATGGCTGAATAATATTCCATTATATTTTATTTTATTTTTAAATTTTTTTATTATGTTAGTCACCATAGAGTACATCATTAGTTTTTGATGCACTGTTCCATGATTCATTGTTTGCATATAACACCCAGTGCTCCAAGCAATACATGCCCTCCTTAATACCCATCACCAGGCTAGCCCATCCCCCCCTCTGAAACTCTCAGTTTGTTTCCCAGAGTCCACAGTCTCTCATGGCTCATTCTCCCTTCTGTTTTCTCCCCCTTCATTGTTCCCTTCCTTCTCCTACTGATCTCCCTGCTATTCTGTATGTTCCACAAATGAGTGCAACCATATGATAATTGTCTTTCTCTGCTTGACTTATTTCACTTAGCATGATCTCCTCCAGTCCCATCCATGTTACTGCAAATGTTGGGTAATCATTCTTTCTGATGGCTGAGTAATACTCTGTTGTCTATATGGACCACATCTGCTTTATCCATTCATCTGTTGAAGGGCATCTCGGCTCCTTCCAGTTTAGATATTGTGGACAATGCTGCTATGAACATTGGGGTGGATATGGTCCTTCTCTACACTATGTCTGTATCTTTGGGATAAATACCCAGTAGTGCAATTGCTGGGTCATAGGGTAGCTGTATTTTTAACTTTTTGAGGGACCTCCACACCGTTTTCCTAAGTGGCTGTACCAACTTCCATTCCCACCAACAGTGTAAGAGGGTTCCCCTTTCTCCACATCCTCTCCAACAATTGTTGTTTCTTGACTTGTCTATCTTTGCCATTCTAAATGGCGTAAGGTGGTATCTCAGTGTGGTTTTGATTTGAATTTCCCTGATGGCTAATGATTTTGAACATTTTTTCATGTGTCTGTTAGCCATTTGTATGTCTTCATTGGAAAAGTGTCTGTTCCTATCTTCTGCCCATTTTATGATTTCTTTATTTTTTTCTCGTGTATTGAAGATCTTTACAGATCTTGGATACCAGCCTTTTATCCATAGTTTCATTTGCAACTATCTTCCCCCATTCCATGGATTGCTTCTTTGTTTTGTTGACTATTTCCTTTGCTGTGCAGAAGCTTTTTATCTTGATGAAGTCCCAAAAGTTCATTTTATCTTTTGTTTCACTTGCCTTTGGAGACATTTCATGAAAGAAGTTGCTGTGGCTGATGTTGAAGAGGTTGCAGCCTATGTTCTCCTCTAGGACTTTGATGGATTCCTGTTTCACATCGAGGTCTTTCATCCATGTGGACTTTATCTTTGTGTATGGTGTGAGAGAGTGGTCATGTTTCATTCTTCTGTATATAGCTGTCCAATTTTCCAAGCATCATTTATTGAATAGACTGTCTTTTTTCCACTGGATGTTTTTTCCAGCTTCGTCAAAGACTAGTGACCATAGAGCCGAGGGTCCATTTCTGGGTTCTCTATTCTGTTCCATTGGTCTATGTGTCTGTTTTTTTGCCAGTACCATGCTGTCTTGGTGATCACAGCTTTGTAGTATAGCTTGAATTCAGACAAAGTGATGCCCCCAGCTTTGTTTTTCTTTTTCAACATTTCCTTGGTGATTCAGGGTCTTTTCTGGTTCCACACAAATTTAAGGACTATTTGTTCCAGCTCTTTGAAAAATGTCATTGTTATTTTGATTGGGATGGTGTTGAAAGTGTAGATTGCTCTGGGTAGCATAGCCATTTTAACTCTGTTTATTCTTCCAATCCATGAGCATGAAATGTTTTTCCATCTTTCTGTGTCTTCTTCAATGTCTTTCATCAGCGTTCTGTGGTTTCTAGAGTATAGATCCTTTACCTCTCTGGTTAAGTTTATTCTTAGATATCTTATGGCTTTTGGTGTTATTGTAAATGGAATCAATTCCCTAATTTCTATTTCTTCAGTCTCACTTTTCATGTATAGAAATGCAACTGATTTCTGAGCATTGATTTTGTATCCTGCCACATTACTGAATTGTTGTATGAGTTCCAGTAATTTGGAGGTGGAGTCTTTTGGGTTTTCCATACAAAGTATCATGTCATCTGCGAAGAGAGAGAGTTTGACTTCTTCTTTGCCAATTTGAATACCTTTTATTCTTTTTTGTTGTCTATTTGCTATTGCTAGGACTTCTAGTAATATGCTGAGAATAATGGCAAGAGTGGGCATCCTTGTCCTGTTCCTGATCATAAGGGAAAGGCTTCCAGCTTTTCGCCATTGAGAATGATATTTATGTAGGCTTTTCATAGATGGTTTTTATGAAATTGAGGAATGTACCCTCTATCCCTACACTCTGAAGGGTTTTAATCAGGAAAGGATGCTGTATTTTGTCAAATGATTTTTCTGCATCTATTTAGAGGATCATATGGTTCTTGTCTCTTCTCTTATTAATGTAATCTATCACACTGATTGATTCGTGAATGTTGAACCACCCTTGCACACCAGGGATGAATCCCACTGGTCATGTGGATTATCCTTTTAATGTACTGTTGGATCCTATTAGTTAGGATCTTATTGAGAATTTTGGCATCCATATTCATCAGCGATATCGGTCTGTAATTCTCCTTTAGATGGGGTCTTTGCCTGGTTTGGGGATCAAGGTAATACTGGCCTCATAGAATGAGTTTGGTAGTTTTCATTCTGTTTCTCTTTTTTGAAAGAGTTTCAGGTGAATAGGTATTATTTCTTCTTCGAATGTTTGGTAGAATACCCCAGGGAATCCATCAGGCCCTGGACTCTTGTTTTTTGGGAGGTTTTTGATCACTTCTTCAATCTCTTCATGATTAATCAGTCTGTTTAGATAATCAGTTTCTTCCTGTTTCAGTCTTGGTTTCCAGGAAGGCATCCATTTTATCCAGGTTGTTTAATTTATTGGCATATAGCTGTTGATTATGATTTCTAATGATTCTTTCTATTTCCTTGGTGTTGGTCGTGATCTCTACCCTTTCATTCATAATTTTATTAATTTGGGTCCTTTCTCTATTCTTTTGAATAGTTCTGGCCAGTGGTTTATTGATCTTATTTATTCTTGCAAAGAACCAGCTTCTAGTTTTGTTGTTCTGCTCTACTATGCTTCTGCTTTCTGATTCATTGATCTCTGCTCTAATCTTAATCAATTGTCTTTTCATGTGTGGGTTAGGCCTGTTCTTCTGTTCCAGCTTCAGGTTCTTAAGGTGAGAATATAACGACTGCATTTTAGATTTTTCTATTCTTTTGAGTGAGGCTTGGATGGCTATGTATTTTCCCATTAGGACTCCTTTGCATTGTCCCATAGGTTTTGGACCAATGTGTCCAAATAGAACCCTCCTTAATATCTCCTGTAGGGCTGGTTTCATGGTTACGAAATTGGCCAATGGTGATTCTGGAAAGTCTTTATCTCTCCATCAGTTCTGAATGACAGCCTTGCTGGATAAAGGATCCTTGGCTGTATGTTTTTCTCTGAAAGAGCTTTAAAATTGCCCCGCCAACACTTTCTCTCATTCCAGGTCTGTGTAGACAGGTCTGATGTAATTCTGATACCTTTGCCTTGGCACGTGAGAAATTTATTTGCCCCGGCCACTTTCAATACTGTATCCTTGGATCTAATATTTGCGAATTGCACTATGACGTGACGTGGCGTAGGTTTGTCGTGGTTGAGCTTGGGTGGGGTCCTCTCTGCATCTTGGCAATAAATGTTTGTTTCCCTTGCTAGATTAGGGAAGTTTTCAGCTAGAATTTGTTCAAATATCTCTTCTAGACCTCTGTTTTTCTCCACCCCCTCAGGTATGCCGATGATTCTGACATTGGATCATTTCATAGAGTCAGTAATCTCCCGTAATCTACATTCATGGGTGTGGATTTTTTTTTAAGACCAGCTTCTATTTTCGTTTTTTCTTCTACTAACCCATCCTCCCATTCGCTAATGTGTTCCTCTGCCTCGGTGACGCTGGCCGTCAGAGCCTCTACTTTTGACTGCATTTGGCTCATAGAATTTTTAATTTCTGTCAGATATGCTCTCATTTCCGCCCTTAGGGATTCTATATTCTCAGTAACATTTTCGTTAATACTTTTTTCAAGTCTACTCATCATCTTGACCATTGTTGCTCTGAATTCCATTTCTGATAATTTGGATACATCTATATCTATTATTTCTGTGGCAGAGGCCACAGACTCATTATCTTTTCTTTGCTAGTTGGGAATTCTCCTTCTCTTCATTCTGATGAGGAGAGATTGTGGGGTTGTCCAGAGCCCAAATTATTGACTGGGACCAAGGCCGTGTGCCCTTCTTTTATAGAGATTTTAGGGATGTGGGCTTCTTTTTTAAAGATTTTATTTATTTATTTGAGAGAGAGAGACAGATAGTCATCAAGAAAGGGAACCCAAGCATGGGAGTGGGAGAAGAAGAAGCAGGTTCTCCACGGAGAAGCCCGGTGTGGGACTCCTTTCCGGAACGCCGTGATCACGCCCTAATCCGAAGACGTGCTTAATGACTGTGCCACCCAGGCACCCTGGGTTGTGGGCTTCTTGATTTTTCAGCCTGCCTTCTGGGGGCGGGGCCTGCCGTGCCAATACTCAGGAAACCCTGTTTGGGTAGAGTCTCTGTGTCCCCTGCTAGGGGGGATGGGGATGGGCACCCTGTGAGCCAGTATTTCCAGGCTTTTGTTCTCTGGCGGTTTTCCCTGGTGTTCTGCTGTGCCTCTTCTGAGAGTCAGAGCAGCAGCGGCCGAAATTCAGCCTCTGTCACAGAACAGAGGGATTGCGGCCTCTTCTCCACTGATGTTCTGGCCACTTTAACTCTTTCTGCTGGTGTTGCTCAACCCTGCAGCATCCCGGGCTGTGCGCCCTACACCCGGCATCCCAGCCCTCACTTCCAGGGCCAGCGTGTCTCTGTCCTTTGCGTTTCTAACCCTGCCAGCCGCCCTGCGCGCACTCCCGGAGCTCCCGGTCTCAGTCTGAATCCAGTGAGCATGCCGGAGTTCCGGAGCTCTGTGAGATGCTTGGTGGCGCGCACTCCCGGCTCACGGTCTCAGTCTGCTGTCTTGAGGGTGCAGGTCCGCAGTCCGCCTGCTCCCCTGTGCAGGTGGCCTGCCAGCCGCCAGCTGTCAGCCGCCCCACGCGTGCTCCCAGAGCTCCCGGTCTCAGTCTGTTGTCTCGTGGGAGCCGTCCGCGAGTCCGCCTGCTCCCCCATGCAGATGGTCCACCAGCTGCCAGCCGCCCCACGTGTGCTCCCGGAGCTCCTGGTCTCAATCTGGATCCAGTGAGCACACCGCAGTTCCGGAGCTTTGTGAGATGCTTGGTGGCATGCGCTCCCGGGTCACGGTCTCAGTCTGCTGTCTCAAGGGTGTGGGTCCGTGGTCCACCCGCTCCCCCATGCAGGTGGCTACCGCTTCCTGGCGCCCGGACACGGCAGCTCCCTCCCCCTTCCGTTTATCTTCCAATATCTGTGTGCGGTTTCATGACTCTCCGCTTCATACCGCAATACTCAGCGCCGGAGATGTTCATTTGTAGAGATCCAGATGTATCTTCCTGTGTCTCAGGCTGATTCCATGGATGTTCCTGCTGGTCCGGTACCTCTCCAGCTCAATTCAGGGGACCAGCTGAAAAAGGGGTCCCGTACTCCTCTGCCATCTTAACTCCTCCCAATCGAGTTCCTCTACTATTAACGTATCATTATCTATATGTCTCTTTTTTGTGATTAAGTGTTGGCTTGTATAGCTGGGTGCTCCTCTGTTGGGGGCATAGATATTTGTAATTGTTAGATCCTCTTGTTGGATACACCCTTTATGAATAATATAGTGTACTGTATGGTGACTAAATAACAAAATAAAAAATTTTTTAAAAAGAATAATATAGTGTCCTTCTGTATCTCTAACTACATCTTTAGCATAAAATCTAATCTGTCTGATATGAGAATTGCTACCCCAGCTTTCTTTTGAGGTCCATTGGCATGAAAAATGGTTCTTCATCCCTTCAGTTTCAGTCTGGATGTATCTTTAGGTGCAAAATGAGTCTCTTATAGACAGCATATGGATGGGTCATGTCTTTTTATCCAATCTGCAACCCTGTGGCATTTTATGGGAGTATTTAGGCCATTCACATTGAGAGTGATTATTGGGAGATATGATTTTAATGTTGCCATGTTCTCTGTGAAGTCTTTGTTTCTATAGATTGTAAATTTCTGTTCTGTGTCACTCTTGGGGTCTTTTTACTTTTATAGACCCCCCCTTAATATTTCTTGTAGGGCTGGCTTGGTGATCACATATTCTTTCAGTTTCTGCCAGTCTTGGAGGGTCCTTATCTCTCCATCAATTCTGAATGACAGCCTTGCTGGATAAAGGATCCTTGGTTGTATGTTCTTCTTGCTTAGTGCTCTGAATATGTCTTGCCAGCTTTTTCTGGCTTGCCAGGTATCTGTAGACAGGTATGACGTTATTCTGATGTTCTTCCTTCTGTACATGAGGAATCTCTTCCCCCTCGCCGCTTTCAAGATTGTTTCCTTCTATCTAAGATTTGCAAATTTTACTATTATGCATCGTGATGTCGGTCTGTTCTCATTGATCTTGGAAGGGGTCCTCTCTGCCTCTTGGCCATGAATGCTTGTTTCCTTCACCAGATTTGGGAAGTTCTCAGCTACAATTTGTTCACATATCTCTTCTAGACCTCTGTCTTTCTCCACCCCCTCGGGGATGCCGATGATTCTGACATTGGAATGTTTCATTGAGTCAGTAATCTCCTGTAGTCTTTTCCTTGAAAGTGGGGTTTAAAAGCCATGTTTTTCCCTTTCTTTCTTTTCTATCATCTCATCCTCTAACTCACTAATTCATTCTTCTGCCTCATTTACCCTGGCCATCAGAGCATCCAGTTGAGACTGCTTTTGATTCATAGCATTCTTAATTTCCACCAGATTTGTTCTCATTTCAGCCCTTAGAGATTCTATATTTTCATTAATTTTTTTTCAAGCCTACACATCATCTTGACAATTGTTACTCTGAAATCTATTCCTGACAATTTGGTTATATCCATATTCATTAGTTCTGTGGCAGAGGCTGCAGTCTCTGTTTCTTTCCTTTGTTGGACGTTCCTCCTCTGTCATTCCAATGAGGTGTGGTTGCAGGAATGAACAGAGCCCAAATTATTGACCAGGATTCAGGCGGTGTGCACTTGTTTTATAGGGACCTTAGGGATGTGGGCTTCTTGTTTTTTCAGCCTGCCTTCTGGGGGAGGGGCTTGCTGTGCTAATACTCAGGCAACCCTGTTTGGGTAGAGTTGCCCTGTCCCCTGTGAGTGGGGAATGGGCACAGTGATAACTGGTTTTTCCAGGCTTTTGTTCTCTGGTGGCTTTCCCTGGTGGCTTTCTGTGACTCTTCTGAGAGTCAGAGCAGCAGTGACAGTATCCAAACCTCTGTCTCAGAGAGAGATCACAGTCTGCTCTTCACTGCGCTCTCCAGGCCACTCTAACACCATTTCTTTTGGTGCTGCTAAAAACCCACAGCGTCCCGGGTTATGCGCCCCTCAGCCATTCTCCCAGTCCTCACTCCCAGGGCTAGCTCCCCTCTGCCCTTTGTGCTTCTAACACCGCTAGCCACCCAGTTCCTGGGTGCACTCCCAAGCTCCCAGTTTCAGTCTGGTTTCCTGGGGGCTACCGTTCCACTCATCCAGCCTGCTCCCCAGTGTAGGAGGCTTCCGCTTCCCAGCGCCAGAGTGTGGCAGCTCCATCCCCCTTCCATTTATATTCCAATATCTGTGTGCAGATTCTCAGCTCTCTGCTTCATACCTCAATACCCAGTGCCGGAGATGTTCGTTTGTAGGGATCCAGATGTATCTTCCTACATCTCAAGCTGATTTCATGGGTGTTTAGAATGATCTGGTAGATATCCAGCTCGATTCATGGGACTGATTGAAATAGGGTCCCCTACTCCTCTACCATCTTTTTTTCCCTCTGTAATATTCCATTATATATATACACCACATATTCTTTATCCATTCATTTGTTGATGGACAACTGGGCTCTTTCCATAGTTTGGCTATTGTGGACATTGCTACTATAAACATTGGGGTGCCCGTGCCCCTTCGAATCATGTTTGTATTTTGTTGCATTTTAATATCATTTCTTTGAAACTGTAAAACTTCCTTTAGCATTTCTTGTAAGACAGGTCTTGCGGTGACAAAATTTGTGTTGTTATTTCTTGGCACATGGCTTCTTCATAGATTCACACCCACCTATTGGTACTGGTGTGTGTGTATGTGGGTGGGTGGGTGTGGGTGTTTAAGACTATTTTTTAGAGCAGTCTTAGGTTCACAGCAAAATTGAGAAGAAGGTACATATGTTTCTCATATACTCTCCAGCCATACATGCATAGCCGCCCCCATTATCAACATCCCTTACCAGAGTAGAACATTTGTTACAATTAGTGAACCTACACTGACATATCACTATCACCCCAAATCCACAGTTTATGTGAGGGCTAGCTCTTGGTGTTGTACATTCTGTGGTTTAGGACAAATATATAATGACATGCATCCATTGTTATAGCATCCTATGGGGTATTTTCACTGCCCTAAAGGTCTGTGCTCTGCCTATTCATCTCTCTCCCATTCCCACAACTCCTGGTAATCACTGATATTTTTACTGCCTCTATAGTTTTGCCTTTTCTAGAATGTCATATAAGTGGTAGTCTTTGCATATTGGCTAAGTCTTTCACTTAGTAATATGCACTTACAGTTCCTACATGTCCATTCCTGTCTTGATAGTTCCTTCCTTTTGAGTACTGAATAATATTGTCTCAATGTACTATAATTTATTTGCCCATTCATTTACTGAAGGACATCTTGGTTGTTTCCAAGTTTGCGCAATTGTGAATAAAGCTGCTATAAACATCCATTTGCAGGTTTTTGTGTGGACATAAATTTTCAACTCCTTTGGGTAAATACCCAGGAGCCCAATTTCTTGATCATATGTTATAAGTATGTTTAGTTTTATAAGAAACCACCAAAGTGTTGAACCATTTTGCATTTTCATTAGTAATGAATGAAAGTTCCTGTCACTTTTTATCCTCACCAGCATTCAGTGACATTGTTTCCTCATTGATTTTCTGTTTGGATAATCTGTCCATTGATGTAAGTGCGATGTTAAAGTTCTTTACTATTATTGTATTACCATCAATTTCTCTCTTTATGGTCATTAATATTTGCTTTATATATGTAGGTGCTTCAGTGTTGGGTGCATATTTAGAATTATTATATCCTCTTGTTGGATTGATTCCTTTATCATAGCATAATGCCCTTCTTTGTCTCTTGTTACAGTTTTTTAAGTCTATTTTGTTTAATATAAGTATTGCCACACTGTTGTTTTTTCCCCCCACTTCCATTGAAGTGCAACAGATTTGTCAATATTAATTTTCTATCCTGGGACTTTACTGAATTCATTTATCAGTTCTACCAGTTTTTTGGTGGAGTCTTTAGGGTTTTCTATATATAGTGTTATACCATCTGCTAAGAGTGAATGTTTTATTTCTTCCTCAACAATTGGATGCTTTTATTTCTTTTTGTTGTCTGATTGCTGTGGCTGGGACTTCCAGCACTATCTTGAATAAAAGCGACAAGAGTGGACATCCTGATCTTAAAGGAAAAACTCAATTTTCCGCATTGAGGATGATGTTAGCTGTGTTTTTCATATATGGCCTTTATTATATTGAGGTATGTTCCCTCTAACCATACTTTGTGAGGGTTTTTTTTTTATCATAAATGGATGTTGTACTTTGTCAAATGCTTTTTCTGCATCTAATGAAATGATCATATAGTATTTATCCTTTCTCTTATTGATGTGATGTATCAAATTGATTGGTTTGTGAATATTGAACCACCCTTGCATCCCAGGACTAAATCCCACTTGATCATGGTAAATGATTTTTTAATGTATTGTTGGATCAAATTTGCTAGTATTTGTTGAGGATTTTTGCATCTATGTTCATCAGGGATATTGGCCTGTAGTTCTCTTTTTGAGTTGTATCTTTATCTGGTTTTGGTATCAGGGTAATGCTGGCCTCATACAATGAATTTGGAAGCTTTCCTTCCTCTTCTATTATTTGGAGTAGTTTGAGAAGAATAGGTGTTAACTCTTCTTTAAATGTTGGATAGAATTCACCTGTGAGGCCGTCTGGGCCTAGACTTCTGTTTTTTGGGAGATTTTTGATTACTGATTCAATTTCTTTGCTGGTAATCAGTCCATTCAGATTTCCTATTATTCCTGAATCAGTTTTGGAAGTTTCCCCCCTTTCCCTTCCCCCTTTCCTTTCCTTTCCTCCCTCCCTCCCTTCCTTCCTTCTTGGAGGCTATATGTTTCTAAGAATTTATCCATTTCTACTAGGTTGCCCAATTTGTTGGTATGTAATTTTTCATAATATTCTCTTACAGTCCATTGTATTTGTGGTGTTGGTTGTTATTTCTCCTCTTTCATTTCTGATTGTTTAAGTTCCCTCTCTCTCTCTCTCTCTCTCTCTCTCTCTCTGTCCTCTCTCTCTCTCTTCACCCAGCCCTCCCTCCCTCCCTCCCTTTGATGAGTCTGGCTTAAGTTTTATCAATTTTGTTGATCTTTTCAAAGAACCGGCTCCTGGTTTTATTGATTTGTTGTACTGGTTTTTTAGTTTCTATTTCATTTATTTCTGCTCTAATCTTTATTATTTCCTTCCTTCTATTGGTTTTAGGTTTTGTTTGTTCTTTTTCTACCTCCTTTAGGTGGAAGGTTAGGTTTTTTATTTGAGATTATTCTTGCTTCTTAAGGTAGGCCTGTATTTTTCCTGCATCCCAAAGCTTTTGGACTGTGTTTTTCATTTTAATTTGTTTCCATGTATTCTTTATTTCTTCTTTGATTTCCTGGTTGACCCATTCATTCTTTAGTAGCATGTTGTTTAGCCTCCATGTATTTGTGGTCCTTCCAAATTTTTTCTTGTGGTTTACTTCAAGTTTCATAGCATTGTGGTCAGAAAATATGCATGTTATGATCTCAAGCTTTTTGTACTTGTTGTGGCCTGATTTGTGACCTAGTATGTGATCTAATCTGGAGAAGTCCCCGTGCACTTGAAAAAAAAATATGTATTCTGCTGCTTTAGGTTGAAATGTTCTGAATATATTTGTTAAGTCTATCTGGTCCAGTGTGTCATTCAAAGCCATTGTTTCCTTGTTGATTTTCTACTTAGATGATCTGTCCATTGCTGAGAGTGGAGTGTTAAAGTCTCCTACTATTATTGTATTATTATCAGTGAGTTCCTGTATGTTTGTTATAAATTATTTTATATATTTGGGGGCTCCCATGTTGGTGCATAAATATTTGCAATTGTTAGTTCTTCTTGTTGAATTTTCCCCTTTATTATGATATAGTGGCCTTCTTCATCTCTTGTTACAGTCTTTGTTTTAAAGTCTTGTTTGTGGGGCTCCTGAGTGTCTCAGTCAGTTAAGCATCTACCTTTGCTCAGGTCATGATCCCTGGGTCCTGGGGTCAAGCCCCACATTAGGCTCCCTGCTCAGTGGGCAGTCTGCTCCTCCCTCTCCTTCTGCCCCTAACCCTGCTCATGCTCTCTCTCTCCAATAAATAAATAAAATCTTTTAAAAAATAAATAATGTCCTGTTTAATATAAATATTGTTACTCTGGTTTTCTTTGGACAGCCGTTTTCATGATAAATGGTTCTCCATCCCCTCACTTTCAATCTGCACATGTCTTTAGGTCTAAAATGAGCCCCTTGGGGGCACCTGGGTGGTTCAGTCGGTTAAGTATCTGAATTTGGCTCAGGACTCTATCTCTTTTGATTGGAGCATTTTAGTCCATTTACATTCAGAGTAATTATTGATAGATATGTATTTAGTGCCATTTTATTACTTGTTCTGTCATTGTTTCTGGAGATTTTCTCTGTTCCTTTCTTGTTTTTGTCACTTTGGGTCTTTCCTTTCCACTCAAAGAATCCCTGTTAACATTTCTTCCAGGATCGATTTTTGTTTGGCTGGGGAACTCTTTCTATTCCAAATGATAGCCTTGCTGGATACAGTATTCTTGGGTGAAGTTTTTTCCCATTCAGCATGTTGAATATATCATGCCATTCGCTTCAGCTTGCTAAGTTTCTGTTGAGAGATCTGCAGCTAGCCTTATAGGTCTTTCCTTATGAATTAGGGACTTCTTTTGTCTTGCAGCTTTTAGGATTTTTTCTTTATCACTATATTTTGCAGATTTAATTACAACATGTCTTGGTGTTGGCTTGCTTTTATTGATTTTGATGTTAGCTCTCTGTGCCTTTTGAATCTAGATGTCTGTTTCTTTCCCCAGATTAGGGAAGTTTTCAGCTTTTTTTCTTCAAATAAATTTTCTGCCCCCTTTTCTCTTTCTCCTTCTTCTGGGACTCCTATAATACAAATGTGATTACATTTGATGGACTTGCTGAGTTCCCTAAGCCTATTCTATAATTCTTCCTTCTCTTTCATTCAGCTTCATTACTTTCCATTACTTAGTTTTCTATATCACAAATTCATTCCTCTGCTTCTCTCAGCCTGCTGTTCATTACATCAAGCATGTTTCTAATCTCATTTATAGCACTCTTCATCTGTGATAATTCCTTTTTAACTCTTTATCTTTGTGGTAAGGGTCTTATTGATGTCTTCTATTCATTTCTCATACCTAGTAGTATTCTTATGATTGTTGCTTTAAATTCTCCATCAAGCATATTATTTATATCTGTTTCATTTACATCTCTTGCCCTGGTCCTATCTTGTTCTTTCATTTGGGATAAATTCCTCCATCTTTGCTTTTTGTCTAGATCTCTGCCTTCTTGTCTGTGTTAGAAAGCCAGTTATGTTACCTGCTCCTGAAAGTAATAACTTTCTGAAAGAGGTCATATAGTGCCTAGGGCCTGGTGCTTCAGGGACGTCTCTGGTGTGTGCTGAGTATGCTCTGCTGTTGTGTTTTGGCTGCTCTATCCTTCAGGCCAGTGGTCTTCAGAGGCTGTCCTTGCCTACTATCACCAGTGTTTGGTCCCTGGCCTCAATGTAATGAGTTTTAATTAGGTGTGCTCTGATGTGCTTGTGAAATCAGACCTGACACTACCTCCACCAGAGCTGATGTCCTGCAGAATTCTCTGGTTGGGAGACATGGTGTGGTCAGCGATCTGTGCTGGCCTTCTTGGGGAGGGTCCTGCTGCACTAGAACTCAAGCAGGCATGGCTGAGAAGTTCAGTCCCTCCAGAGCACAGGGTTGAGGGGCTAGGACTTGGTGTTTTCAAGTTAGGCAGCCAGTGGTGAAGCTGCGGTGCTTCCCATGGTTGGCTCTATGTTTATGCTGAGGGGCAGGGGAGGGAAATGGTACTGGCCATTTTTTTTACAGAGAGGTGTCTCTGTGAATGCTTTGTCTTATTGATGCACTCTGAGAAGGGTGAATAATCTCCCCACTCTGTACCCCAGGTGTTCTTCAAATCACTGTTTCCAGCTGTCTGTCCCAGGGTTGTTTGTCTGCCTTCTCTCCAGGAGCAGTATGGTGCCCTCCAGGCTCTATCCCAGCCAAGCCTGCTGACTTTTTGAACTCCAGGTTTTAAGCCTCAGTGATTGCAGGAACTCCTGAAGTTCAGCCTGTCTTGTTTTCCAAGCCAGTGGAAACTTAGTGAAACTTTCTCCCTGTGCATTCCCTTGTGTGCTCCTCTCTCTCACCTTTCTCCATGATCATGGCTCCTCCCCTCTGCAGCACCAGTGATCTGTTTCTCCCATGAAGCATGTCTCCACACTTCCTACCTTCTTCAATGTGGCTTCTTTTCTCCCTTTAGTTGTGGAGTTTGTTCTGTCAGTCTTCAGGTTGATTTCTGGGCTATTTAGGATGATTTGATAGTTATCTACTTGTGCTCATGAGACAAGGTGAGCCTAGGATGCTCCTATTGTGCCACTATCTTCCTCTATCTGTGATTATTTTGAGAGTTTTATCACAAATGAGTGTCAAATTTTGTTGAAAATTTTTCTGCATCTATCGATATGATCATGTGATTTTTATTTTTTTCGTCTGTTCATGTGATGAATCACATTAATTTATTTTCAAAGTTTGAACCAGGCTTTGTACCTGAGATAAATCCCATTTTGTCATGGTGAATAATTCTTTTTATATATTCTTAGATTCAATTGCTATTATTTTGTGAGGATTTTTACATCTATGTTCATGAGAGATACTGCTCTGCAGTTTTCTTTTTTTATAATGTCTGGTTTTGGTGTTAGGGTAATATTGGCCTCAGAATGATTTAAGAAGTAATCCTTCTGCTTTTAGCTTCTGAAAGACATTAGAGAGAATGGAAACAATTTCTTCCTCAATTGTTTGATAGAATTCACCAGTGAATCCATTTGGGCCTGGTGCTTTCTGTTTTTGAAGGTTATGAATTATTGACTCAATTTCATTTTTACATTTATACCTATTCAGATTGTCTACTTCATCTTGTATGAGTTTTGGCATATTACATCTTTCAAAGAATTATTCCATTTCATCTAGTTATCAAATCTGTGGTCATAGTTGTTCACAGTATTTTTTATTATCTTTTAATATTTATGCAATATGTATTGCTGTCCCCTCTGTCATTTCACATATTAATAATTCATGCCTTCTGTATTTTTCTTAGTTACTCTAGGTAGAAGCTTCTTTATTTTATTGATCTTTAGAAAAATATCTTTTGGTTTTGTTGATTTTCTATACTGATTCCCTGTTTTCAATTTCATTGAGTTCTGCTTTCTTATTATTTATTTTTTTCTACTTCCTTTGGATTTAATTTGTTATTTTTCTAGTTTCTTAAGGTGAAACTTCACTTTTTGGTTTCAGATCTTTCTTTTCTAATATACACATTAATTGCTATAAATTTCTATCTGAGCACTGCTTTTGCTGTATCCCATAAATTTTGGTAGTCTGTTTTCATTTTCATATAGTTAAAATATTTTTAAAACTCCTTTGAAAGTTCTTCTTTGACCCATCTATTAGAAGTTTGTTGTTTAATCCCCATATAATTTGGGATTTTCTAGTTACCTTTCTGTTAATCAATTTCTAGTCTAATACCATTGTTATTTGAGAGTAGACATTGTATGATTTCTATTCTTTTTTTTATGTTATGTTAGATTTCTATTCTTTTAAGTGTTAGGGTATATTTTATGGCCCAGAATGTAGTCTGTCTTGGTGAATGTTCCATGTGATCTTGAAAAGAAGGTGATATTTTTTAATAATGCAAGCCCAGGTGTCCCCTGTGGAAAAGATTGGCAAATATGACTTTTTGCCTATCCTACAAGTGACAAACTATGATATATTTGTAGCAAATTATAACTTGCTACTAATCTCAATAAGAGAAAAACACTAACCTTATTAAGAATTGGCCATAATATAAAAAAATAATTCATACTACAGGAACTGCAGTAAGAACTAGGCAGAAGTAATCAACCTTATAATATTATAAAGATAATTATCAATATCATTTGAAATATAAATGAGAACTTCCATTTTTACTTCTCATATTGGCAAAGATATTGAAATCAGGTATTAACTATACCAGCCATAGTGTGGAGAAGAATATTCTCACACCCTCCTGGTGGGCAGGGTGAATTGGTAGGTACTGCCTCCATAGAGGTCAGTTGGAAATTTCTTTCCAACTTTAAAATTCGTGTATTGTCAGCCAGCAATTCCAGTTCTAGAACTTTATCTTACTGATCTCAAACACACACAAGGATATTATTCATGGAAACATTGTTTGTATAATAGCAAAAACTTAGAAGCAATGTCAATTTTCACTAATGGCAAAATGCAATTTTCACAGGGTAGAGTGTTATTAGCTGGGGAGTGTCTCATAGACTTCCATCTGCCTAGTGAGCCCATGTGGACAGATTTTTCTTTATGTCTCCTTACCACCTGTTGTCTTAGATTTTACATTTTGTATTTATACTGGAATCTTCTCTTGCCACTATGCTAAAGTTTTTTTTTTTTCTCTTTCTTGATCCCGTGTGAAACTCTTTGCTCTTTTACACCCTGGTGTTGCTATAACACATCTTTTCTACCTTAGAGTAAAGGTCCACAGAAAAGTCTGAAAGAAGGTATTTCTGTCCTGAAGCAAGTCAGTAAAGACTGGAGGAAGAGTCTGCTTCTCCAAATGTGGACACAAAATATAAAACTTGAAGGAGCATGAAAGAGCAAGGGAGCATTACACTACCAAAGGAACATGATAATTTTACAGTAATTGACTCCAACAAATGAAGATATGCAATTTAATCAATAAAGAATTCAAAATCATTGTTTTAGGAAGCTCAGTGAGAAGAAAATACAGAAAAATAATTCAATGAAATCAGAAAAACAATACACGAACAAAAAAAGTTTAACAAGGAGATAGAAATCATAAAAAAGAAAAACAAAATATGGAGTTGAAGAATACAATGAATGAAATGAAAAATGCAATAAGATGCATCAATAGCAGACTTAACCCAGGAGAAGAATGAATCTGTGAAGTCATAAACAAGTCATTTGACATTATCCAGTCAGATAGAAACAAAGGGGAAAAAAAGAATGAAAAAGTGAAGAAAATGTAAGATACAAAACCATAAAACTATTAGAAAAAAACACAGGGAATAGCTTTTTGACATTCATATGGGCAATGATTTTTTTGGATATGACACCAAGAGCACAGGCAACAAAAGCAAAAATAGATAGGATTATATCAAATTAAAAAGCTTCCACATAGCAATGGAAACAGTCAACAAAATGAAAAAGAAAAATATTTGCATAGGAGGAGTCCAAGATGGCGGAGGAGCAGGAGGCTTAAATTTTGTCTGGTCCCAGGAATGCAGATAGATAGCTCTCAGACCATTCTGAACACCTACAAACTCAACTGGAGAATGAAGAAAAGAAAAGCAGCAACTCTAAGAACAGAATAGCCACCACTTTCTGCAAGGAACCCAGTTTAAAACAGGAGTTGAGCTCCAGCTCGGCATTCCAAGATGGCGGAGGAGCAGGAGACCTAAAGTTCGTCTGGTCCCAGGAATTCAGCGAGAGAGCTACCAAACCATTCCGAATACCTATGAATGCAACTAGAGAATGAAGAAAAGAGTAGCAGAAACTCTATGAACAGAAAGGCAACCACTTTCTGCAAGGAGGAGAAAAGATGGAGGAGGAGTAGGCGACCCTTTCTCAGCTGGTCCGAGTCGAGCTGGATATCTACCAGACCATTCTGAACACCCACAGAATCAGCCTGAGACGCAGGAAGATACCTCTGGATCTCTACAAATGAACATCTCCAGTGCTGAGTATTGAGGTATGAAGTGGGGAGCTGTGAATCTGAACACAGATATAGGAAGATAAATGGAAGGGGGAGGGAGCTTCTGCACTCAGGCGCCGGGAAGCAATAGCCCCGTGTGCTGGGGAGCAGGCTGGACTCTCAGACCAGCACCCGCAAGAGAGCGGACTGAGACAGTGAGGGTGGGAATGCCCATGTCCAAACTGAAAACAGGAGCTCCCGACCACACACTTGAACTAGAGTGAAACTGAGAGCTCAGGAGGGCAAGTGCGACCAGACTGCAAACTGGCGCTCCAGAGCACAGGCGACCCATACTGAAATGGGGAGCTCAGGAGCTCGGGAGCCCGCGTGGGAACCGGGGGCAGCGGGCAGTGTTAGAACACAAAAGACAGAGACTTACTGGCCCTGGAAGTGAGGGCTGGCACACAGGCTGTGGGGAGCACATCCCGGGTCGCTGCAGGGTTTTTAGCAGCACCAATTGAAACAGAGTAAAAGTGCCCAGAACATCAGTGGAGAACGGGCCGCAATCCCTCTGTTCTGTGACAGAGGGTGAATCTCGGCCGCTACTGCTCTGGCTCTCAGAGGAAGCACAGCAGCCCACCAGGGAAAGCTGCCAGAGAACAAAAGCCTGGAAATACTGGCTCACAGGGTGCCCATCCCCATTCCCCCTCGCAGGGGACACGGAGACTCTACCCAAACAGGGTTTCCTGAGTATCGGCGTGGCAGGCCCCTCCCCCAGAAGGCAGGCTGAAAAATCAAGAAGCCCACAAAACAGGGTGCCTGAGTGGCACAGTCATTAAGCACCTGTCTTCGGATTAGGGCGTGATCACAGCGTTCCAGAAAGGAGTCCCTCATCAGGCTTCTCCTCTGGGAGCCTGCTTCTTCCTCTCCCACTCCCATGCTTGGGTTCCCTTTCTTGATGACTATCTGTCTCTCTCTCTCAAATAAATAAAATCTTTAAAGAAGAAGCCCACATCCCTAAGATCTCTATAAAACAAGGGTGCACGGCCTGGGTCCCAGTCAATAATTTGTGCTCTGGACAATTCCTCAATCACTCATCATCAGAATGAAGAGAAGGAGAAGACCCAACTAGCAAAGAAAAGATAATGAGTCTGTGGCCTCTGCCACAGAAATAATGGATATGGATGTATCCAAATTATCAGAAATGGAATTCAGAGAAACAATGGTCAAGATGATGAGTAGACATGAAAAAAGTATTAACGAAAATGTTACTGAGAATATAGAATCCCTAAGAGCAGAAATGAGAGCATACCTAACAGAAATTAAAAATTCTATAAGCCAAATGCAGTCAAAAGTAGAGGCTCTGACGGCCAGGGTCACCGAGGCAGAGGAACGCATTAGCGAATGGGAGGATGGGTTAGTAGAAGAAAAAATGAAAATAGAAGCTGGTCTTAAAAAAATCCACACCCACGAATGTAGATTACGGGAGATTACTGACTCTATGAAACGATCCAATGTCAGAATCATTGGCATCCCTGAGGGGGTGGAGAAAAACAGAGGTCTAGATGAGATATTTGAACAAATTGTAGCTGAAAACTGCCCTAATCTAACAAAGGAAACAAACATTCATGTCCAAGATGCAGAGAGGACCCCACCCAAGCTCAACCACGACAAACCTACGCCACATCACGTCATAGTGCAATTCGCAAATATTAGATCCAAGGATACAGTATTGAAAGCAGCCAGGGCAAAGAAATTTCTCATGTACCAAGGCAAAGGTATCAGAATTATGTCAGACCTGTCTACAGAGACCTGGAATGAGAGAAAGGGTCGGGGGGGCACTTTTAAAGCACTTTCAGAGAAAAACATGCAGCCAAGGATCCTTTATCCAGCAAGGCTGTCATTCAGAATTGATGGAGGAGGAATCGGATTAAGATGGTGGAGGAGTAGGGGACCCCTTTTTCAGCCGGTCCCCTGAGTTAAGCTGGATAGGTACCAGACCAGCAGGAAT
>NC_048229.1:38523113-38606677 GCF_002007445.2 Ailuropoda melanoleuca | reverse complement strand
TGGGAATGCAAGTCGGTACAGCCACTCTGGAAAACAGTGTGGAAGTCCCTTAAAAAGTTAAAANTTGAGCTTCCCTATGACCCAGCCGTCGCACTACTGGGTGTTTACCCCAAAGATACAGACATAGTGAAGAGAAGGGCCATATGCACCCAATGTTCATAGCAGCATTGTCCACAATAGCTAAATCGTGGAAGGAGCCAAGATGCCCCTTAACAGATGACTGGATTAAGAAGCTGTGGTCCATATATACAATGGAATATTACTCAGCTATCAGAAAGAACGAATTCTCAGCATTTGCTGCAACATGGACAGCACTGAAGGAGATAATGCTAAGTGAAATAAGTCAAGCAGAGAAAGGCAATTATATGATTTCTCTCATCTATGGAACAGAAGAACTAGGATGATCAGTAGGGGAACAAAGGGGTAAAGAAAGGGGGGGTAATCAGAAGGGGGAATGAAACATGAGAGACTATGGACTATGAGAAACAAACTGAGGACTTCAGAGGGGAGGGGGTGGGGGAATGGGATAGACTGGTGATGGGTGGTAAGGAGGGCATGTATTGCATGGTACACTGGGTGTTATACCCAAACAATGAAGTGTGGAACACTATATCAAAAACCTAATGGAGCATCGAACTTTACATCGGAATCTGGGGGTGTACTGTATGGTGACTAACATAATATAATAAAAAATCATTTAAGAAAAAAAAAGAAAAAATATTTGCAAGCCTTATATCTGATTAACTATTAATATCCAGAATATGAAAGGATTTATATAACTTAATCGCAAAAAACCCCCAAATACCCTGATTTTTAAATTGGAAAAGTACCTGAATGGACATATTTCTAGAAAAGAAATACTAACGGCCAGCTGGCATATAAAAGGTGCTCAACATCACTAATCACCAGGGAAAGTTCAAGATTACAATGAGATAGCATCTCATACCTGTTTGGATGGCTTTTACCAAAAGACAACAGATAAGTGTTGGTTAGAAATTAGAGAAAAAGGAACATTTGTACACTGTTGGTTGAAATATAAAGTGGTACAGCCACTATGGATTACAGTGTGGATATTTCTCAAGAAATTAAAAATTGAACCACTATATGATTCAGCAGTCCCATCTCTGAGTATATAACCTAAGAAATCAAAATCAGTATCCTGAAGAGATATCTGCACTACCATGCTCATTGTAACTGCAGCATTATTTACAATAGCCAAGATATGGAAACAACCTAAGTGTCCACTGATGGAACAATGGTTAAAATAGATGTGAGATATTTTTTAGACATCTACTTGGATGGATAGATAGATAGATAGACAGACAGTGACATATAGTGGAATATTATTCAGCCATGAGAAGGAAGGAAATCCTGCCATTTGCAAAAACATGGTTTTATCTAGAAGATATTATGCTAAGTGAAATTAGCCAGAGAAAAGCAAATACCGTAATGATCTCACTTATGTGTGAGATTAACAACAACAACAACAACAACAACTCCAATTCTCCAAAGCAGAATAAAGTGGAGGTTACTAAGGACTAGGTTGGAGGAGATAGGGATATGCTGGTCAAAGGGCACAGGCCTTTGGTTATAGATGAATAAACTCTGGGAGTCTAATGTACATCATGATGATTATAGTTAATCATGCTGTGTTATGTACTTGAAATTTGCTGAAAGAGTAGACCTTGGGGCGCCTGGGTGGCTCAGTTGCTTAAGCATCTGCCTTTGGCTCAGGGTCCTGGGATGGAGCCTTGCCTTGGGCTCCCTGCTCAGCAGGGAGTGTACTTCTCCCTCTCCCTCTGCCCCTCCTCCTTCTCATGCTCTCTCCCTCTCTCTCTCTCAAATAAATAAAATCTTTTTCTTTTATTTTTCTTTTAAAGATTTTATTTATTTATTTGACAGAGATAGAGACAGCCAGCGAGAGAGGGAACACAAGCAGGGGGAGTGGGAGAGGAAGAAGCAGACTCCTAGCGGAGGAGCCTGATGTGCGGCTCGATCCCAGAACGCCAGGATCATGCCCTGAGCCGAAGGCAGATGCTTAGGGACTGCGCCACCCAGGCGCCCCAATAAAATCTTTTTCCTAAAAAGAGAAGTAGACCTTAAGTGTTCACACACACACACACACACAAAATAACCATGTGAGTTGATGGATGTGTTAATTAACCCAATTGTGGTGATCATTTCACAAAGTATACATATGTCAAATCATCATATTGTATACTTTATTTTTTTTTAAGATTTTATTTATTTATTCAACAGAGATAGAGACAGCCAGCAAGAGAGGGAACACAAGCAGGGGGAGTGGGAGAGGAAGAAGCAGGCTCATAGCGGAGGAGTCTGATGTGGGGCTCGATCCCATAATGCCGGGATCATGCCCTGAGCTGAAGGCAGACTCTTAACCACTGTTCCACCCAGGCGCCCCCATATTGTATACTTTAAACATACAATCCATTTGTCAATTATACCTGAATAAGCTGAAAAATCTGTCTTAAATAAAAGAATAATGTGCTATATGTTGGCTAATTGAATTTAAATAAAATAAATAAATAAAAAATAAAAGAATAAAAAACAACAAAAGAGAGAAGGTGCATAGGAGATACATATTTGATCCCTTGCTTCTCTAGAATCGTATTATACAACCTCACATTTGTATGAATTTTGGCTGCATAAATGACTCTAGTCAAGGGTTCATTCTCAGTATTGCAAAATTTGTTATATTTTTATTTTGTTCTGTTTCTTCATTTCAGGGCACTATTGAGAATGGCATTATGTTTCTATTTTCTGGTACCTTTCATGTGACCTGCTTTCTGATTGTTGAAAATGTCAGGATCTTCTTTATATTCTTATTATTCTAAAATTTTATCCTCTGACACCCTTCCAAGAGTTTACCAATTATAACTTGATTTTTCAAGGGGGAAAGGGAAGCATAAGGGTACTTCTCTTTACTGAGAAAATACTATATGCCAGTTAGCTGTTTAATGAGATGTTCCTCTTAATTAGATTTAGTATATTTTTATTTCTTTAATAATAATATTTTTTAAAAGATTTTATTTATTTATTCGACAGAGATAGAGACAGCCAGCGAGAGAGGGAACACAAGCAGGGGGAGTGGGAGAGGAAGAAGCAGGCTCATAGTGGAGGAGCCTGATATGGGGCTCGATCCCATAACACCGGGATCACGCCCTGAGCTGAAGGCAGATGCTTAACCGCTGTGCCACCCAGCTGCCCCTGTTTTTTATTATATTATGTTAGTCACCATACATATTTAGTATATTTTTAAAGAAGAATGGATCTTGGAATTCTCTCATTGTGCACAGGAGTTTTTTATCTGCAGGAGTTGGGTTGTGTGAAGCCTGGTCATTGATTAACATTAACTCTGGTTTTCACCCACATCACAGGTATTGAGCCCAACCTGTTTGTGCTCCATTTCTCTCCTTTCCTGTAAAACTCTCCTTTACTTCTTCTCCTTTTATGTTTGTTTTCTCTCCTTCCACCTTGAAGTCATTTATTTGCATTACACAAGTATAACTCAGGGTTTTTGTTTTAGGGATTTGTGATATTCAGAGACGTGTCTATAGACTTTTCTCAGGAAGAGTGGGAATTCCTGGACTCAACTCAAAGGAATTTGTACAAATATGTAATGTTGGAGAATTATAGCAACCTGGTCTCAGTTGGTAAGTATACCTTTCTCCAAAAAGTGTAGAGCCCTTTGGAGTATTTGCTTCCCCTGAGAAGATCTTCCCAACTCCTTTCATATATCCTATGCGTTTCTTCTCCCTATTCCTAAAGACATGGCTTGAGCTTTGTAGAGTTGAGAATGTATATCTTCATTGAGCCTAAGGCCAAGGCTACACCTTCTCTGCTTTTTTGTGTCCCTTCCAATTTATTTGCTGGTCACAGGATAGGATTTTCTTTTTTTTTTTTTTAAGATTTTATTTATTTATTTGACAGAGATAGAGACAGCCAGAGAGAGAGAGAACACAAGCAGGAGGAGTGGGAGAGGAAGAAGCAGGCTCATAGCAGAGGAGCCTGATGTGGGGCTCAATCCCATAACGCCAGGATCATGCCCTGAGCTGAAGGCAGACGCTTAACCACTGTGCCACCCAGGTGCCCCAGGATAGGATTTTCATCCTGGAACAACAACAACATAAAAAGTCTTCTTATCTTATGAGTAGGACTTTGCATTCCCAAGCCAGATGTGATCTCTTTATTGGAGCAAGGGAAGGAGCCTTGGAGTGTTTTTGACAGTGAGCTGACAAGAGGCCTGTACCTAGGTAAGTGATTGATGATTATATAAGGGAAGAGGAATGTAGGATATAAACCAGCTGCTCGGTGAGAAGACCACATCTTTGAGATGTTTGGAGGTATCTCCCCTCAAAGGCCCACAACTATTAAGAAAAGTAAACTCATCGTGAACTTCCAAATGCCCACATTTTCACGTTCAACCTAATACTATCCATGCTTCTTTTCTCTCATATTTTCTGCCTATTCCTAGTAAGTGATTCTAATGAGAAACATCTACTTTAATGTGAGATCTAATTCCCATTAGTTCTCTCTCTCTTGCCTCTTGATCTATGCATTTGTCACTCCTTTAAACATTTTGGTATTAAATATGTTCAGTTTTTAATCCACTTTATTAATGTATTCATTCTTTCAAACAACAATTCCTTTTATTCTATGTTGTGGAGAATATTTTTCTAGGAGACATAGACATTATTAAATATATCAGCTATTAAGAAACTTATAGCCTAGGTATTGAGAAAAATAAGTGATGGGGATTAAGGAGTGTACTTGCTGTGATGAACACCAGGTATTGTATGGAAGTGTTGAATTGCTATATTATTCACCTGAAATTAATATTACATTGCATGTTAACTAACTGGAATTTAAATAAAAAACTTTTAAAAAATCCATAAAAATCTTTCAAAATGTAGAATTAATTGTCATTGTAGAATTAATTAGAGTTCAAATACCACAACCAGAAAAAATGGCTAAAGATTGAAAGGTGGACAAGCCTCACAGAGCTATAATAGTTGGAGCCCTGGGAGTGATTGTAGTCACCTTGGTAGAGAGTTTTGGGTATAAAGGTTATATGTTTGCAATGGAATAGAGGTTGCAGACAAGAAGAGATTGAGGTGAGAGAGGAGGATCAAGCAATTGCATGATGCATGGAATCAGCATAAAATAGAATAGGACAGAGGGAAAGGATTATAAACATGGATGATTCAGGGTAGAAGGCACAGTAAGTACAAAAGACCTGAGGCAGGCAGGCTTATTGTGTATAAGCAGCATCGAGGTGTCCAGTACGGGGGGGGGAGAGTAAACAAAGAGGAAAGGATCTGCGATCTGTGATCAGGGAAGTGTGTGCTGGAAAGAGTCATTTTATGATGAACTTGTAAACTGTGGTTGAACTTTTTCTGAGTGAAATGGAAATAAGTAGATTTTAAGCAGAGCTATGACATGATTAGATTTTTATTTTTCAAAAATACTATTTTTTCCTATTTACAGAAGAGGAAACTGAGACAGAAAGACTTGAAGTAACTTGTCCAAGGTCAACAACTAGTAAGTGTTGGAGATAAAGTTTAAACCCAAGCTGTACATCTCTTAGCTCATAAGCTATTTTGCCTCTCCAAGTCAAATCAGGGGGAGTAGATAAGAGTGGACATGATTTCATCTGAAATGCAGATGAACAGATAGAAGTTAACTTTTTAAAATCAATTTTTAAAATAAGTTCTTACATCCCATAATAGCTAACTATAGCACACATATTACATGCATTTATGTATACATTTACACATTAGATGTGTATAAATGCATCATGAATTTTCTCTAAAACACTGTATCATATGCCTTCCTTTCTTAATAAACTTTTAGATATATTATATCAATATTATAATATAGATAAACTTACATAATGAGGTTGTCTTCCAGATTCTTCCAATTTCAATTTCTAATTGAAATTTCCTTTTTTTCTATACATTCTTTTGTAAATAAAATTTTCCCATTTTTTTATGATTGATTTTTTAAAGACAATTTTATTTTATTTTATTTTTTTTAATAAAAGGTCTTTTTCTTTTTTTTTTTTTATTTATTCGACAGAGATAGAGACAGCCAGAGAGAGGGAACATAAGCAGAGGGAGTGGGAGAGGAAGAAGCAGGCTCATAGCAGAAGAGCCTGATGTGGGGCTCGATCCCATAACGCTGGGATCACGCCCTGAGCCGAAGGCAGACGCTTAACCGCTGTGCCACCCAGGCGCCCCTAAAGACAATTTTAAAAGCTTTTTCCGGCAATGTGTATAATACATATGTTCAGTTTTATTACATCATCTTCAGGAATGTGTAACTTTTTTTTTAAAAAAAGATTTTATTTATTTATTTGAGAGAGAGAGGTAGAGATAGCAACAGAGATAGTGAGAAAGAGCACAAGTGGGGAGGAGAGGGAGAAGCAGGCTGTCCCCTGAGCTGGGAGCCTGACATGGGGCTCAATCCCAGAACCCTCATGACCTGAGCCGAGGGCAGATGCTTAACCAACTGAGCCACCCAGGTACCCCAAATTTGAACCTTTTAAAAAATAAATTATTCTGCATTGTTTTAGCCTTGGAATCAAGAACAATATTTTGCCTATTTTTTGTTGTTTTTCAAAATAAGAATATTTTTAATAGTGAAAGTCAAATTGTCCTGTAATGTTTTACATTCAGGATTTATCTAATTGTAACCCTGTGATTAGATTCACATTAAGCAATTTCGTCTGTTCTGATATTTAATTAGGGTTGTGCACTTTTTTAAAAAAAAAGGTTTATTTATTTTTGAGAGAGAGAGAGTACAAGTGGGAGGGACAGAGGGAGAGGAAGAGAGAATCTCAAGCAGTCTCTGCACTGAGCGCATAGCCCAATGGGAGACTTATCTCAGGATCCTGAGATAACAACCTGAGCCAAAACCAAGAATCAGATACTTAACCGACTGTGCCACCCAGGAACCCTTAGAGTTGTGTACTTCATCATATCAGGAGGCCAAGTCAAGTTTTCTCATTCTAGTGATGGTAATTTTGATCAGGTGATTGAAGATGACTACCAGGCCTTTCCATTGAAAAGTTACATTTTCCCCCTTATAGCTACTAAATAATCTGTGCAGTGATACTTGGAGACTGTGTAATTGTCCTCTAGAAATCTTTCACCCAAAATGTTTGGTATTCATTGGTTCTTATTCAAAACAATTATTAAATTTAGCTTTGGAAAAAGTGAAATTCTATCACTTTCTTTCTGCATTTATTAGTTGGCCTTGCTTTGTTAAAGAAAAGCTTTTCCTCTCCACTTTTGTTGAGAAACATTACAGATTCATTGATTTTTTTTAAATAGCAATATCTTATGATCCATTGTAAGCATTCTTCTTTTTGATGATTAAACTATCATTTATAGTTGGCCATTGAAAGCCCCTTTCAGCTGGCTTCTGCATCCTTTTTCATGTGTGCATGAGTCTTTAATGACCTTCTTGTTTTCTTGCACAAAAATATGTTCTAGTCTCATCTTGTATTTTTCTTTCTCCAAACTTGGAATTAGCCAGCTCATTAAGAAGCTTTAGTTTCTTTTAATAGGGAATGGTGTTCATTGACCAATATCAGTGTTCAGTGTACTCTTTACTACTGGATTGTCATTGCTTTTATATCCATTAAGTAGAAAGAGACAGAGAACGTATATTTTATAACTGAATCATACTATTAACTCTAATTGAAGTCCAAAAGACAAGATTCTGTCTCACTTTTCTGCATTTCAATTTTGTAACTTTCTTGAGCAGTGGAAAACCCTATTTCCCACAACTTGAGTATATTTATTCAAGTCTTCTGTTCCAAATGCCACTGAATAGTTTCAAAATTAGAATACCAAAACACCTACCAACTGAAAAACCTATCTGAAGTTGTATTTAAGATTTATTACAGTTTTCTTTTCCTTTTTCCCTTAGAATATGTTACAATAAGGATTTCCAGTTAGAGTACAGTTTGTAAAGTTGCTAGATTAATTCTTTCTTGTGCATTTTCAACTTAATATACCATATATCTTAACTGTTAGGTTTAGATTTTTTAGTTTATAATTGGAATATATAAAACATTTGTATGCTTCAAAAGTCATTATAAAAATATACTTAGAGAAGCTATGTTTGCAACCCTATCTGCTTCATTCATTGCCACCCTCACTGTAGGTAACATTTTGGGGAGGGGGGTTGGAGGTAATCTGATTAATCATTTCTGCCTTTATTTTTTTCAGAAATACAGCATGTTCATATTTATAGTCCCAGTTCTCTTTCCCTCTTTTACATTGGATATTATTCTCTCTGCAGTCTTTTTTTTACTGTCCTGGTTTTTTTCTTTTTTGATTGAGAGAAAGAGAGTGGGTGCAAGTTGGGGGAGGGACAGAGAGGGAGAGAGAATCTTAAGCAGGCTCCAACGTGGAGCCTGATGCTGGGCTCCATCTCATAACCCTGAGATCATGACCTGAGCAAAAATCAAGAGTCGGACACTCAACTGACTGAGTCACCCAGGCACCCTGCCCTAGTTTTCTTATTAAGTTGTTGTGGAAATCATTCCATATAGATACATTGGCAAAAATAAAAAAGGTATATAAAATTGACTTATCTTTCTTGGTGTTATATGTTGATTTTTGCCATCACTCATTAATTATTGGAATTAATAATTCCAATAGTAGAGTTTCCATGAAGACAGTCAAAAAATTTGTAATTTTTTTTCAGTTTTGTTTCTTGCTTTCCTATGCTTGTAACTTTGATACTCCTTTCTAGTCTTATCACTGTGGCTACACCTGTCAGGAAGTGTTCAAAAGAAATAGCACTACTATGTGTTTTCATCTTTTTTCATGATTTTTATGGGCATGACTTTTTCATTCTCTTTTCAAAAAATGTTTAAATTTTTAAATAATTCTATATTTACCAAAAAAGTTGCAAAAATAGTATAGAGAGGTCCCATATTCCTCACCTAATATCAATTTCATTTACATATTTGTGATATATTTGAATTTACCCCATCCCCATTGTTTTCATTCCCTCCATCATAGTATATCTTTCATAAACTTCATGATTTATCCTTTCTTTGTTTTAATGTGAGCACCTATGTGTATATCTTCATATATCCCCTTTCTTATATAAATGATAGCAGCATATACTATCCAGTTTACTCCACTTTGTTCTTTTACTTTAAAAAGTCATGAAAATCATTCAGTAGGAATATATAGATACTTCTCATTTCTTTATACAGTTATGTAGAACTCTACTGTGTTCATATACTATACTGAGTTCAGGTAATAGTAAGTTGGTGGCTATTTGGATTCATTATAGTCATTTGCTTTTACAAATAGTTCTGTAGTGGATAACCTTCTGCATAAATCTCTTCAGATTCTTTCCAGAAAGTATATGTTTGGGTTTCTAGAATTGGGATTGCTTGGTCAAGGGATAAATACTTATGTAATTTTGCTAGAAACTGGTAAATATCCCCAAATGGTAGTTATATCATTTCTATTTGCTACACTGAATGTGTGAGAGAGGTTACGTACCTATAACCTTCAAACAGACTAGGTTATCAGACTTTTGGGTTTTTGCCAAAGTATACTTTGAATTTATTCCAGAATTTAAGAATCATTGACTTCATATTTTTCTGATCCCTTCCCCCATGCCTTTCCTATATCACTTTCCTATTTCTATACTTCATCTCTCAAATTGCATCACCATATAAGAACCATAAATCCTATTTACATTATAAACATTAATGTCAATGTAATTATGTCTTTTCTAAGTTTTGTGCCTTCTCCCTCCCAAAAAAGTGAATGTTTTTATTTGTGCTTTCTTTCAGAATATAAATATAGGTGGGAGAACAAGAAATTATCTCTGAAAAAGGATAACTATAAAATAGATTCATCCCAATGGGTTATAATGGAAGGATTTACAAAGCATGGACTTAAACAGGGATCTCAGGAAAGACATTTTAGCCAAGTCTCATGTACCTCTGAAGACATATCCCCTTTCATTCAGGATACATCTCTGCCTCTGCATCAAACATTTAATACCAAAGAGAAATCTTATGAATGCCAAAAATATAAAAATGCCTATGGACAGGACTCAAAAATTACTACACATCAAGAAGGTCATACTGGCAAGAAATTCTATGACTATAAGGAACATGGGAAGGCCCTTAGTAGAACTTCAAAACTTAGTTCATATCATTTAGTGCGTATTGGTATGAGACCCTATGAATGTGAGGAATGTAGGAAGTCTTTGAACAGTGACTCAGACTTTATGCAACATCAGATAATTTTTACTAGGGAGAAATCTAATGAATTTAAGGAAAGTGAGGAAAATGCCTCACAGTTTTTTCTACATCATAGCATTCATACAAGTGAGAAGTCCTTTAAATGTAAGGAGTGTGTTAGAGAATTTAGTAATGGTACAGCACTTATTCGTCATCAGAGGATTCATACTGGTGAAAGACCCTATGAGTGTAATGAATGTGGAAAGGCTTTTAGTACTAGTTCAATATTTAGAGTACATCAGAGGATTCACACAGGTGAGAAACCCAATGAATGTAAAGAATGTGGAAAAGCCTTTCGTCATTCTTCATATCTTACTCAACATCAAAGAATTCATACTGGTGAGAAACCTTATAAATGTAAGTATTGTGTCAGGGCATTTACTAATGTTTCAGCCTTTATTCGTCATCAGAGGATTCATACTGGTGAGAAACCCTACAAATGTAAGGAATGTGGAAGGGCCTTTAGTACTGGCTCAATACTTGCAGCACATCAGAGAATTCACTCAGGTGAGAAACCCTATTTATGTAAGGAATGTGGGAAGGCCTTTCGTCAGTCTTCAGACCTTACTCAACACCAGAGAATTCATACTGGTGAGAAACCCTATGAGTGTAAGAAATGTGGAAGGGCCTTTCGTCGTTCATCAGAACTTTCTCGACACAAGTTAATTCATGCTGATGAGAAACTGTATGAATGTAAGGAATGTGGAAAGATCTTGAGTAGAGATTCAATACTTATACAACATCAGAAAATTCACACTGGTGAGAAAGCCTGGGAATGTAATGAATGTGGGAGAGTTTTTACTTGTGCAACATATCTGACCCGGCATCAGCGAATTCATACTGGTGATAAACCATATACTTGTAACAAATGTGGAAAAGCCTTTCTTCGTTCTTCAGACCTTATTCTGCATCAAAGAATTCATACTGGTGAGAAACCCTACGAGTGTAAGAAATGTGGGAAGGCTTTTGCAAGAGGTTCAAATCTTAATCGCCATCAAAAAGTTCATAATGGTAAAAAATAGTATGAAAGGAAGCTTTGTAAGACCTTTAAGCATGTCTTTCAGGTAACATGACATGAAAGAGAAACCCTAGAAATGTAATAGGAGAAATCCTAAGAATTTATTGGTAAGAAAATATAGAAATATAATTAATATGAGAATGCCTTATGTGTTTCACGTTTAACTACTATAAGAATAAAATGAATATTGGAAGACCTCTAGCAATAGCTTATTCCTTTCTAAATTTTAAAAACTTTCTGATCATGAGTGGAGAAAAGTGAAAAATCTTTTTTGTTGCTTTTTTCATATTTTAAAATACTTTGAATCCACTTTATTTTTTAGATAGCTGTAAGTAGTTTGGTTTATACATAGCTAAAATAGTCTATTATTATAAGTTGTACATTAAATTTTTGAATTTATTTTGTCCTCACCGAAATTCTTATTCCAGTACAACTTATTTAGTAACTATTCACTAATGTTATGTATGTACTTTTGTGACATTTTATATTTTTAGTGTTATAAGCTTGAAATTAATGACAACCTTTTTGTATCCCAACATCCAATTTGGGAACTCTTCAATTGATCTTTTTATAATAAATTTTTATCTGCATATCTTTGCATCTCTACTATTTTATTTAAAATATCATTACTTTAAGGGGTGCCTGACTGGCTGTCAGGGGAGCATGCAACTCTTGATCTTGGGGCTGTGAGTTTGAGCCCCAAGCTGGGTGAAGAGATTACTTAAAAATAAAATCTTTTAAAAATAATATATCATTACTTCAAGATATATATTTTAATATTGATAAAGTGATCAAATTATTTGTATATATAAATTAATATTTTATTTCATAAATGTGATATTTTATTGTAATAATTTTCTCTAAATTTTTAAATTTTACAAAGAAGCCAACAAAGATAGCTTTCATTCCCTGAAGGGGCTGTAACTATTGTCAAATTGTTGGAACAAATCCTTTTATAAATTTTTTAAAGCAAATGTAATAACATTATTAAAATTGTCTCATAAATTCCCTTTTCAATGACAAGATTGTCACATGGGACATTCCATGTGATTAAGCGTATTATTAGTGTTAATACACATGACTGTACCATTATTTTTTACCAAACATCTATGGTCAAATAATGTGATTGACTCCACTTTGTGTTTATAAGGAATGCCATGTTTAGCATCCTACTTGGCACACTGTATTTGCTTGTCTTCTTTTCATTGTTTTTGAAATAATCTATGCATACCTTTTAACATGTACATATTTTGAACATGACAAATTAAACTGGCTTTCCTTTTGACCATACTGTGCTATGTCATTCTTCTCTCCTTCCCTCCATGTTACTTATTCTTGCAGAGTTTTTCCTAATGATTTTGCCCAAATATAATGTAGGGACATTTAATTTTTTTAAAAAATAATTCATTTCCTTTTTTTAATATATAATGAGTTTATTATTGTCATTTAAAAACAAATTAGTAAATCTCAGTTTTAATATCTAATATATAAACACTGATTGATACAACTCATAAACAAAAGCTCTTTGGGACTCTCAATAAATTTTAAGGGTATAAACGGATCCTGAAACCCAAAGAGCCTTCTTGGGCATGCCTTCATCACTGTATGCCATGGAAGGGACACGCTGCCCGCTTTCTTTTTTTGGCTATCTTCTCTTCACAGAGCTCTCATGTATTTGTTATGTCTGTACATTAAGAGCTGTGCAATAACTTTGCACACCCACCAGTTTTCTGGCTGAACGACTGGGAAAGTTTTCTTCATACAATGTTATGTGGTATCTTTGGCCTCGATTTGTTTATGTATTACATATATCTCTATTCTTTCTTCCTGTGGTTGTGATAAGTCACATAGCATTATCTGGCCCCAATACTATCTACTGCCATGCCCATCGAGACAATGAAATCATGTTATGGTATTCAGTGGCTGTCCAGGTGACCCAGAATCTGCAAACACTGATATTATTTTATTAATTAATTAATTAATTAATTTTTTATTTCACTCATATGTGGAATTTTTTTAATTTAATGTTTTTTTATTATGTTAGTCACATACAGTACATCCCTGGTTTCTGATGTAAAGTTCGAAGATTCATTAGTTCCGTATAACACCCAAGACATAATGCAATACGAGCCCTCCTTACTACCCATCACCAGTCTGTCCCATTCCCCCAACCCCCTCCCCTCTGACCGTCAGTTTGTTTCTCAGAGTCCATAGTCTCTCATGCTTCATTCCCCCTTCTGATTACCCCCCTTTCTTTATCCCTTTCTTTCCCATACAGATCTTCCTAGTTCTTAATGTTCCATAGATGAGGGAAATCATATGATAATTGTCTTTCTCTGCTTGACTTATTTCACTTAGCATTATCTCCTCCAGTACCGTCCATGTTGCAGCAAATGTTGAGAATTCGTTCTTTCTGATAGCTGAGTAATATTCCATTGTATATATGGACCACAGCTTCTTAATCCAGTCATCTGTTGAAGGGCATCTCGGCTCCTTCCATCAGTTAGCTATTGTGGACAATGCTGCTATGATCATTGGGGTGCATATGGCCCTTCTCTTCACTACGTCTGTATCTTTGGGGTAAACACCCAGTAGTGCAATGGCTGGGTCATAGGGTAGTTCAATTTTTAACTTTTTAAGGGACCTCCACACTGTTTTCCAGAGTGGCTGTACCAACTTGCATTCCCACCAACAATGTAGGAGGGATCCCCTTTCTCCACATCCTCTCCAACAATTGTTGTTTCTTGCCTTGTCTATCTTTGCCATTCTAACTGGCGTAAGGTGGTATCTCAGTGTGGTTTTTATTTGAATTTCCCTGACGGCTACTGATTTTGAACATTTTTTCATGTGTCTGTTAGCCATCTGTATGTCATCATTGGAAAAATGTCTGATCATATCTTCTGCCCATTTTATGATTTGTTAATTTGTGTCTTACATATTGAGTTTGAGAAGTCCTTTGTGGATCTTGGATACCAGTCTTTTATCTGTAGCATCATTTGCAAATATCTTCTCCCATTCTGTGTGCTGCCTCTTAGTTTTTGTGACTGTTTCCTTGGCTGTGCAGAAGGTTTTTATATTGATGAGGTACAACAAGTTCATTTTATCTTTTGTTTCTCTTGCCTTTGGAGATGTGTCATGAAAAAGGATGCTTTGGCCGATGTCATAGAAGTTGTTGCCTATGTTCTCCTCTAGAATTTTGATGGATTCCTGTCTCACATCGACGTCTTTCATCCACTTGGAGTTTATTTTTGTGTATGGTGTGAGAGAGTGGTCAAGTTTCATTCTTTTGCATTTAGCTGACCAATTTTCCCAGCACCATTTCTTGAAGAGACTGTCTTTTTTCCACCAGATGTTTTTTCCTGCTTTATCAAAGATTAGTTGCCCAAAGAGCCGAGGGTCCATTTCTGGGTTCTCTATTCTGTTCCATTGGTCGATGTGTCTGTTTTTGTGCCAGTACCATGCTGTCTTTGTGATCACAGCTTTGTAGTACAGCTCGAAATCCGGCATTGTGATGCCCCCAGCTTTGTTTTTCCTTTTCAACAGTTCCTTGGAGATTCGGGGCCTTTTCTGGTTCCATACAAATNAAATTCCTTGGCGATTCAGGGCCTTTTCATTTTCCACACAAATTTAAGGACAATTTGTTCCAGCTCCTTGAAAAATGTCCTCGGTATTTTGATTGGGATAGCATTGAAAGTGTAGATTGCTCTGGGTAGCATGGACATTTTAACTATGTTAATTCTTCCAATCCATGAGCATGGAATATTTTTCCATCTTTTTATGTCTTCCTCAATATCTTTCAAAAGTGATCTATAGTTTCTAGGATATAGGTCCTTTACGTCTCTGGTTAAGTTAATTCCAANCAGAATATAGATCCTTGACGACTCCAGTTAAGTTAATTCTAAGGTAACGTATGGTTTTTGGTGCTAGTGTAAATGGGATGGTTTCCCTAATTTCTCTTTCTTCAGTCTCATTATTCGTGTATAGAAATGCAACTGATCTCTGAGCATTGATTTTGTATCCTGCCACCTTACTGAATTGTTCTATAACTTCTAATAGTTTGGGAGTGGATTCCTTTGGGTTTTCCATATAGAGTATCATGTCATCTGCAAAGAGAGACAGTTTGACTTCTTCTTTGCCGATTTGGATACCTTTGATCCCTTTTTGTCTTCTGATTGCTGTTGCAAGGACTTCTAGTACTATGTTGAATAATAGTGGCGAGAGTGGGCATCCTTGTCGTGTTCCTGATCTTAAGGGAAAGGCTTCCAGCTTTTCCCCATTGAGAATAATGCTTGCAGTAGGCTTTTCATAGATGGCTTTTATGAGATTGAGAAATGTCTTCATCTGCAAAGAGAGATATTTTGACTTCTTTGCCAATTTGGATACATTTTATCCCTTTTTGTCGTCTGATTGCTGTTGCAAGGACTTCTAGTACTATGTTGAATAATAGTGGCGAGAGTGGGCATCCTTGTCGTGTTCCTGATCTTAAGGGAAAGGCTTCCAGCTTTTCCCCATTGAGAATAATGCTTGCAGTAGGCTTTTCATAGATGGCTTTTATGAGATTGAGAAATGTACCCTCTATTCCTACACTCTGAAGGGTTTTAATCAGGAAAGGATGCTGTATATTTTCAAATGCTTTTTCTGCATCATTTGAGAGGATCATAGGTTTCCTGAGTCTTTTTTTGTTGTTGTTGATATGATGTATCAGGCTGATGGTTTTGCAAATGTTGAAACACCCTTGCATCCCAGGGATGAATCCCACTTGGTCATGATGGATAATCCTTTCAATGTACTGTTGGATTCTATTAGCAAGGATCTTGTTGAGGATTTTGGCATCCATATTCATTAGAGAAATCGGTCTGTAATTCTCCTTTTTGNTTTTTGATGGGGTCTTTGCCTGGTTTGGGGATCAAGGTAATTTTGGCCTCATAGAATGAGTTTGGAA
This sequence comes from Ailuropoda melanoleuca, assembly GCF_002007445.2. Lineage (NCBI taxonomy): Eukaryota > Metazoa > Chordata > Mammalia > Carnivora > Ursidae > Ailuropoda > Ailuropoda melanoleuca. The sequence goes on along the minus strand of NC_048229.1, from coordinate 38,590,411 downwards.
GCTTTCTTTCTGTTTCTATTTTTTGAAATAGCTTTAGGAGAATAGGTATTATTTCTTCTTTTAATGTTTGGTAGAATTCCCCCAGGAAAACTGTCCTGGCCTGGTGTTTTGTTATTTAGAAGGTTGTTTATCACTGACTCAATCTCTTCATAATTAATTGGCCTGTTTAAAAAATCATTTTCTCCTCTTTCAGTCTTGGTAGATCATAGGTTTCCAGGAAGGCCTGCATCTCTTCCAATTGCTTAAGTTATTGGCATAAAGCTGTTGATAAAAGTTTCTAATAATCCTTCCAATTTCATTGGTGTTCGTTGTGAACTCTTCATTTTCATTCATAATTTTATTAATTTGGGTCCTTTCCCTATTCTTTTGGATAAGTATTTCCAGTGCTCTGTCAATTTTATTTTCTCTTTCAGAGAACCAGCTTCTAGTTCTGTTGATCTGCTCTACTGTGCTCCTGGTTTCTAATACATTTATTTCTGCCTTAATCTTGATCAACAGCTTTCTCGTGTGAGGATTAAGTCTGTTCCTCTGTTGCTGTTCCAGCTTCTTGAGGTGAAAATATAAAAACTGCCTTTTATTTTTTCTGTTCTTTTGAGTGAGACTTGGATGACTATGAATTTTCCCCTTAGGACTGCCTTTGCAGTATCCCATAGGTTTTGCACCGTTGTGTTTCATTCTCGTTGGTCTCCGTAAATTGTTTAAATTGATTTTTGATTTCCTGGTTTATCGAATTATTCTTGAGCAGGATGGTCCTTAGTCTCCAAGTGTTTGAGTTTCTTCCAAATTTTTCCTTGTGGTTGAGTTCCATTTTCAAAGCATTGTGGTCTGAGAATATGCAGGGAATAATTTCAGTCTTTTGGTATTGGTTGAGACCTGTTTTGTGACCCACAACATTGTCTATTCTTCAGAATGTTCCATGGGCATTAGAATAGAATGAGTATTCTTTGGTTCTTGGGTGCAGTGTTCTATATATATCTGTGAGGTCCAACTCTTCGGGTATGGCATTCAGAGCTCTTGTTTCTTTGCTGGTTTTCTCCTCCGGTGCTCTGTCTATTTCTGATAGTGGAGGGTTGAGGTCCCCTACTATTTTTGCCGATATATCTCTTTATTGTGGTTAAGAGTTGTCTTGTGTATCTTGCTGCTCCCCTCTTGGGGGCATGTATATTTATAATTGTCATATCCCCTTGTTGGATACATCCTTTAAGAATACGATAGTGCCCTCTTGTGTCTCTAACTATAGTGTTTAGTTTAAAATCCAATCTGTCTGATATGAGAATTGCTGCTCCAGCTTTCTTTTGAGGTCCATTGGCATGAAAGATTGTATTCCATCCCTTTACTTTCAGTCTGAATGTATCTTTAGGTTCAAAATGAGTCTCTTGTAGACAGCAGATGGATGGGTCATGTCTTTTTATCCAATCTGCAACCCTATGGTGCTTTACGGGAGCATTTAGGACATTTACATTGAGACTGACTATTGAGAGATATGATTTTAATGAGACCATGTTGCCAGTAAAGTCTTTGTTTCTATAGATTGTCACTTTCTGTTCTGTATCACTCTTGGGGCCTTTTTACTTTTTTAGAACCCCCCTTAACATCTCCTGTAAGGCTGGTTTTATGGTAACGAAATTGTTCGATGACTGGCTATTTTGGAAGGTCTTTATTTCTCCATCAATTCTGAATGACATCCTTGCTGGATAAAGGATCCTTTGTTGAATGTTTTTCTCTGAAAGAGCTTTAAAAATGCCCCCCGAACACTTTCTCTCATTCCAGGTCTTTGTAGACAGGTCTGACGTAATTCTGATACCTTTGCTTTGGTACCTAAGAAATTTCTTTGCCCTGGCCGCTTTCAATACTGTATCCTTGGATATAATATTTGCGAATTGCACTATGATATGACGTGACGTGGCGTAGGTTTGTCATGGTTGAGCTTGGAAGGGGTCCTCTCTGCCTCTTGGACATGAATGTTTGTTTCCCTTGCTAGATTAGGGAAATTGTCAGCTACAATTTGTTCAAATACCTCTTCTAGACCTCTTTTTTTCCCCACCCCCTTGGTGATGCCGATTATTCTGACATTGGAACATTTCATTGATTCAGTGACTCCCGTAACCTCCATTCATGTGTGTGGATTTTTTTGAGTCCAGATTCTATTTTAGTTTTTTCTTCTACTAACCCATCCTCCAATTCGCTGATACGTTCTACTGCCTCATTCACCCTGGCTGTCAGAACCTTTAGGTTTTGACTGCATTTGGCTCACAGAATTTTTAATTTCTGCCAACTTCGTTCTCATTTCCGCCCTTAGGGATTCTATATTCTCATTACATTTTCATTAATACTTTTTTCAGGCCTACACTCTTTTTCACCATTGTTACTCTGAATTCCATTTCTGATAATATGGTTATATCCATATCCGTAAGTTCTGTCTCAGAGGCCACAGACTCATTGTCTTTTCTTTGCTGGGGGGGATTTCTCCTTCTCATCATTCTGATGAGGAGAGGGTGCAGGGTTGTCCACAGCCCAAATGATTGACCAGGATGCAGGCCGTGTGCCCTTATTTTATAGGGATATTAGGGATGTAGGTTTCTTGATTTTTCAGCCTGCCTTCTGGGGGAGGAGCCTGCCACACCAATACTCAGGCAACCCTGTTTGGGTAGAGTCTCCGTGTCCCCTGCGAGGGGGGGATGGGGATGGGCACCCTGTGAGCCAGTTTTTCCAGGCTTTTGTTGTCTGGTGGCTTTTCCTGGTGGTTTGCTGTGCCTCTTCTGAGAATCAGAGCAGCAGTGGCCGAATCTCAGTGTCTGTCTCAGAACAGAGGGATCGTGGACCATTCTCCACTGATGTTCTGGCCACGTTAACTCTGTTTCTGTTGGTGCTGCTCAACCCTGCAGCGTCCTGGGATGTGCGCCCCACACCCGGCATCCCAGCCCTCACTTCCAGAGCCGGCGTGTCTCTGTCCTTTGTGTTTCTAATGCCGTCAGCCACCAGCCGCCCGTCGCCAGCCGCCCCCGCACGCTCCCAGTCCTAGCCTGGTTCCAGTGAGCACACCGGAGCTCCATTTCAGTCTGGTGTTGTGTGTTCCCCAGCTCACGGTCTCAGTCTGCTCTCTCACGGGTGCCGGTCCTTGAGTCTGCCCGCTCCCCCATGCAGGTGGCTACCGCTTCCCGATGCCAGAACACGGTGGCTCCCTCCCCTTCCATTTATCTTCCGATATCTGTGCGAGGTTTCACGGTTCTCTGCTTCATACCCCAATACTCAGCACTGGAGATGTTCATTTGTAAAGATCGAGATGTATCTTCCTGTGTCACTGGCTGATTGTGTGGATGTTCAGGCTGGTCTGGTACCTATCCAACTCTACTCGGGACCGGCTGAAAAAGGTGTCCCCTACTCCTCCACCATCTTAACTCCCTATCGAGAGTGTGTATTGTAACAGTTGACGGGAATAAAGGTTTCTTTTGTGCTTTCTGAAATTCCCTTAAAAAATTTAAAAAAATGTTAATATTAAAAGGAACTCTCTTCAAATTTTTGGAGAGGATGTGGAGAAAAGGGATCCCTCTAAATTGTTGGTGGGAACGCAAGTTGGTACAGCCACTCTGGAAAACAGTGTGGAGGTCCCTTAAAGAGTTAAAAATTAAGCTACTCTATGACCCAGCCATTGCACTACTGGGTATTTACCCAAAGATACAGATGTAGTGAAAAGAAGGGCCATATGCACCCCAATGTTCATAGCAGCATTGTCCACAATAGCTAAATCATGGAAGGAACCAAGATGCCCTTCAACAGATGACTGGATTAAGAAGTTGTGGTCCATATATACAATGGAATATTACTCAGCTATCAGAAAGAACGAGTTCTCAACATTTGCTGCCACACAGACGGCACCGGAGGAGATAATGCTAAGTGAAATAAGTCAAGCAGAGAGAGACAATTATCATATGATTTCTCTCATCTATGGAACATAACAACTAGGATGATCGGTAGCGGAAGAAAGGGATAAAGAAAGGGGGGTAATCAGAAGGGGGAATGAAGCATGAGAGACTATGGACTCTGGGAAACAAACTGAGGGCTTCAGAGGGGAGGGGGATGAGGGAGTGGGATAGGCTGGTGATGGGTAGTAAGGAGGGCACGTATTGCATGGTGCACTAGGTGTTATACCCAACTAATGAATCATCGAACATTACATCAGAAACCAGGGATATACTGTACGGTGACTAACATAATATAATAAAAAAAATTAAAATAAAAAAAGGAACTCTCTCCAAAAAGCAGTACAATAATATTTGTATTTAGACTGCAAAAAGTAGGGTAAGATGTCGGAGGAGTAGGGGTCCCTTTTTTCAGCTGGTCCCCTGAGTCAAGCAGGATAGTAACCAGACCATCGTGAACATCCATGGAATCAGCCTGAGATGCAGGAGGATACATCTGGATCTCTACAAATGAACATCTACAGCGATGAGTATTGAGGTACGAAGCAGGGAGCCGTGAAGGCACACAGAGATATCAGAAGATAAAGGGAAGGGGGAGGGAGCTGCTGTGCTTGGGTCCCGGGAAGCGGTAACCACCTGCACTGGGGAGCGGTCTGACTCTCGGACCGGTACCTGCAAGACAGCAGACTGAGACCATCAGCTGGGGAGCACACATGACCAGTCTGAAAACTGGAGTTCTGCGTGTGTGTGAACCACACTGAAACAGAGCTCCAGAGCACACGGGGGCGGTGGCAGTGGCAGTTGGCGGTGTTACAAACAAAAAGGACAGGAATGAGTTAAGATGGCGGAGCAGTAGGGGGCCCCTTTTTCAGCCTGTCCCCTGAGTCAAGTTGGATAGGTACCATACCAGCCTGAGCATCCACACAATCAGCCTGAGACACAGGAAGATACATCTGGATCTCTACAAATGAACATCTCCAACTCTGAGTATTGAGGTACAAAGTGGGGAACCCTGGAACTGCACACAGATATCGGAAAATAAATGGAAGGGGGAGGGAGCCGCCGCATTCGGGCGCTGGGAAGCGGTAGCCACCTACACGGAGGAGCAGCCGACTAGCGGACCAGCACCTGCGAGAAAGGAGACTGAGACCGTGAGCCAGGGAACACGTGACCCCAGACTGAAACAGAGCTCCAGTGACTCACTGGAATGAGACTGAGGCTGGGAGCTCCGGGAGCGCAGGAGCAGCTGGCAACTGGCAGCTGGCAGCGTTATTAACACAAAGGACAGCAACGCGCTGGCCCTGGAAGTGATGGCTGGGACTCCGGGTGTGGGGCACGCATCCCGGGACACTGCAGGGTTGAGCAGCACCAACAGAAACAGAGTTAAAGTGGCCAGAACATCAGTGGAGAATGGTCTGCGATCCCTCTGTTCTGAGACAGACGCTGAGATTCGGCCACTGCTGCTCTGATTCTCAGAAGAGGCACAGCAAACCGCCAGGGAAAGCCACCAGAGAACAAAAGCCTGGAAAAACCGGCTCACAGGGTGCCCATCCCCATCCTCCTTCGCAGGGCACATGGAGACTCTACCCAAACAGGGTTGCCTGAGTATCAGTGCAGCAGACCCCTCCCCGAGAAGGCAGGTTGAAGAATCAAGAAGCCCATGTCCCTAATATCCCTATAAAACAAGGGCGCACGGACTGGGTCCCAGTCAATAATTTGGGCTGTGGGCACCACCGCACCCTCTCCTCATCAGAATGATGAGAAGGAGAAATCCCCCCAGCAAAGAAAAGACAATGAGTCTGTGGCCTCTGCCACAGAACTAATGGATATGGATATAACCAAATTATCAGAAATGGAATTCAGAGTAACAATAGTCAAGATGATGTGTAGACTTGAAAAAAGTCTTAACGAAATGTTAATGAGAATATAGGATCTCTAAGGGCGGAAATGAGAGCGAACTTGGCAGAAATTAAAAATTCTATGAGCCAAATGCAGTCGAAACTAAAGGCTCTGATGGCCAGGGTGAATGAGGCAGAAGAACGTATCAGCACAATGGCAGATGTTTTAGTAGAAAAAAAAGCTAAAATAGAACCTGGACTCAAAAAAATCCATGCTCAGGAATGTAGGTTACAGGAGATTACTGACTCAATGAAACGTTCCAAATTCAGAATCAATGGCACCACCAACGGGGTGAGAAAAACGGAGGCCTAGAAGAGATATATAAACAAATTGTAGCTGAAAACTTCTCTAATCTAGGGAGGGAAAAAAACATTCATGTCCAAGAGGCAGAGAGGACCCCTCCCAAGCTCAACCACGACAAACCTACACCACGTCACATCATACTGCAATTCAAAAATATCAGATGCAAAGATACAGTATTGAAAGCGGCCAGGGCAAAGAAATTTCTCACACACCACAGCAAGGGTATCAGACTTACGTCAGACCTGCCTACACAGACCTGGAATGACAGAAAGTGTTGGGGGGCCATTTTAAAGCTTTTCAGAGAAAAACATGCAGCCAAGTATCCTTTATCTGGCAAGGCTGTCATTCAGAATTGATGGAGAAATAAAGACCTTCCAGAATCACCAGTCATTGACCAATTTCGTAACCACGAACCAGCCCTACAGGAGATGTTAAGGGGGATTCTATAAAAGTAGAGGGCCGCAAGAGTGATACAGAACAGATAGTCACAATCTATAGAAAAAAAGACTACTAGCAACATGGCTTCATTAAAATCATATCTCTCAATACTCAGTCTCAAAGTAAATGGCCTAAATGCTCCCATAAAATGACACAGGGTTGCAGATTGGGAAAAAGGCCATGACCCATCCATTTTCTGTCTATAAGAGACTGATTTTGAACCTAAAGATACATTCAGACTGAAAGTAAAGGGATGGAATGCCATCTTTCACGCCAGTGGACCTCAAAAGAAAGCTGGGGTAGCAATTCTCATATCAGACAGATTGGATTTTAAACTAAAGACTATAGTTACAGACACAGAAGGGCACTATATTATTCCTAAAGGATGTATCCAACAAGTGCATATGACAATTATAAATATACATGCCCACAACAGGGGATCAGCAAGATACACAAGCCAATTCTTAACCAGAATAAAGAGACATATAGATAAAAATACATTAATAGTAGGGGACCTCAACACTCCACTATCAGAAATAGAACACCCTGGCAAAAAATAAGCAAAGAATCAAAAGCTTTGAATGCCATACTCGACGAGTTGGACCTTATAGATATATATAGAACACTACACCCCAGAATCAAAGAATACTCATTCTATGCTAATACCCATGGAACATTCTCAAGATAGACATGTTCTGGGTCACAAAACAGGTCTCAACTGATACCAAAAGATTGCAATTATTCCCTGCATATTTTCAGACCACAAGGCTCTGAAATTGGAACTCAACCACAAGGAAAAATTTGGAAGAAACCCAAACACTTGGAGACTAAGAACCATCCTGCTCAGGAAGGACTTGATAAACCAGGAAATCAAAAATCAATTTAAACAATTTATGGAGACCAACGAGAATGAAACACAACGGTCCAAAACCTATGGGATACTGCAAAGGCAGCCCTAAGGGGGAAATACATAGCTATCCAAGCCTCACTCAAAAGAATAGAAAAATCTAAAATGCAGTTTCTATATTCTCACCTCAAGAAACTGGAAGAAGCTGGAGCAGCAACAGAGGGACAGGCCTAATCCACTCACGAGGACGCAGTTGACCAGGATTAGAGCAGAAATAAATGAATTAGAAACCAGGAGCACAGTAGAGCAGATCAACAGAACTAGAAGCTGGTTCTTTGAAAGAGTAAGTAAAATTGACGGACCACTGGCAAGACTTATCCAAAAGAATAGGGAAAAGACCCTAATTAATAAAATTATGAATGAAAAATGAGAGGTCACATCCAACACCAATGAAATTGGAAGGATTATTAGAAACGTTTATCAACAGCTATATGCCAATAAATTAAGCCATCTGGAAGAGATGCAGGCCTTCCTGGAAACCTATAAACTACTAAGACTGAAGCAGGAGAAAATTGATTTTTTAAACAGGCCAATTAATTATGAAGAGATTGAGTCAGTGATAAACAACCTTCCAAAAAACAAAGCTTCAGGCCTACGGTTTTCCTGGGGAATTGTACCAAACATTCAAAGAAGAAATAATACCTATTCTCCTAAAGCTATTTCAAAAAATAGAAACAGAAGGAAAGCTACCAAACTCATTCTATGAGGCCAATATTACCTTAATCCCCAAACCAGGCAAAGACCCCTTCAAAAAGGAGAATAACAGACCGAATTGCCTAATGAATATGGAGGCCAACATCCTCAACAAGATCCTGGCTAATGGAATCCAACAGTACATTGAAAGGATTATCCATCAGGACCACGTGGGATTCATCCCTGGGATGCAAGCGTGGTTCAACATTCGCAAATCGATCGGGGTCTTAGATTTTATCCTGAAAGAAACATTCAGAAATCATATGATTCTCTCAATAGATGCAGAAAAAGCATTTGAGAAAATACAGCATCCTTTTCCTGATTAAAACCCTTCAGAGTGTAGGAATAGAGGGTACATTCCTCAATCTCATAAAAACCATCTATGAAAAGCCTATAGCAAATATCATTCTCAATGGGGAAAAGCTGGAAGCCTTTCCCTTAAGATCAGGAACACGACAAGGATGCCCACTCTCACCAGTATTATTCAACATAGTACTAGAAGTCCTTGCAACAGCAATCAGACAACAAAAAGGGATAAAAGGTATCCAAATCAGCAAAGAAGAAGTCAAAATGTCTCTCTTTGTAGATGACATGATACTCTATATGGAAAACCCAAAAGAATCCACTCCCAAACTATTAGAAGTTATAGAGCAAATCAGTAATGTGGTGAGATACAAAATCAATGCTCAGAAATCAGTTGCATTTCTATACACGAATAATGAAACTGAAGAAAAAGAAATTAGGGAATCCATCCCATTTACAATAGCACCAAAACCATACGTTACCTTGGAATTAACTTAGCCAGAGACGTAAAGGATCTATATTCTAGAAAGTATAAATCGCTCTTGAAAGACATTGAGGAAGACACAAAAAGATGGAAAAATATTCCATGCTCATGGAGTGGAAGAATTCACATATTTAAAATGTCCATGCTACCAGAGCAATCTACACTTTCAATGCTATCCCAATCAAAATACCGAGGACAGTTTTCAAAGAACTGGAACAAATAGTCCTTAAAATTGAGGAAGACACAAAAAGATGGAAAAATATTCCATGCTCATGGAGTGGAAGAATTCACATATTTAAAATGTCCATGCTACCAGAGCAATCTACACTTTCAATGCTATCCCAATCAAAATACCGAGGACAGTTTTCAAAGAACCACATAGACCAATGGAACAGAATAGAGAACCCAGAAATGGACCCTCGGCTCTTTGGGCAACTAATCTTTGATAAAGCTGGGAAAAAAATCCAGTGGAACAAAGACAATCTCTTCAATAAATGGTGCTGGGAAAATTGGACAGCTACATGCAAAAGAATGAATCTTGACAGCACTCTCACACAGCATACACAAAGGTAAACTCCAAATGGACGAAAGACCTTGATGTGAGACAGGAATGCATCAAAATCCTAGAGGAGAACATAGCACCCTCTACGACATCGGCCAAAGCAACCTTTTTCAAGACACATCTCCAAAGGCAAGAGAAACAAAAGACAAAATGAACTTGTGGGACTTCATCTCGATAAAAACCTTCTGCACAGCCAAGGAAACAGTCAAAAAAACTAAGAGGCAGCCCACGGAATGGGAGAAGAGATTTGCAAATGATGCTACAGATAAAAGAGTGGTATCCAAGATCTACAAAGAACTTCTCAAACTCAATACACAAGAAACAAATAAACAAATTGTAAAATGGGCAGAAGATATGAACAGACACTTTTCCAATGATGACATACAAATGGCTAACAGACACATGAAAAAATGTTCAAAATCATTAGCCATCAGGGAAATTCAAATCAAAACCACACTGAGATACCACCTTACGCCAGTTAGAATGGCAAAGATAGACAAGGCAAGAAACAACAATTGTTGGAGAGGATGTGGAGAAAGGGGATCCCTCCTACATTGTTGGTGGGAATGCACGTTGGCACAGCCACTCTGGAAAACAGTGTGGAGGTCCCTTATAAAGATAAAAATTGAGCTACCCTATGACCCAGCCATTGCACTACTGGGTGTTTACCCCAAAGATACAGACGTAGTAAAGAGAAGGGCCATATGCACCCCAATGTTCATAGCTGCATTGTCCACAATAGCCAAATCATGGAAGGAGCCGAGATGCCCTTCAACAGATGACTGGATTAAGAAGCTGTGGTCCATATATACAATGGAATATTACTCAGCTATCAGAAAGAACGAATTCTCAACATTTGCTGCAACATGGACGGCACTGGAGGAGATAATGCTAAGTGAAATAAGTCAAGCAGAGAAAGACAATTATCATATGATTTCTCTCATCTATGGAACATAAGAACTAGGAGGATCGGTAGGGGAAGAAAGGGATAAAGAAAAGGGGGGTAATCAAGGGGGAATGAAACATGAGAGACTATGGACTATGAGAAACAAACTGAGGGCCTCAGAGGGGAGGGGTTTGGTGGAATGGGATAGACCAGTGATGAGTAGTAAGGAGGGTACGCATTGCAGGGTGCACTGGGTGTTATACACAACTAATGAATCATCGGAAACCGGGGATGTACTGTATGGTGACTAACATAATATAATAAAAAATCATTTAAAAAAAAGTTTCCTTTAGCATTAATTTAGTTCAGGTATCCTGTCAGTCAATTATTTCCGCTTTTCTTTGTCAAAATAAGTACTTTATCATAATTTTTGTAAGACATATTTGGGGCATAAAATTCTACGTTGATGGAATATATATATATATAATCTCCTATTGGTTCTGTTTTACTGGAGGACCCTGTTTTACATCCAGGCTGTAAACATCTTTGTGGGGACATAATCTTGCCTTCCACATGCTGAAAATTTTGCAACGTGGCTGTACCATGTTGCATTCCCTCTAGCAATGTAGGAGAATTCTATTTGGTTCACATCCTCATCGACATTGATATTGTCTTTTCAATTTTATTAATTTTACCTTTTTTTAAAAAAAGAATTTATTTACTTATTTCAGAGAGAGAGAGCAACACTGGGGGGAAGGGGCAGAGGGAGAGGGAGAAGCAGACTCCCCGCAGAGCAGGGAGCCTGACACAGGGCTCAATCCCAGGACCCTGGGATCATGACCTGAGCTGAAGGCAGATAGTTAACTGACTGAGCCACCCCGGCGCCCCGTCTTTTCAGTTTTAACTATTTTACTAGGTATGTAGTAGATTAAATTGCAGTTTTAATTTGCATTTCTCTGAGAAATACTGACTTTTAGCATCCTTTCCTATATCATTTAAATACACCCTTTGGTGAAGTGTCTGTGCAAGCTTGTTGCCCATTTTTATTGGGTTGTCACCTTTTCCTTATTGATTTGTAGGAGAGTTTTTATATTTATGATACAATTCCATAATGTATTACAAAGGCCTTTTTCAAATCTGTGGTTTATCTTTTCACTTTCTTCATTGTGTCTTTTGATGAATGATATTTCTTAATTTTAATGAAGTCCTACTTACTTTTTCTTTTATGGTTTTCCATAAAAGGGCATACTTATGTCCTGTTTAATAAATCTTTCCTTTTCCAAACAACATGAAGATGTTTTTCTACATACGTATTCTTTTAAAGTTATATTATCTTAATTTTACAGCTAAGTGAAAATTTCACATTAGGCATTTTGTCAAAGAAAATCTTGCATTAATTTTGTGTACTATGTAAGGTAAGGATAAAGATTCTCTTTTTTTCCCTTGCAGATGTCTAATTGTTCCAGCACCATTACTGAAAAGACTATCCTTTCTCCACTGAGTTGATGTGGAATTTTTCTAAAAAGTGACTATCTTTTGATTTTTTTATTGTATTCCCTTTGTCTATGTTTTATCCTTGTACAAATACGACACTGTTCTGATTACTGTAGCCGTAGTAGGTAGAATTCTAAGAAGGCCCCCATGATATACAATCTTTGCTGTTACTATTGGGACAATGTTATAATACATGGCAAAAGAGATTTTGTGACTGTATTTAAAGTGACTAATCAGAGGCCTTAAGGTAGTTCATTTGGGTTGGCGTCACCTAATCTAACGTGAGCCCTTTAAAAATAGTGTTTTCTCTGACTATTAGCAAAAAAGGAAGTCAGAGAGATGTGTTCTAGCTGGCCTGAAAGAAAGCAATCATACATGTGAATTGCCTGTGGAAGCCATTTGGAAAATACCTGCAAATAGTCTCCAGCTGACAGCCAGTAAGGAAATAGGGACTTCAGTCATGCAACACAAGGAACTGAAATCTGCCAACGAGAATGAACTTGGAAGTAGATTTCTCTCCAGATCCACTAAATGACAACTCAGGCCACCTAACAGCTTGATTAAGCCAAAGGGGCCAGGTGACTGCAATGGGTTATTCCTGATTGCGGAGGAGTCAGTCTTAGGCTACAGCTAAGCAGTTCAATATTTTTATAATAATTTTTGTTTTGTTTCAGCTCTATTCTGAGGGGTGGAGGCTGGGCAGAAAGCCCATATTTCACCAGAACCTGGATGGTGATGAGAAACTATCACAAAAAGAGTCTCCCAAGGTCTGACAGAGAGAGGCAAGTGGGAGATGGTCTTGTAGCAGCTCCTTAATGGCCTCCCATTCTCTTGTGTTTGGGGAGAATCAGAAGACATTCTGCCAAGACTCAAATAAGCTATATTTCAAGTCTTTGCCAGCATGGGTACATGCAAGGTGGCCATGTTGGCATGGTGGGGCTATTCCCTACAACTCTACCCTCTGACCTTTCAGTATCCAACTGAACTTTCTCAGGTTTGCAGGCTACCCCAGGGACTCCTCTAATTAATTTTACAGATAGGGGCTTGGACCAAATATGTTCCATTGTCTTAAGCAACATAGTGACCACAACTACAACTTCCAATCTGGAGCCAAGTCAGCTAAATATGTCCCAACTGCTATCAGGTTGAACCTTAGAGAGCCACATTACTTTCTAAAGTGAAAATGGGTTGCTCTGTTTTTCCTTATTCATTGATCAACTGTATCAAGAAATGTTAGAAATTGCTTATGTATCGCCTGTACTGGCCAGCAAGAAGTCCAGGGTAATACAACCGTCATTACCACTCATCTTAGAGAGTTTAGAACCATCAATAATCTGAAAAACAAGAAAAGAGTCTGAGAAGAGGTTAAAGAAAATCATGTTAGTGTCCAAAATGATAGTCTTTTTCTGTCATCTCAATCAGAGGCTCTTACTTTCTGAAGTCAGTAGTTGTTGGAAGGTTTATCACTTGTTGGTCAACACTTAAGTTGAGATGTTGGTGGCAGTTTGGCCAGATGCCAGGCAGGGATAAGAGCTGAGAGAGATTGCTGGATCCTTACTTCTACCCAGAACTCAAAGGGTCTAAAGTGCTTTCTACCCAATAAGATTTGTTCTTTTTCTTCTACAACCATATGGTTGGTCCCCCACCAACTCTGCAGCAATTACTTCATTCTTTTTTCCAATCTTCCCCATGTCTTAATGACACAATATGGCATAACTGGTCCCTGGGTGCCTCTGCAGTTTCTTCTTATACCTTGGACCGTCCTAGAACCCTGATGTGTATGCTATGCCAACATTACCTTAGGAGTCATTGCCTCATATTCGTGATCACTGTCATCAATATCCATAATAGCCAAATCCAGCAAGGACAGCCAGGAGACAAAAGAAGTACTAGGTTAAAGTTTCCCAACCCCCTGTTCTCCAGGGGTAAGTCTAGGAGGAAAAAAAATGTAGAGTGTCAAGTTAGTTATGTGAATTGGGTTTCTTACAACCAGCTCAGCCTCTTCCCTCCTCTAGCTCATAATTAAACATTTTATTTATTTATTTATTTATTTATTTATTTATTTATTTAAAATTCAATTAGGTGGGGTGCCTGGGTGGCTCAGTCGTTAAGCGTCTGCCTTCGGCTCAGAGAGTGATCCTGGAGTTCTGGGATCAAGCCCTGCATCAGGCTCATCTGCTGGGAGCCTGCTTCTTCCTCTCCCACTCGCCCGCTTGTGTTCCCTCTCTCACTGGCTGTCTCTCTCTCTCTCTGTCAAATAAATAAATAAAATCTTCAAAAAAAAAAAAAGAAATTAAAAAAAAAAAGGTCAAGGCCATCAGCCCACATGGTTTCCAAGAAGCTTACCTGCATGTTTAGCCCCAGTATTGCTGGGATGTTATTCTTCCAGCTCTGGTTCAGATATTGACTCAACTCATGAAAAGTAGTCTACATGCTGTCTTTAGCCCTTTCAGTCAGAATAATGCCATCAACATGATGGTACCAGGACACCGCTGGTGAAATTTCAGCCTTTTTTAGGTCTAAGCCTATCTACAAGTGATAAATTATGGAGAGTTTAGGATAGCCTGTGACAATATGATAAAGGTAATTAGAACCTGTGAAGGCAAATCTAATCTTCAGGAGGCAATGGGATGTTGAGAAGGCATTAGCAACATCTACAACTGCAAAATGGACACCTTCAGTCTGCATTATGGATTCCGTGATTGTTAAATCTGGAACAGCACATGCCAGCGTATTACTGCCACATTGAGCTTGTGGTAGTCCATGACGAGGTGCCAAATAATATTGGCTTTTCCCCTGGTCACTGAGGGCTATTATGTGATATAGTTTCTTTAAACACCTCTGCCTTCATTTGCTATTCGATCATTATAGTGACCTCTGACCTCCCCTACTCCCCTGATCCTCTTCCCTGGTCTCCTGTACTGCTTCACAGTAACTACGTGACTACACTGGAAATGTCTTGTTGGTTCTGGGTTGGTATTTGTGCCACAGCCATTATTCTAATTGTGGCATTTCCTTACTGGGAACATCCCTTATGGTCAAGAGAATTATTACCTATCATTTACACATCTATTTCCACAATCCATTCAGCAATAACAGTTACAACCACCTGAGTTGATACTGGCCCAAAAGAACCCACCTATAAGGTTACACTGTCCAATTGGAAAATTATTTCTAAGTCCATTTCAAGTAATTTTTCTGACCATGACCAAGGGCATTTCCTGGCATCACAGTAACTTAAGTTCCGAGGTCCAACTTTTTTTTTTTTTTTTACTAAAAAAAAAATCGTAAAACAATCTCAGGCACAGCAAAGGACCACACCGAGATCACAAATCGAAGCAAACGCTCTCACACCAGCACTAAAACGTCACTCTCCCTCTCTCTCCTTCCCCACAAGCCTGGCTGCAGTTAGGGCCCAAGCATTTCTCTTGACGTCAGACCCGTATCTCCCCCCCCACCCCGCAGGTCTTCCAGACTCAGCCAGCTCCAAGCTGAGGCGGAGGGTTCATCACCGCCCCGCTCCGCGCTCCGGAACTCCTAGGCCACACTACAAGTCCCAGAAGTCCCCGGGGCGGAAATGAATTTCCCTCTAAACGCGAGTTGGGCGCCGGGTGCGCCGCCGGGACTGCACGGTCGCAGGGTTTCGAGGTAGAGAGTGGAAGAGCAGCCGGTCGCGGGTTAGGGCCTGGAGAGGATTACTCTGGTCGAAAGCTCTCTGAGGTGTTTCGTGTTCTGGACTATACTTTCCAGAGGCCTCCGGTCGTAACGTCCCTTCCTTCTAAGGTGGTAAGCCCCGTTGTGCTGGAGCAAGCTGCACAGGGCCCCGGCGGAAGAAGCTTGGCCAGTGGGTTCGTTTTGGTCCGGCGGGACATGAGCCTGACGCCGGGTAAGCTGAAGGTGAGGCTTGTCTTATCCCGGGGACCGAGACCGGCCGTGTGTGGAGCCTCAGGTCTTAACACGTCAGTGTGTGAGTGTGTGACCTAATGTGCTTGTGGGACTGCATGATTATGTGTGACCACATGAAGGAGTGGCAGTTGTGTCTCAAGTTGTGAGAGTGCCGGTGTAAAGCTGTGAGATTGACTCCTTTAATTATGTCATTGACTTTCTGTGAGTCGGCTCCCCACCTCCAGCTGTGCCTAGCCGGGAACCGAATGGGGGGGGGCAGTGATAGAGAAATGGTCACCCTGAGGCCATTTGTGGGTTTGAGGGTTTCTGGAAGTTTGTGGTTGTGGGATCTCTGTGGCTGGCTGCGTTGCGGGAACCCAAATTGGGCTGCCGGTGGCTGGAGAGACGAATATTGGCTGGAAAGGGGTCAAATTCTTTTTGAGGAAGGCCGGCCGCTCGGGGAGAAGGCCGACTCTTGTCCAAAGGCCAACTCAGGTTTCTTCCTGAGATTTTTATTTTTATTTTTTATTTGTTTTTTGTTTCTGTTTTTTATTTTGTTTTGTTTTTTTTATTTTTGGCTCAGAGATTTTTTTTTTTTAGAGATTTTATTTATTTGACAGAGAGACAGCCAGTGAGAGAGGGAACACAAGCAGGGGGAGTGGGAGAGGAAGAAGCAGGCTCATAGCGGAGGAGCCCGATGTGGGGCTCGATCCCAGCTCGCCGGAATCACGCCCTGAGCCGAAGGCAGACGCCCAACGACTGCGCCACCCAGGCACCCCTGGCTCAGAGATTTTTAAAGGGGTTTAATCAGTTAAGGGAGTGCAGCGGTCTGTGACATTTCTTGATCACATGCAGACTTGATGCCAGCTATGGAGTTATCTCCGACCTTGGAGGTTGTGCAAGAAATTCTGCTTTCTTGGGGCGCCTGGGTGGCACAGCGGTTAAGCGTCTGCCTTTGGCTCAGGGCGTGATCCCGGCGTTATGGGATCGAGCCCCACATCAGGCTCTTCTGCTGTGAGCCTGCTTCTTCCTCTCCCACTCCCCCTGCTTGTGTTCCCTATCTCGCTGGCTGCCTCTATCTCTGTTGAATAAATAAATAAAATTTAAAAAAAAAAAAAGAAATTCTGCTTTCTTGGTGCTTGGGGTTTCGGTGGGTTGTGCAAGAAGGTCTGGTTCCTTCGTACCCAGGGAGTTGTGCAAGAGTACTCTTGATTTTTCTGAAAAGGAGGGCAAAGTCTACAGATGCCCAAAGGGAGGTCAGTAAAATCATTTTTGTGACCTTAAAAGAGAAAAACATTTTGCGAAAAGATTGCTTGGCAATCAGAAAGCTAAAGGGACTTAAAAAACACTTGCTGGCATCTGTGGCCTGGGAAAGTTCTGGTCCTTTATTTCTGAAGGCCACTGGTCTGTGTCTCTCGAAGAAAACAAACTAGTTTTGTCACAGATCAGGGAACTTAAGTCAGCAAGCAAGGAATGTGCTAACTTGAAGCAAGTTAACCATTAAGACTGGCTGGAGTGCTGTTACAGCTGCCCCCTCTCCTTGTAGCCATTGGGGCCCAAGTTCCCTGGGAATGTCCCTGTCTGATGTGGGAAGATAGGTGAGTCCCAGATTAAAGATTCTAAATAAAGAAATTTATCTCCAAGTCACAAACCTGATTTTAGATTGAGACTTTAAGAGCCAGAAACAGCCCCAAGTTGGGAGGAGAGGCTGAGAAAAGGGGAGGAAAAAAGCTGGGGTTGTAAGATTCCAATCTCTTCCCTCAGGAAATCACCCGGGGGAGACTTGTGGGGATTCTCCACCTCCACTCTAAAGATTTTTTTTTTTTATATATATTTATTTGACAGAGATAGAGACAGCCAGCCAGAGAGGGAACACAAGCAGGGGGAGTGGGAGAGGAAGAAGCAGGCTCCATAGCATAGGAGCCTGATGTGGGGCTCTCCCATAACGCCGGGATCACGCCCTGAGCCGAAGGCAGACGCTTAACCGCTGTGCCACCCAGGCGCCCCTCCACCTCCACTCTGGTTCTCAAAGAGGGCAGCATTGTTCAAGTCTCTCTCTGACCTTCCTCTGAATGTTTATTTGGTTCAAGGTGGGTAGAGGAGGGGGGAAAGCAGTTGCTTGTTTCTAATAAGTCAGTCTGGGTTCAAAGAAAGGCTTGGTGTCTCATGATTCTTTATCCCTTACCAATTAATGGACTTGTCTTACACAGGTGACCAGAGACTGAGGGAAGAGACCCTGTTGGACAACTGAGAGTTTTATCCAAGGTAAGTTGTTATTCCTTTTTTTTGTCTCTGAAGTGTTTTCTGGTTTTTCACAATATGGGAACATTTGCTTGCTTTCTTTTGAAACCCTGGAACAAGGATCGTTTTAGTATTCTGGTCTTTGAGCCTGGCTATTCCAAGGAATAATGGGTCCAGAAGGAATGGACCCAAAGAGGTTACTCCATTCCATTTTGCTCCTTATGACCTGAGGTACACATATTCACCAGGCAAATATTTGAAATCCACTTTTATAGTCTTTTTCTAAGATCTTTGAAGGAATGGAATACACCTCTTAGAGTGAAATTTGAAAGCCTTGACTTTGAGTATTTTCTTTTCAATTTTATTGTTTAAGAGATCATCCTCTAAGTTTAAAAGGTTCAGAAGAGTATACAGTGAATTCTCCTTTCTAACTCTGCTCCTAGTCACGAGCTTTTCCTACTTAGAAGGGAACCAGTGTGCCTAGTTTCTTGAGTACTTCCAGGGGAATTCTATACATCCATTAGTACATGAAGGACTTCTTCACTTTATGGCTGCACAGTATTACATAATTCCATAATTTTAAGAACTCTTATTAGATGGCTATTAATCTTTCGCTGCTGTAACAATGGTGGGATAAATATCCTTGAATATATATCATTTAGCCTATCAATGAGTTTGTTGGTAGAATGAATGCTAGTTTCTCAGACAACATTTATGTGGACTTTAACTTTTAATAGTTTTTGCTCTGTTGTCTCTTGTATTACCACTTTTCTAACCAATATTTTCTGATTTTATGTTTTATTCAAGGTATTTTGCTGGTTGTTGGAAAGTTTAAGAAAATAATATACTGTTATAGGGTTTTTCAAGCTATGGGGTTGTTACCTGATTTTTGTGTGTGGTAAAATCAGTTTACTAAGCCCTGATGACAATTTCCCTAACTCTTCATTGTAAAAAATTCAAACCTGTACAAAACCAGACAAAACAGGAATGAACGTCTATGCACCACTTTGCTCAGCTACAGTAATAACTGACTCATGACCCATCTTGTTTAATTTGTACCTCTACCTACCTAGGATTATTTTGAAGCACATCCCAGAAGTTGTATCGTTCCATCCATAAATGTCTATATAAATGATAGTCTTTTAAAAACTTAGACACCATTATTCTCCCTAAAAAAATAAATAATATTTCCTTAATATCGGATTTCCAGTTAGAGTTTAGATTTCCCCACAGGGCAAATAACTTTGTTTTTAATTTTAAGATTTCTTTGAATCTGGGCCCAAATAAGATCCATGCATTGTGATTGGTTCATAAGTCTTTTAATAAAGTCTTTTTAAAAATCTATAGTTTCTTATTTATTTATTTATTCGAGAGAGAGTGAACATGTGAGTGGGGGGAGGGGCAGAGGGAGAGGGAGACAGAATCTGAAGCAGACTCCCAGCTGAGCATGGATTGGGATGCTGGGCTCGATCTTGATCCCATGATTCCCTGTATGAACTGATTGATTATCTTGAGGTACACATTCCTCAAGGGAGGCAAGACAGATTTTTTTCTCCTAACTTACCAGTTTTCAAAATGAGGAAATAATGAACCATAATGAAATGATGGTTTGCCGGCATTCTCTCCTGGGACCAGTGATTGTTATTTTTTACTATTGTTATAAAAGTGTGGATTTTGATATGCTAACGTTTCAATCTATTGCAATTATTTTATTTATGTATATTTAAATTAGTATTGTGCCATATTTACCATTTGGAGCCTATTCAGTTTGGCTCACAGGTCCTTTTGACTTGATTTTAGTAGTCTTTGCTAGCTTTCTTGGTTTTCAGTAGATCTTCTCAGTCAGGAATTGACAAACTTTCTGCAAAGGGTGATCTACTTGATGTTTTAGGTTTATGGGTCATACATTCTCAGTTGCAACTCCTCAACTTTGTTGTAGAGTGAAAGCAGCCATATATAATACATAAACAAGAGGATGCGGCTAAGTTCCAATGAAACTATTTCCGAAATCAGACAAGTGGTGTACTGAATAGGAGCAGAGTTTAGAAGGTTTAATTCAATGTCTGATTTAGTGAACGCTGAAAGACATGATTTCATTTTTACAGAGGGTAGGCGCCAGCTGCAATTTTTAAGCCAACACTGCCCACATACATACCTTCTAAACACACACACTTAATGGAAGTCATATTTCCTGTAACACGCATGAAAGAGAAATGCTATTACTTTGTTTTCAAGCAGTTGTCAGATTTCTAGTAATATTTCAAATCGAAACCTCACCTTTTATATGAAAAGGCCTCTTCTAGACTTGATAGCTTGTTCAGGAAAAATAAATGGATAGATGGAATTTATTGGAGTTAAGTTTGAGAGAAGAGGAAAAACAGAAGACTCACATTAATATGTGTTATTTTATTCTTGTGCATTTCTACCCTCTGTTTCTGAGCGCTTTGGCTGAATAATGCCCCAAATAGGACTTATCCCATGGCAGGGATCCAGAGTACTTGAATTGTATTGAATTAAATTTAATTGAAATAAATTGTAAACAAAGCCAAAAATCAAGCATTATTACCCTGTTCTAGGTTCTTGTTCGTTTCCTGATTCAAGCCTCCTTCATATTAATGGGAAATGGCATTTCAAGACTATATTCTAGGTGCTAGGATATTGACTGCTACTGGGTTGATCATTGTTTCTGTGGCTTTACAAAGCTAGTATATACGTATCTTAAAAGATTTAAAAATAAATGTCACAACCCCAAGGAGCCTAGAAATATGATGAGTTAATGTAATGTATTCTGGATGGGATCATGGAACAGCAAAAGGACAGTTCTTTATTCCACACTTTATAAAATTTGGAATAAATACTATGATTCTTTATAAAGAACACTCAAAATAATAATAGTGATCTTATTATTGAAAATAGTCCTCCATTTTTATTTGTTTCTTTGTTTATTATAATCTTCTTGTTCTTTAGGGTATATTCCACTGGGGATATGGAATCAAATTACTGTCATTTGGAATGGTTCCTCTTTTTTTTTTTTTTTTTAATTTTATTTATTTATTTGACAGAGATAGACACAGCCAGCGAGAGAGGGAACACAAGCAGGGGGAGTGGGAGAGGAAGAAGCAGGCTCACTGCAGAAGAGCCCGATGTGGGGCTCGATCCCACAACGCCGGGACCACGCCCCGAGCCGAAGGCAGACGCCTAACCGCTGTGCCACCCAGGCGCCCCTGGAATGGTTCCTCTTGAGATGTTATGCCACAAATTGGAGTCACAGATTTGTTTGTTTTACTTTTAATTTTTAGAGACTGCTCTTTTAAAATTTAATTTTTTCCTATAATTTTATAAAGTATGTGGCCCCAACGTCAAATCTGCAAATCAAGGTTTAATTTCATCTCTTCCTTCACAGTTGTACTTTCTAACTAGTCACTTTTTTCTATCTTATAGTTTATTCCATCTTTTAAAATATACTGTAAGAAAGCACAGTAGTGTGCTTTAGATGTACTTATATATATATGTATACCACAAGCAACAAAAAAAAAAGTAGATAAATGGACTTCATCAAAATTAAAAACTTTTGTGCTTCAAACAACACTCGTGAAGAAAGTCAAAGACAACCCACACATATTATGGGACAGATGTCTTGTAAATCATTTTTCTGATGAGGGAATTGTGTCCAGCATATATAAAGATATATTACAGCCTAATAATAAAAAGTTAACCCAGGGGCGCCTGGGTGGCTCAGTTGTTAAGCGTCTGCCTTCGGCTCAGGGCGTGATCCCGGCATTCTGGGTTTGAGCCCCACATCAGGCCCCTTCGCTGGAAGCCTGCTTCTTCCTCTCCCGCTCCCCCTGCTTGTGTTCCCTCTCTCGCTGGCTGTCTCTATCTCTGTCAAATGAATAAATAAAATCTTTAAAAAAAAAAGTTAAACAACCCAATTAAAAATGGCCTAAGTGTCTGAATAGCATTTCTCCAAGAAGATATATAAATTGCTCTTAAGCACATGACAAGATCCTCAACATCGTTAGCCATCAGGGAAAATACAAATCAAAACCACAGTGCAATATCACTCACACTGACTAGAATGGCTATAATAGAAAAGACAGATTGTAACAAGTGTTAAGAAGTATGTGAAGAGGGGCCCCTGGGTGGCATAGTCGACTCTGACTTCCATTCAGCTCATGATCTCAGGGTCGAGAAATCAAGCCCTGAGCTTGGAATCTGCTTAAGATTCTTTCTCTCCCCACCCCCACTCCTGCTCACACGCATGTGCTTTCTCTCTCTAAAAAAAAAAAAAAAAAAAAAAAGAAGAAATTAGAACCCTCCTACACAACTGTTGAGAATATAAAATATAAAGAATATAAATATAAAGAGAGAATATAAAATGGTGTGGCTGCTTTGGAAAATAGTCTGGAGGAATGATGACTAATGGTTGCAAGCTTTCTTTTGGGACAATAAAAATGTTCTAAAACTGATTGTAGTAATGGATCCTGTGAATATACTAAAAACCATTGACTCATACACTTAAAAATGTGAATTGTAAGGCATGTGAATTAAATCTCAACAAAGCTGTTTAAAAATGTAAGCCCTTAAGTAAAAATCAGGAAAAAGGAGTGATGTCCCTACTTCTGTTCAACATTTATTTGAGCTTGTAGGCACTGCACTAAGACTAGAGAAAAAAAAGTAAAAAGTCTAACCATTGAAAAGCAACAAAAAATTGATTAGCAGATAATATGATTGTCACAGGGAAACAATAAAATGTGGAAGTATTCTAAAAGTTATTAAAAGGAAATCAACAAAATATATAAATAAAAAACAAAGTTCAGCAGCATTTACCTTTTGGAATGTTGCTAGCTTTGTTTTATTTTTTCCTTAAAAAAAAAAAAGATTATTTAGAGGGAGAGAGTGCATGTGAGTGGGGGGAAGGGCAGAAAGGGAGGGAGAGAGAATCTCAAGCAGACGCTGAGTGAGGATCCTGATGTGGGGCTTGATCTCATGACCCTGAGATCATGACCTGAGCTGAAATCAAGTCAGATGCTTAACTGACTGAGCCATCCAGGTGCCCTGCTAGCTTATCTTTGAAAGGAATTATTAGGAGTAGGACAACTAGATCACTGGTTAAATGCTTCTGTAATTTTCTGGTTATTGCTAAATTCCCCGCCTTTGAGGTGGTACATTTACTCAGTCAGCATTTTACTACTGGTTTCCCCATAGGTCGTCCAACAGAATATACCAGCAAACTTTTGGATATTTTCCAATGACATTGGTCTCTCAGTGTAAGTTTAATTAACATTTCTGTTATAGTGAACAAAGTTGAGCATCTCCTTATATATTTTAGTGTATTTGCATTTGTTTATGAACTATTTCTATTGTCCATTTTTCTAAGGAGTATTGTTCCTTTTCTGCTTTTAAAGCTATTTTATATATTATTTGTTAACCTTTTCTCTGTAATATAAATTCCAGATGCCTTTTCCCAGATTGTTATTTATCTTTTCTTTTGCTAGTGGTGTTTTCCCAATTAAAATAACTTTTTGTAGTTAAATATCTTTCCCTTATTACCTATAGATTTGGCTTATGACTGGGTAAGTTTCTCTAACTCCTGAATTTTAGAAAATCCAGGTGTTGTTTCTTCTTACATGATTTCAATTTTTACGTTTCTTTTTTTCTCTTTTTTTTTATTTTATTTATTTATATGAGAGAGAGAGAGAGACAGAGAGCACAAGCGGGGAAGAGAGGGAGAAGCAGGCTCCTGGCTGAGCAGAGAACCGGACAAGGGGCTTGATCCCAGGACCCTGGGGTCATGACCTGAGCCAAAGGCAGACACTTAACCAACTGAGCCACCCAGGCACCCCTTAATTTTTACATTTCACAAGCAGCTTGATCTGGAGCTTATTCTGATACACTTTTTCTGGAGTATCCAGTTTTTTCATTTTTCAAATGATTACTTATTCCATCACCACCTTTTTAAAGGTCCATATATTCCCCACTGATATAAGATGCCACCTTATCAAATATGAAATTTCCAAGTATTTGGGTCAGTTTTTATATCTCACAATTTTCACTGGATTTTCTCTCTATAATTTTGAAAGATTTGAAAGAAATTAGGAGGGCTTATATCTCCCCAAATATCCCTTAAAAGCCATATGAATCAACAAGGAAAACAATTAAAACTGCATATAAAGGCTATGCCTACAGCCTTATTCAGAGCATGAGGTTACACTATAAACTTCAGTTTCTATGTAAGTGGAGAAATACATACCCCAAACAGGCAGATCAACTCCAGTGTCCATCCTAGACTGAAGAGTTAGGGAGAGAAAAGTGAGGGATACATTGCAGTGTTGGAAAATGAATAACTTAATCCCATGAATATAGAGGTCCATCTTGAGTGGGAAAATACTGACAACATGGCTAATTCTGTTAAGACTAGAGCATTGCCTTTTGACTGAAAGGAATATTTTTGAAAATGGTGAGATGAAAGGTGGCACTCTTAGGAAATGCCCACTCCTTGAGAGGGAAAGCAACATAAAAAGAAAAGGCATGCCTTCAAGGATGATGGTGAAAGGAAAAAAAGAATCAAGTGTTGGAAACTAAATGCTTTTCAGAACCAAAAGAATGCCGCAGATTCAGAAGTGACAGAATTTATGTAGCGAAGAGTTTGGCCTTGCCAAAGAGAGGTCTGGTTTTTTTACTGCTTTTGGGAGGTAATCTCTGGGCCCTTGAAATGTGATGCCTGAGTCTTTGCTTGGAAGCCTTAGTATAATCTAACAATGTGATGTAGGGTGGGGACTGGCCACACCTTTTTAGTGTTAGGGTAATTGTTGGCCATGTGAGAAAGGACAACAATGTGACCAAGAATGGGGGCTTTGGGTCACACTGATATCAATTGACCTGGAGACAGATCAATGACATGGTCAATTAATGAGCCCTTCCCACAAATCCTGAGCTCTCATAAAAACTGAAAAGTTGAGGCTCAGGTGACTTTCCATGGCTGGTAATGCTCCATGCCTTTTATCACACATTGATGTCAGGAGAGTAACACATCTTGACTCCATGGAAAAAGACATGGAAGCTACATGTTTGGTATTTCTCCTGAACTTGGCCCTATATGTTCCTTCTCTAAGTTGATTTTAATTTGTATCTTTTTTCTTATAATAAACTGTAACTGTGAGTATAACTTTAAGTGAGTTTTAGGAGTACTAGTGAATTTTGAACTTGAGAGTGGTTTTAAACTCTCATTAGTGTCAGTTGGCCTTAGTTGGTTTGGGGAGCTTATAGTTTGTGTCAGAGTTGAGGGTAGTCTTGGAGGGATTGTGCTAACTTTGTAATTGGTCAAAACTCTTACAAAATCCTACTCCCAAAGAAGAGTCTATGACTAAGAACATTGCACGTCACAGTATCAAAGAAGAAAATGCCCTTGAACTGGAATTTCTATTAAAGTTATCCCAAATCTCACATCTTTCTCTAATGACATGTTTATACTGGTATGGAAAAAAATCTAAGAATTAGAAAAAGTAACAAATAGTAGGAAAAAATATATATGCAAAGTAGTCCGACAACAAAAAGAAATAAAAGGCATCCAAATTGGCAAAGAAAATGTCAAATTTTCACCCTTTGCAGACAACATGATACTCTATGTAGAAAACCCAAAAGACTCCACCAAAAAATCACTAGAACTGACAGAGGAATTAAGTAAAGTTGCAGGATATAAAATCAACACACAGAAGTCTGTTACATTTCTATACACTAACAGTGGAGCAGCAGAAAGAGAAATCAAGGAATCGATCCCGTTTACAATTGCATCAAAAACCATAAGATACCAAGAAATAAGACTAACCAAAGAGGTAAAAGATCTGTACTCTGAAAACTATAGAACACTTATGAAAGAAATTGAAGAAGACCCAAAGAGATGGAAAAACATCCCATGCTGATGGATTGGAAGAACAAATATTGTTAAAGTGTCTATTCTACCCAAAGCAATCTACACATTTAATACAATCCCTATCAAAATATCATCAGCATATGTCACAGAGCTGGAACAAACAATCCTAAAATTTGTATGGAACCAGAAAAGATCCCAAAGAGCCAAAGTAATGCGGGAAAAGAAAACCAGATCTGGAGGCATCGTAATTCTGGACTTCAAGCTGTATTACAAGGCTGTAATCATCAAGGCAGTATGGTAGTGGCACAAAAACAGACACTTAGACCATTGGACAGAATAGAGAACCCAGAAATGGAACCTCAACTCTATGGTCAACTAATCTTTGACAAAGCAGGAAAGAATTTCCAATGGAAAAAAGTCCCTTCAACAAATGGTGTTGGGAAAATTGGGCAGTCATATGCAGAAGAATGAAACTGGACCACTTTTTTACACCATACACAAAAATAAAATCAAAATGGTTGAAAGACAAGAATGTGAGACAAGAACCCACCAAAATCCTAGAGGAGAACACAGGGAGTAACCTTTTGGACATTGTCTGTAGCAATTTCTTGCCAGATATGTCTCCTGAGGCAAAGGAAACAAAAGCATAAGTGAACTATTGGGACTTCATCAAAATAAAACTTCTGCACAGCAAAGGAAACAATCAACAGAAGTAAAAGGCAGCTTATGGAACAGGAGAAGATATTTGCAAATGACATTTCTAGGGTTAGTATCCCAAATCTATGAAGAACTTATCAAACTCAACACCCAAAAAATAATCCAGTTAAGAAATGGGCAGAAGACATGAATAGACAATTTTCCAAAGAAGACATCCCAATGGCTAATAGACACATGAAAGATGCTCAACATCACTCATCATCAGGGAAATACAAATTGAAACTACAATGAGATATCACCTCACACCAGTTGGAATGGCTAAAATCAACAACATAAGAAACAACAGGTTTGGGGCAAGGATGTGAAAAAAGGGGAACCCTCTAACACTGTTGGTGGGAATGCAAACTGGTATAGCCACTCTGGAAAATAGTATGGAGATTCCTCAAAAAGTTAAAAATAGAGCTACTCTACAGACCCAGCAATTGTGCTACTAGGTATTTACCCAAAGGATACAAAAATACTGATTCAAAGGAAGGGATATATGCATCCTGGTGTTTTTAGCAGCATTATCAACAATAACCGAATTATGGAAAGAGCCCAAATGTCCATCGATTGATGAATGAATAAAGATGTATATATATCCAATGAAATCTTGCCATTTACAACAAAAATGGAGCTAGATGGTATTAGGCTAATTGAAATAAGTCAGTCAGAGAAAGATACCATATGTTTCACTCATATGTGGAATTTAAGGAACAAAGCAGATGAACAGGAGAAAAAATTTTAAAAAGGGGCTAACCAGAAAACAGATTGTTCACTATAGAGAACAAACTGATGGTTACTGGAGGGAAGATAGGTGGGGGGATGTTTTAGATGGGTGATGGGTATTAAGGAGGTCACTTGTGATGAGCACTGGGTATTGTATGTAAGTTATGAATTAACCAAATTCTATACCTGAAACTAATATTACACTGTTGTTAACGAATTTAAATAAAAACTTAAGGAAAAAAAAAAGCTAAAACCTTAAAACTCTTAAAAGGAAACAAAGGAGATTTCCATTACCTAGGTTAGATAATGGTTTCTTTTATATGACACCAAAAGGACAAGCAACCAAAGGAACAAAAATTATATAAATAGGATTTTAGCAAATTTAAAAACTTCTGAACTTCAAAAGACACTGTGAAATAAGTGAGAATATGGCACAAAATGGGACCAAAACTTGCAAATTGTATGTTCAATAAAGGAATTGTATCTTAGAATATATGAGGAATTATTACAAGGCATCAATAAAAAGAAAACCAGATTTTTTAAATGAGCAAATAATTTGAAAACATATTTTTCCAGAGAAGGGATAGAAATGGTCAATATCATCAGGGAAATGCAAATCAAAATCACAGTGACATACCACTTCAAATTCACAAGAATGACTATAACTCCAAAAGGTGGTAAGGATGTGTAATAATTGGAACTTTAACAGATTTTTGTTGGAATTGTAAGATGATGCAGTTGTTTTGGAACAGAATCTGGCAGTTCCTGATGATTTTAAACATAGAGTTACTGCATGACCCCAAAAATCCATTTCTAGGGATATCTAAGAGAAATGAAATATTTGTCCACACAAAAACATGTAGCTAAATGTTCTTAATAACATTATTTATAATAACAAAAGATGAAAACAATGCAAACGTCTGTCAACTCATGAATAGGGAAAAAGATGCTCTGTCCATGCATCGGAATGTTATTTGGCAATATATAGGCATGAAGTTCTGGTCCATGCTGAAACATAGATGAACCTTGAAACATTATAGTATGTGAAAGAAGTCAGTCACAAAAGACACATATTGTATAGTTTCATTTATACAAAATGTCTATCTAGAATTGGCAAATCTATAGATACAAAGAATAGATAGTGGCTGCCAGGATCTGGGGAAATGAGAATGGAAGTGATTGCTAATGTGTATGGGTTTTATTTATTTTTAAAAAGATTTTATTTATTTATTTGACAGAGGCGGCGAAAGAGAGAACACAAGCAGGGGGGAGCTAGAGAGGGAGAAGCAGGCTCCCCATTGAGCAGGGAGCCCAATGCAGTCTCGATCCCAGGACACTGGGGTCATGACCTAAGCCAAAGGCAAACACTTAACGACTGAGCCACCCAGCACCCCTGGGTTTTACTTTTGGATAATGAAAATATTCTAAAATTTGATACTGGTTATTGGTTGCACATCTCTGTGAATATGTTAAAACCCATTNGATTCCAGGACACTGGGGTCATGACCTGAGCCAAAGGCAAACACTTAACGACTGAGCCACCCAGCACCCCTGGGTTTTACTTTTGGATAATGAAAATATTCTAAAATTTGATACTGGTTATGGTTGCACATCTCTGTGAATATGTTAAAACCCATTCACTTGTATTTTTAAGAGTATGAATTTATGAAATGTGAATTATATGTCAGTAAAGCTATTAGAAAAATATAAGGCGGGGCGCCTGGGTGGCACAGCGGTTAAGCGTCTGCCTTCGGCTCAGGGCGTGATCTCGGCGTTGTGGGATCGAGCCCCATATCAGGCTCTTTGGCTATGAGCCTGCTTCTTCCTCTCCCACTCCCCCTGCTTGTGTTCCCTCTCTCGCTGGCTGTCTCTATCTCTGTCGAATAAAAAAAAAAAAAAAAAAAAAGAAAAAAAAAAAAGAAAAATATAAGGAAGATGCTAGAGCTGGTGGGGGTGGAGAATGGTGGTGGTGGTGGTTAAATTCACAGACCTGTTTGCTGATCAATTAAATGTTAATGTGTAGAAGGCATTGAGCACCTGGTATGTGCTTGGTGGAAATTATTTCTTGTACAGCCACTGTCTTATACCATCTTTAGCCTGACATTTAGAGACAGAATGATGTTAAGCAGGATTACAGGGAGGTACTGCCTCCAGAGTTCGTGAATTAAACTAAGGCCATGATTCAATGCAGTAGGCAGTTGTTTTCTGTTAGAGAGTGCTTTGGATTTGTTCCTTGGTTACTGGGTGAGTGAAGTGAGACTTTATGTGGCCTAGAAGAAGCCTGTGCTTTGCATTCAGCATGCTTGCTTGCATTGGAACGTGAGAACTAGCCAGGGAAGCACCTGAAGTATATAGTATGTTGAGACTGGGGGAAAGAGGCAGATCTTAGTCACGGAAAGTGTTTTTGGAGGAAAGTGTAGGAATTGGCCTACATAGATACAGACGATTTCAAAGCCTGAGGACCCAATCAGTGCCCTCGAGTGGGTAGTACTTAGATAAATTTGGATCAGGGTCCCCTAGGTTATAAAAGATGAACTGCTAAGGCCAGGTGAGGGAACCCTAACAACATCATGGGGATTGGGTACTGCTTTAGTGTAAATTATTTCTTCTACATCTCTGTTTTCTGGAATTGGGGAAGGGGTGAGATTGTTTAGGCTTCTGCAGATCTTCTCAGTATATATTTTGGGGTGTGGAAGGATGCAGGCACCATGAAAAGGGGAGGAAATACCTAGTCATTTATAAGTAGGCCTCTTTTCATGGTTTCCTTTTTCTTCCCTGTCTTCTCAGGACTACACTTCTCCATGAGGAGAAGCCAGAGGAGGACTCATAAGTTGCAATTCTAAGCCATGCCTTGTGTGAGTTCATGTTTCTTCTTCCCCTTTATATCAAAGTCATTGTTTCCTAGGATATGAATATTCAGTATTCTTATCTCCAGGCTTTCTGCTTCACCAAGTGTTTGTTCTGCTCACTCTCATTATCGTGAATGATGGGAATGAGTCCCAGGTCGTTCTCAGCTGCCCTTCTCTTTTCTAACAATGTTTAGGGATCCATTTGCAAATCACGAAATGTGTTTGAGGGAAGTTATAGAACCTCTTCTGTCAGAATGTGGTTTGATGAGATGGTACTACACATGAAAAACTTGGCTTTTCTCATTGACCTGGATTTTCTCATGAATTAAGATGGAAACTGATGTTAGTCTTAGAACGTGGTAACATCTGCTCTGTGAAGCTTTTAAGATTGGAAATGTGATCAAATGCAGGATTGAGAACAGAGAGATAGAAAATTGTGTCAGGGATTAATACAGTGACAAGGTCCATTTTGAATTTGAATAGTATGTACAGGTCAAGGGCCGCATCTGTGTGAGTGTAGCTTATCCTTCATTAGCTTTCTGTTGCTCATAATAAGCAGAAGTGTACAGTGAGCAGTGATAAGTGGTCATATGATCAGCCAGATTAAATGGTTGAGGATTTTAGAAACAGCTGTGAAGGATGTTAGAGGAGGAGTGCAAACTACTGCAAAATAAGAAAATGATTACAATCATAATATGGAATATTATGTAGTTTCTAAAAACGATATCTGTGAAAGGATTTGCCAGGACTAGGAAGAAAGAATATTATTACTAAATTATTCCGAGACTTAACTTGGAAAGAAATTCTGAAATTATATGTAAATCTTATTTTCTAAGATAAACATTTAATTTTTTTTATTTTTATAAAAGATTTTATTTATTTATTTGAGAGAGAGAGACAGCGAGCGAGAGACGGAACACAGGCAGGGGGAGTGGAGAGGAAGAAGCAGGCTCCCAGCTGAGCAGGGAGCTTGATGTGGGGCTCGATCCCAGAACACTGGGATCATGCCCTGAGCCGAAGGTAGACGCTTAACGACTGAGCCACCCAGGCACCCCTAAGATAAATATTTTATTTTATTTTATTTTTATTTTATTTTTTTAAAAAGATTTTATTTATTTATTTGACAGAGATAGAGACAGCCAGCAAGAGAGGGAACACAAGCAGGGGGAGTGGGAGAGGAAGAAGCAGGCTCATAGTGGAGAAGCCTGATGTGGGGCTCGATCCCGTAACGCCGGGATCACGCCCTGAGCCGAAGGCAGATGCTTAACCGCTGTGCCACCCAGGCACCCCAAGATAAATATTTTAAAAGATATTTTGGAATGTGCCCATGAGGTTTATTTTTTTCTTTTCTCTTCCTCCCTCTCACCTTCTAGCCCTCCTTTTTTTCCTCCCCCCCCTTTCTTTTCCTATTTTCAGTTCTTTAAAGGGACAGGAGAGGAAGGAACTTTCAATTTATTTGAGGATTTGGATGTGTTGTGTGCTAGCACACATTATTTCATTTAATCACAAAACTACACTTACCTGGCTTTTGTTCATTCCCATTGCTGTTCCCAAGAGGCTATGTGATAGAGTAATAGAAATGTTCAGGAATTGTTTAGGTGCTCTGTATTTCCCACTCACTACCCTTCTGTTACTTACCCACATTGCAGGCTTCCGACTTC
Source organism: Ailuropoda melanoleuca (assembly GCF_002007445.2). Taxonomy (NCBI): domain Eukaryota; kingdom Metazoa; phylum Chordata; class Mammalia; order Carnivora; family Ursidae; genus Ailuropoda; species Ailuropoda melanoleuca. The sequence goes on along the minus strand of NC_048229.1, from coordinate 38,558,588 downwards.
AACATATTTATTCACTGTTTTGGCCCCTTTATGTAATAGTTTTGTCCACCTCTTATTACTTTGTGTGTGTGTGTGTGTGTGTGTGTGTGTGTGTGTGTGCGTGTTCCTCTCATTACTTCTAAAAAATATTTCTTTATTTTGCCTTTAACACTTGGGCTTGTCATTTCAGAGGTTGGTGTTGTTCAAGGATGTGGCTGTAGACTTCTCTCAGGAGGAGTGGGAGTGCCTGGACTTGGAACAGAAGGATTTGTACAGAGATGTGATGTTGGAAAACTATAGCAACCTGGTCTCACTGGGTAGGTTCGTCTGGTCCCAATAATTCGACTTCAGTCTTTGTGAAATTTGGGAAATATTTCAAGTACTTAGCTAAATTTCAGACCCCTAGTCCCAACTAAGTTATTTGTGGCTTACAGACTTTAAAATAGACAGCTCCATTGAGTACTTTTATCTTCTCTATTCTTCAGATATCCTTCCTCTGAATCTTTTTTTTTAAGGATTATCTATTTATTTATCTGAGATTGAGAGAGCAACAGAGAGAGAGTGGGGGGGGGGCAAAGGATTGAGGGAGAAGCAGACTCCCCACTAAGTAAGGAGCCCAGTGCAGGGCTCAGTCCCAGCACTCTGATATCATGACCCCAGCCAAAGGTCGACACTTAACCTACTGAGCCACCCAGGTGCCCCCCCCAGCCGACCCCGCCAAATCTTTCTGTAATTGACCCTCTTGATGAACAATGGACTCAATTTTAATTCTGGGCAAGCAGAGTATAATCATATCTTTTTCCATTCTTATAAGCAGGATTTTCCATTTCTAAAGCAGATGTGCTTTCCTTATTGAAGCAAGGGAAAGAGCCCTGGAAGGTTGTGCAGGATGTGACAAGAAGTCAGAATTCAGGTGAGTAAGAGATGGTGAAACAAGGGGAGGCCATTGTGAAGAACAGTCAAATTGATAATTTGTTGGCTACAACTTTGAGTTATTAGCTGAGAATGAGAAGTTCTCCTCAAGACCAAACCAAGGCCTGTGGAGTAGAAGCTTGAATACTAGAAAGCAAAATGGTATTAGCATAAGTACCAAAGGAAACCCCTTCTTCACCCCAGTTACCACTTGTTTTTCTTTCACATTCCCTTGTATTTTCAAACAGGGAATAGCCCTCCTTCTCCAGTGATAACAACTTTACAAATATTTTTCATCCAGTGAGTGAGGGAGAATGAAAGTTGAAAATGAGGTCAGAAAGGAGGTAGGGCTAGGTCATGTAGGGACCTGTATGCCATGACAAAGAATTGGGATTACATTGAAACTACGATAATGATTGGCTCATTTCAAGCAGGAGAGTGACGTGATTAAACTTGTTATTTTCAAAGACTACTCTGGATACTGTATAGAAAACAAATGGGAGGAAGAGTGAAGCAGAAAGACCAGTTGGAAAGCCATCTTTTAGTCCAGATTAGGTGACATGAAGGAGTCAGATTCCGATCAGATTTTAAAAGTGGTACCTCTTGGTGATTAGTTGGAAGTGGTGTGTGATGAAAGAGAAATCCAGGTTTATGCCTGAGCGTGTGTGTGTGTATATATATGTATAATATGTATAATGTATAATGTATAATATGTATAATATGTATAATATATATATGTATATATATATGTGTATATATATGTATATATGTATATATATGTATATATATGTATATGTATATATATGTATAATATGTATAATGTATAATATGTATAATATGTATAATATGTATAATGTATATATATATACACACACACAAACTATGGAGAGAGCCCAAAATGATGTCCATCCACTGTTGAATGGATAAAGAAGATGTGCCATGTATATATATATACACATATATATACACATACATATATATATATATATATGTATACACGGCACATCTTCTTTATCCATTCAACAGTGGATGGACATCATTCGGGCTCTCTCCATAGTTGGTTTTTATTGATAATGCTGCTATAAACATTGGGGAGCATGTACCCCTTCGAATCTGTATTTTTGTACCCTTTAGGTAAATACCTAATAATGAATGCAATTGCTGGATCATAGGGTAGTTCTATTAACTTTTTGAGGAACCTCCAAACTGTTCTCCAGAGTGGTTTCACCAGTTTGCATTCCCACCAACAGTGCAAAAGCGTTCCCCTTTCTCTGCATACTCACCAACACCTGTTGTTCCTTGTGTTGTTAATTTTAGCCATTCTGAAAGGTATGAGGTAGTATTTCATCATGGTTTTGATTTGTATTTCCCTGATGATGAGTGATGTTAAGCAACTTTTCATGTGTCAGCCATCTGGATGTCTTCTTTGGAAAAGTGTCTATTCGTATCTTCTGCCCATTTCTTTACTGGATTATTTGTTTTTTGCTTGAGTTTGATAAGTGCTTTGTAGATTTTAGATACTAACCCTTTATCAGATATGTCATTTGCAAATATCTTCTCCCATTCCATGGGCTGCCTTTTAGTTTTGTTGATTGTTTCCTTCGCTGTGCCAAAGCAATTCTGAAAAAGAAAAACAAAACTGGAGGCATCACAGTTCTGGATTTCAAGCTATCTTACAAAGCTTTAGTCATCTAGAGATACAGTACTGGCACAGACACAGACACATAGATCAGTGGAACAAAATAGAGAACCCAGAAATGGGCCCACAGCTATATTGTCAGCTAATTGTAAGCTTATTATTTAACCTTTTTTAAAGATCTTAACTCTGTATACATTTTCTCCCATGCCAAGAGTCCTGGTTATTATGAACACTAAAAATGATAGGATTGGAATATCGTAATTACTTATTTTATTCTACATTATACATACTACTCTAAAATAAGATGAACATTACTACCAACAGTATGATTGAGTTTGAGACAATTGTTTTGGCAATTATTTTTTCCCCCTCTTGTAGGGTGTATTTCACAGTCAAATTACTATGTTTGAAAGTTACTTGAAATAGTTTCCTTGTATGGTTATTCCAATAATTGTAAACACTGTTATTTTTTTTAATTCAGTATTTTCCATTTTAAGCTGTGCTTTTTATAATTTGTTTTATAATTACAGAAAATATTTATATACCTCCAAAGTCAAATTTACAAAACAAGTTGTATCAAAAGAAGTCTGATTTCTATCCCTGCCCCTCCAACTATTCCTTCCCTACCCTAAAATCCATTCTCCCTTTAAAAAATAAAAATAAATGTATCTGATATGCATACTTCCTCTTCCACCTCTCCTTCCTAAGATAAAAGGCATAACTATACATACTTTTGTCCACGTTTCCTCACAATTAACAATATATTTTTTTAAAGATTTTATTTTTTTATTTATTTGGGAGAGAGAACAAGTGGAGGGGAGGGGCAAAGGGAGAGGGAGAAGCAGCCTCCCTGCTGAGCAGGGAGCCTGATGCAGGGCTCGATTCCAGGACCCCGGGATCATGACCTGAGCTGAAGGCAGACACTTAACCGACTGAGCCACCCAGGTGCCTCTATATTCCCTTTTCTAACTGCTGCATAGTACTCTGTAATGTGGATGTACCATGAATTACTTCCATCAGCCACCTACTAATGGACAATTGGGTAATTTTTAATCTTTTGCTGTAACACATTATGCTTCAGTGAAACCCTTCTGCATCAGACTTTTGACATTTTGCTAGTGCAATTTTGGGACTGATTTCACAGAAGTGGAGTTGTTAGATCAAAACATGTATGTAATTGTGCTAAATACCACCATATTTCCTTTCATTGGGTTTCTTTCATTCATATTCTTACTCGCAATGTATGTAAGTACCAATTTCCTTACAGCCTTGCTAACAGTATTCAATGTCACATTTGGAAATTCCCTATTCTAAGAGGTGAGAAATAGCATGTCAATGTAATTTTTAAAACTACTTTATTGAGATATATTTTACATGACATGCAGTTTACCCATGTATAGTAAACAATGATGATTTTTACTATATTCACAGTCTCATACAACCATCACCACAATTTTAGAATATTTTTATCACCCCAGAAAGAAATCCAATATCCAGTAGTAGCCATTCCCCATGTTTCTCTGTCCACCCTGTAGCCCTGTGCAGCTATCGCTCTTTCTGTCTGTATGAATTTGCCTCTTCTGGACAATTCATAGAAAAGGAATCACCTATAATATGTGGCCTTTTGTGACTGGCTTCTTTCACGAAGCTTAACATTTTCAAAGTTCATTCATGTTGTAACATGTCAGTATTTTTATTGCCAAACATTCTGTTTTAAGGATATACCATATTTTATTTATCCATCCATCAATTAATGGATGTTCGAGTTGTTTCCACCATATGCTTATTATGAATAATATTCTGAGCATTGTATTCAAGTTTTTATATAGATATGTGTTTTCGGTTCTCTTGGCTCTGTACCTATGAGTGGGATTTCTGGATTATGTGGTAACTCTATGTTGGACACTTCTGTTGGGTATATAACTTGGAGTGAAATTATGGGGTAATATGGCAACTGTATGTTAACTTTTCAAGGAAGTGCAAAACTGTTTTACAAAGCAGCTGTACCATTTTGTATTCCCATCAGCAAGCTATGAGAGTTACAATTTCTCCATATCCTCACTTCTGTGTAGCTTTGATTTGCATTTATCTTTTGAGCAAATTTGAGTATATTTTCATATGGTTAAAAGCCGTTTATATTACTTTTCTATCAACTGTCCATTTTCCTAATCCATTTTTATATAGTGCTGATGTCCAGTTTTATATAGTAGTCTTTTTCTTTTTAGTCTAATTTTAGAAACTGTTTATATATTAGGTGTATGATAGGCATATTGCAACTTTGCAAATATTTGTCATTTTACTTACCCTATCCTGTTTTTGACAGGCCTACTTTTTGTTTTCTTTATATATTGTGGTCACTTTTATCAAATAATGATTAGGAAAATTTTCCCCATTCCTACTTTATAGAAGAAATCACCCAAGTTTTATTCTAATTATTTATGTTTTCATTTCTGTAAATATGGACATCTGATCCATTTGGAATTTGTCCAGCTGTGTGATATGAGGAATTAATGCAGTTTTATCTTTTTTCTATATGTCTACCCATATGTTTATCAATTTCATTTATTAAAAAGAGTTCATGTTTTTCCTACTGATTTGAGCTGCCAGCTTTATTGTATACTAAATTTGCACTTATAATTGTCTGTTTCTGGATTTTTCTTTTCTACTCCGTTGGTTCCATTGACATCTTATGAGTATAATATTCAGTTTGAGTCTACTATTACTACTTTAGAGGTTTTATTTTTCAAGGAATATGAAAATAACATTTACTTTCTTGTTATCTTACAGACTGGGAATCCAAGTGTGAGACCAAAAAGCTGTCCTCAAAGAGAGGAATTTATGAAATAGAATCATCTCAATGGGAAATAATAGAACAGCTTACAAGACATAAGTGTGAGTGTAAAAGTTTTCAAGATGATAGGGAATCCAAAGACCAGATTGAAAGCCAATTAGGAAATAAAGAGGGACTTTTCAGGCAAGTATTAATTACTTGTAAAGAAATTCCCAATTTTAGCCAGACCACATCCCTTACATTAAAACGAAGAATTCATTTTCCTGAGAAATCCAATGAATGTAAAGCATGCAGAAAATATTTTATCCATGGCTTTCAACTTACAGAACATCAGAAAGTACATTCCGATGAAAAATTCTATGAATGTAAAGAATGTGGAAAGGCCTTTATTCAGGGCTCAGAACTTATTTGCCATCAGAGAGTTCATGTTAAGAAACGCTATGAATGTAAGGAATGTGGAAAAGGCTTTATTTGTGCCTCACAGCTTACTTATCATCAAAGAATTCATACTGGGGAGAAACCTTATAAATGTAAAGAGTGTGGGAAGGCCTTTATTCGTGGTTCTCATCTTACCCAGCATCAAAGAATTCATACTGGTGAAAGACCCTATGAATGTAATGAATGTGGTAAGTCCTTTTTTCGTGGCTCTCAACTTACTTACCATCAGAGAGTTCATACTGCAGAGAAACCCTATCAATGTAAAGAATGTGGAAAGGCCTTTATTCGGGGCTCCCAACTTACTGAACATCAGAGAATTCATACAGGTGAGAAACCCTATGAATGTAAGAAATGTGGGAAAGCCTTTAGTTATGGCTCACAGCTTACCCTACATCACAGACTTCATACTGGTGAAAAACCCTATAAATGTAAAGATTGTGAGATGTCCTTTATTCGTGGCTCACAACTTACTGAACATCAGAGGATTCATACAGGTAGGAAACCACATGAATGTAAGCAGTGTGGAAAGGCCTTTAACTATGGCTCACAGCTTGTTCGACATCAGAGGATTCATACTGGTGAGAAACCCTATGAATGTCAAGAATGTGGGAAATCATTTATTCGTGGCTCACAACTTACTGAACATCAAAAAATTCACACTGGTGAAAAACCTTTTGAATGTAAGGAATGTGGGAAAGCCTTTATTCGTGGCTCACATCTTATTCAACATCAGAGGATTCATACTGGTGAAAAACCCTATGAATGTAAAGAGTGTGGGAAGGCCTTTATTTATAGCTCACAACTGACTCAACATCAGAGAATTCATACAGGTGAGAATCCCTGTGAATGTAAGCAGTGTGGGAAGATCTTTATTTGTGCCTCACAACTTACTCTACATCAGATTTCTCATTCTGGTAGGAAACCATATGAATGTGAGGAATGTGGTAAGGCTTTTATTCGTGGCTCACAGCTAACTTACCATCAAAGAGTTCATACTGGTGAGAAGCCCTATGAGTGTAATGAATGTGGGAAAGCCTTTATTCGTGGTTCACATCTTACTCAGCACCAGAGAATTCATACTGGTGAGAAACCATACAAATGTAATGAATGTGGGAAGGCCTTTAATCGTGGCTCACAACTTACTCAACATCAGAGAATTCATTCTGGTGAAAAGCCTTATAAATGTAATGAATGTGGTAAGGACTTTAGACGTCACTCACACCTTACTCAACATCATAAACTTCATAATTGAGAAAAACTTTATGAAAATACAAATTTATTAAATCTTTTGTCTGCCCGTTGGCAGTCAGCTTTGGAATATCAGATACTTCAGATTATGAAAATGGGAATCCTTCTTTACTTTCAGTCATAGGTAACTGACTATCAGAAAATTCAAACAATGAAAGACTAGATTAATATAATGGAGAATCAGTTTCCATCATATTTCAGTCTTTGTTAGACATCAGTGAGTTCATATGAGAGCACAACCATAAAATGTAGGGTTTTCTTGTTTGGCTTCGTTCTCTTGTTTAGCGTGTTCTGAGCCCTACTGTTTATTACTACACGTGTATTGCTTTGGGAAAGTTAGTTAACCTCTGTTGCTTTAGTTTTTTTTAATTTATAAAACAATATCATTCTCATTATAATGATTTAAAGATATAAATACATATAAAGCCCTGAAGCAGTGTGTAATAAATAATTATACTTAATAAACATTAGTTATTATTAAAATTTTATTTTTATTTAGTATTTTAAAAATTTTTGTTTCCTTCTGGGCTCAAGAGTAATTTTTTTTTTTTCAATTGAAGTGTAGCCATAGTGATTTGACCATTCTGTACCTTAATACTGNTTGACATACAATGCTGTATTAGTTTCAGGTGTATGCCATAGTGATTTGACCATTCTGTACCTTAATACTGACCACAATATGTGTCGTTATACAACATTGTTACAATATTATTATTGACTATGTTCTATTAACTATGCTGTACTTTTCATCCCTGTGATTTGCTTATTTTAAAACTGGAAGGTTGTACTTCTTATTCCTCTTCACCTATACACCTACCCCCCAAACCCCCTCCCCTCTGGCAACCATCAGTTCTATGTATTTATGATTCTGTTTCTGTTTTGTGTTTTAGATTCCAGATATAAGTGAAATCAGATGGTATTTGTCTTTCCCTGTTTGACTTATTCCACTTAGCCTGATTTCCTCTAAGTCCATCCATGTTGTTGCAAATAGCAAGATCTCATTCTTTTTTTATGGCTAATATTCCACTGTATATACATACTATGTCTTCTTTATTTATTCATCTATTGATGGACACAGGTTGCTTCCATGTCTTAGCTATTGTAAATAATGCTGCAGTAAACAATATATATCTTTTCAAATTAGTATTTTCATTTTCTTTGGGTAAATACCCAGTAGTGGAATTACTGTCTAGTATGGTAATTCTATTTTTAATTTTTGGAGGAAACTTCATACTGTTTTCCACAGTGGTTGCATCAGTTTACATTCCCACCAACAGTGCATGGGGGTTTCCTTTTTTCAGTATTTTAATTGTATAATATTATAAAATTCAAATGAGAGGAAGACTTTACAAATTTAGTACATAAGGTAACACTTTAATCAGTCTTACTAATCATCAGATAAATGACTTTGGAACAGAACATCCAAATATAATTGTGAGGTTATTCCTTGTTCTGAACATTAAAATTCTTATTAGAAGGAAACCCTAAGGAAAATAATAAGTGGCTGTTACAAATAAAGCTACTTACAAACAATTGTTTATATGTTTTCTGAATATAATTTACATTTCCCTGGTGTAAATGCCTAAGATTGCAATTTCTGGGTCTTATGGTAAATTCGTGTTTTCTTTAATAAGAAATGGTCAACTTATTTTTCAAAATGGCTTTACCATTTTACATTCACACCAGGAGCATATGAGTGACTTTCTCAGCATTTGGTGTAGTCATCACTTTTTGTTTTAGCCCTTGTGATAGGTGTGTAGTAATGTCTCTTTGAGGTCTTAATTTGCATTCCCCTAATGGCTAATGATGTTGAATACCTTTTCATGTGCTTGTCATCTGTATATCCATTTTGGTGAAATGCCTGTGTCTTTTACTCATTTTTGAATTGTTTTATTTTTTATTGTTGGGTTTTGAAAGAACTTTCTATATTCTAGATGATACTAGTCCTTTGTTATGTGGTTGTAAGTATTTTTTCCTGATGTGTAGCTTATATTTTTAACCTTTTAATAGGGTCTTTTGAAGAGCAAAAGTTTTCAATTTTGATATGGTCTACTTTATCAACTTTTCCTTTTATGGGTTTTGCTTTGGTGTCAAATTTAAGGACCCCTTGCCTAGCCCAGATTCCAAAAATTTTTCCTATGTTTTTGCATAATTTTTTAAATGATTTTACACATTATACACAGAAGTCTGTAATCTCTTTTAATTTTTCATGTATGTTGTATGCTTTAGCTTATGTTCTTTCTTTGTTTTGGCTAATGGATGTCCATTTGCTGAAGCATCATTTTTTGAAAAAATTGTCTTTCCTCCATTAAATTGATTTTGTACCTCTGTCAAAAATCTATTAAATATATTTTTGTATATCTTAAAGGTTTTCTATTTCCTTCTATTGATCTATGTGTCTGTCCCTCTGCCAATATCATACTGCCTTGATCACTGTCATTTTGTAGGATGTCTTAATAGATCTCTCCTACTTTATTCTTTTTCAAGCTGATTTACCTATTCTTAGTTTTTGCCATTTTATATAAATATTAGGATAAGCTTACCTGTATCTACAAAATCTTGCTGAGGTTTTAATGGAAATTCTGTTTAGAAACGATATACATCTTTAGTAAGTCTTTTAATCCATGAATCAAGTATGTCTCTCCATTTTTAGGTTATTATTGTTAGTGTTTGCCAAAATATTCAGGTAATAACTCCCAGTACTTGTGAGTGTGACCTAATTTGGAAATAGGTTCTTTGCTGATGTATTCAAGTTAAGATGGAAATCATATTGGATTAGAGTGGGCACTACTGTAATGGCAGATGTCCTGATAAGAAGAGGGTAATATGGACACACACACCCAGGGAAAGCCATGTGAAATCAGAGACAGATTGGAATGATGCATCTACAAGCCAAGGAACACCAAGAATTACTAGTAACTACTAGAAACTAGAGGGGAAAGAAAGGATCCTCCCCCTGCCTTCAGAGAGAGCATGGCCCTGCCAGTACCTTAATTTTGGACTTCTGTTCCCCAAAACTATAATAGATTTTTTACTGTTTGAAAACACTAAGCTTGTGGTAATTTGTTAGGGCAGCCCTAGGAAACTTATCATTTTAAAATTTTTTATTAGGATGTGTAATTTTTGGCATATAGATCTTATATATGATTTGTAAGTGTATATACTTAAGTGTCTCACTTTCTTTGGAAAAGTTCCACCTGGTGTTGTGTTTTTAATTTCAATTTTTACCTATTCATTAGTATATACAAATTATATAAATGTATATCTGTATGTGGATCTGGTAAGCTGTGACCTTGCAGAACTCACCAATTCATTTTAGAAGGTTTTGTTTCATTTTTTAGTAAATTCCTTGGGGTTTTCTACATAGACAAGCATGTCATCTATCAACAGCGACAGTTCTGTTTCTTCCTTTCTAGTCTGTGTCTCTCTTTTTGTCTGTGTCTTTTCTTTTGTTTGCCTTATTATGCTGGCTGTATCTTTTAGTGCTATGTTGAATAGGTGAGAGGAGACGTCCTTGCATTTTTCCAGATCTTAGGGGAAAACATTCAGTCTACCATGAAGCACAATGTAAGCTGTATGTAGGCTTTATGTAGATGCTCTTTTTTAAATTGAAGAAGTTCCCCTCTGCTCCTAATTTGAGAGGCTTTTTAAAAAATCACGAATGCACATTGGATTTTATCCAGACACATGATATGATTAGATTTTTTTTCTTCAACCTGTTTATATGGCGGATTACATGGATTAATTTTTTTAATGTTTTTTTATTATGTTAGTCACCATACAGTACATCCCTGGTTTCTGATGTAAAGTTCGATGATTCATTAGTTGCGTATAACACCCAGTGCACCATGCAATACGTGCCCTCCTTACTACCCATCACCAGCCTATCCCATTCCCCCATCCCCCTCCCCTCTGAAGCCCTCAGTTTGTTTCTCAGAGTCCACAGTCTCATGCTTCATTCCCCCTTCTGATTACCCCCCTTTCTTTATCCCTTTCTTCCCCTACCGATCTTCCTAGGTCTTATGTTCCATAGATGAGAGAAATCATATGATAATTGTCTTTCTCTGCTTGACTTATTTCACTTAGCATTATCTCTTCCAGTGCCGTCCATGTTGCAGCAAATGTTGAGAAATCGTTCTTTCTGATAGCTGAGTAATATTACATGGATTAATTTTTGAATGTAAAACCAATCCTTGTATACTTGTAGTAAATCCCACGTAGTCATATATATAATTTCTTGTTGGAATTGATATGCTAACATTTTGTTGAGGATTTTTCTAAGATTTTTCTAAGATTATGAAAGATATCCTGTCATATTCTGTCATTTTCTTCTTCCCTCCCTCCTTCCCTCCCTTCCTTCCTTTTCCTAGTCTTTATCTCATTTTGTATTGTATAATATTGACCTCATAAAATTACTTGGGAAGTGTTTCTTTTCTGTTTTCTGAAAGAAGTTGTATAAAATTTATTCATTTTTTAGACGTTTTTGAAAATTTGCAAGTGAAGCCATTTGGGCCTGAGGATTTTTAGGTAGCTTTACAATTATAAATTCAGTTTCTTTAATGGTTATTCAGTTATATGGCTAATTGGGATATCTGTTTCATCATAGTGGAGATTTGGTAGCTTGTGGTTTTTGAGAAATTTAGGCTAAGTAGTCTTACACTTAAAATTTTCCAGCCTCCTCCTGCAATAAAATTTTTGAAGGCCATTCTCTGAGGCTGGTAGCATAGCCATAGTGTCAAACAAGACCAGATTTCCTTAAAATGATAGATATAAATATTCTAAATAAAATATAAGTAATATCTACCAGACAATTAAAAGAATACAAAGGAATACCACTCTTCAAGAATGTCCAAGATATAATCTGTTCCAGATTAATTACATTTCAAGAGTTTAGAAATTATATTTCCGAGAAATGATTATGATGAAAAAATTATTGGAATCAGCCTCAAGTCATTTTAATTCTCTCAGAGAATGGGTTTGAAATTGTAAATATGTTTTTCAAGGTTCCTTGAGGGTGGCCGAATTGAAAAAACAATTTACATGACCTTATGTACAAAGTTTAAATTAAATTCATATAGTATTAGTACCTGCAAAAGTTCACTGAAAACACATTTTGGCTGAATGCATCATAGCCAAGTTTTAAAATTAATATTTGCTTTAATTAATATTGCATTTAAGACCAAGCATAGAATCTACTTCTGGCATTCAGAAAATTTCAATTTAAAACTTTTTATGATGGACTTTGTTAAATGATTTCAGGGATTTTTTTTATCATGGAATTTTGAGGTGTTTTATTTAATATTTTGCTTTTATTTCTTACAGTATGACAGTTCCCAAATAGGACTTACTGTTGAAATGATTAGCCAAGGTGAAATTAAAGTAACATTAAGAATTTTGATTTTTTTTAGATGTTCAAATTATCAATGCTAGTGTCCCAATAGTTCTACAAAGGTTTTAATTATGATCTAATTTATTAATTTGCCTTTTTGTTATTTGAATTATAAATTCATTGACTCTGAAACAGTATGAAGTTCTTCCTAAAGTTGTCTAGCAAAGACACATTTCTCCTAATATTTTTATTGTTGTCTTATTAACAAATTTTAAACTATTGATACCTACAACTTAAATGCACTGTTTATGTGCAACTTGTCAAATTAAGAGTTCAAAGGTTAGTCATTACATACCAAATAAATATTAGAGAATCATAATTCTTGCGTTATTTAGCAATATTTTTTTAAAGATTTTATTTATTTATTTATTTGACAGAGATAGAGACAGCCAGCGAGAGAGGGAACACAAGCAGGGAGAGTGGGAGAGAAGAAGCAGGCTCATAGCAGAGGAGCCTGATGTGGGGCTCGATCCCATAACGCCAGGATCACGCCCTGAGCCGAAGGCAGACGCTTAACCGCTGTGCCGCCCAGGCGCCCCAACAATATTGCTATGGAGTCACAACAGCCCTTCATTGTTACCTGTACCACCAGCCTGTTTTGCTCAGGTTTTGTAATTTATTACAGCATAAGTAAACCGTTCACCACTCAGTGGATTGCATGATTGTCACATATGAAAAATGTTTTTATAGTGATGTAATAGTAATGTACCATGTGCTACCTTAAAATTATTTGTTTTGAATTCTTTTACTTAGGACCGTATCTCTGTGTTACTTGAATGCCACAGAATATGTTAGCCTAAAATTTCCTGTAGTACATTTCAAATAATACTGTGATTCAGATGATATTAGAAAAAAAGCTTCTGTGGTCAAACAAGCCTGTTATTCATGGCATATTTCACATCACTTTTTGGAGCAATAAGTTATTTTATTTCATCAGGGCTATAATAAATAATTGTAGTAAAACAGTTTTTAAAACTTTAACCCATCATGTCCCAAACTTACTTGACCATGAATCCCTTCTTATAATGCCTGTTAATCTTTTTGCATGTGAACTGTTTTTATAAATGCTGCTCTAGCTAATAGAAATAACCTCAGAGGTGGAAACTCTAAAACATTATAGGTGGAGGCCAACTAATTTTATGAGAGGACAAGTTGCTTTCTCTGTAAACCAGCCCCATTCTTTTTCTACATATAGGACCCTTGTCCTCTTACAAAGGAGAAATTCTGTTGTAACAATCTTCCTTCACAGTCCCTTCTTACTCTTCCCTCTACCCCAATTCTTAGTTCAACTTGAGATATTAAAAACAAAACAAAGCAAAAAATAAGAAAACAGGTATGTGGAATTTTAAAGGCATGGTAGTGAAATAAATGACTTTATCATTGATATATTTAGTCCATAAATTAGGTTCTAGAATTGGGGATTCTTTTCTAAGATGAATTTTATAGCAAACAGAAGAATAAAGATGGTCAAATGGGCCATTATGCCATTACTTTGTTTTCTAACAGTTTGTTACTTATTCTCAAAAGTTAGGATTTAAACGTATTTTATGTATTTTCTTTTCATATTTGAATTGCCCTTCTGAAATTACATAATGCATTTACCTGTAAAACAAATTATAACAAACAGAAAAGGAAATCTGGCTTCCTGGGGTTCCTGGGTGGCTCAGTTGGTTCAGTGTCTGCCTTAGGCTTATGTCATGATCCCAGGGTCCTGGGATCAAGCCCTGTGTCCCTCAGGGTCCCTGCACAGTGGGGAACCTGCTTCTCCCTCTCCCTCTCCCTCTGCAGCTCCCCGTGCTTGTGTTTTCTGTCAAATAAATGTCAAATAAATGAAATCTTTTTAAAAAAATTAGAAAATCTGACTTTAACATGTTAAAAGCCTCATGAGTACTGTTCTGTAGCTTTCTTTATGTTTAAATGTACATGTTTATATGGTTTTTTTTGGTTGTTTGTGAATATTTATATATTTAAACAGGATCACTATATGGACATCAATCTGCAACTTTCATGTAACATACATCATGGACATCTTTCCAGGTACATATAAATCTAACTCATTTTAGTGTTAGGAGGTGCAGAATACTACATATGGAGAGGTATTAAATGTTCAAATTGTTTCTCTGTTGATGAACATTCATGTTGTTTTCACTTCCTTGCTGTTTCAAAAAATCGTCAACAAATATCTTTAAAACATAAATACTTGTATTTTTTTATTTCTGTAAGATTCTTACATCAGGTTCATGGAACAAAGAATATGTATTTTTTAAAAAGATTCATTTGAGAGACCAGGGGGAGGGGCAGAGGGAGAGAGAATCCTCAAGCAGGCTCCCCACTGATTGGGGAACCACATGTGAAGCTCAATCCCAGGATCCTGGGATCATGACCTGAGTCAAAACCAAGAGTCAGACACTGGTGGAGGAGTTAAGAGGGCGGAGGAGTAGGGGACCCCTTTTTCAGCCGGTCACCTGAGTCAAGTTGGATAGGTACCAGACCAGCCTGAACATCCACAAAATCAGCCTGAGACGCAGGATGATACATCTGGATCTCTACATATGAACATCTCCAGTGTGAGTATTGAAGTACGAAGTGGGGAGCCGTGAAACCACGCACAGCTATGGGAAGATAACGGAAGGGGGAGGAAGCCGCCACGTTCGGGAGCCGGGAAGTGGTAGCCACGTGCATGGGGGAGCGGGCAGACTCGTGGACCGGCACCCGCGAGGGAGCAGACTGAGACCGTAAGCCGGGGAACGTGTGCCACCAGACTGAAACGGAGCTCCGGTGTGCTCACTGGATCCAGACTGAGACCAGGAGCTCCGGGAGCATGCGGAGGCGGCGGGCAGCTGGCAGCTGGCAGTGTTAGAAACACAAAGGACAGAGATGCGCCTGCCATGGAAGTAAGGGCTGGGAC
The DNA here is from genome assembly GCF_002007445.2 of Ailuropoda melanoleuca. Taxonomy (NCBI): domain Eukaryota; kingdom Metazoa; phylum Chordata; class Mammalia; order Carnivora; family Ursidae; genus Ailuropoda; species Ailuropoda melanoleuca. Next base: position 38,543,284 of record NC_048229.1, on the reverse strand, counting down.
ACTGGGTGTGGGTGCACATACAGGGATGCTGCACGGTTGAGCAACACCAACAGAGTTAAAGTGGCCAGAACATCAGTGGAGAACGGTCCACGATCCCTCTGTTCTGAGACAGATGCTGAGATTCGGCCACTGCTGCTCTGACTTAGAAGAGGCACAGCAAACCACCAGGGAAAGCCACCAGAGAACAAAAGCCTGGAAACACCAGCTCACAGTGTGCCCATCCCCATCCCCCCCCCACAGGGGACATGGAGACACTACCCAAACAGGGTTGCCTGAGTATCGGTGTGGCAAGCCCCTCTCCCAGAAGGCAGCTGAAAAATCAAGAAGTCCATATCCCTAAGATCCCTATAAAACAAGGGCACATGGCCTGGGTCCAGGTCAATAATTTGGGCTCTGGACAACCCTGCACCCTCTGTTCATCATAATGACGAGAAGGAGAAATCCCCCCCCCAGCAAAGAAAAGACAATGAGTCTGTGGCCTCTGCCACAGAACTAATGGATATGGATATAACCAAATTATCAGAAATGGAATTCAGAGTAACAATGGTCAAGATGATGTGTAGACTTGAAAAATGTCTTAACGAAAATGTTAATGAGAATATAGAATCTCTAAGGGCGGAAATGAAAACGAATCTGACAGAAATTGAAAATTTTATGAGCCAAATGCAGTCAAAACTAGAGGCTCTGACGGCCAGGGTGAATGAGGCAGAAGAACGTATCAGCGAATTGGAGGATAGGTTAGTAGAAGAGAAAGCTAAAATAGAATCTGGACTCAAAAAAATCCACGCTCATGAATGTAGGTTATGGGAGATAGTTACTGACTCAATGAAACGTTCCAATGTCAGAATCATCGCCATCTCAATGTAACTGACCCAAATGCTCCCGTAAAGTGCCATAGGGTTGCAGATTGGATAAAAAGACATGACCCATCGATTTGCTGTCTACAGGAGAATCATTTTGATCCTAAAGATACATTCAGACTGAAAGTAAAGGGATGGAATACCATCTTTCATGCCAGTGGACCTCAAAAGAAAGCTGGGGTAGCAATTCTCATATCAGAGTGGATTTTATTTTATTTTTAAATTTTTTTTTAGATTTTTTAAAAATGTATGTGACACAGAGACAGCCAGCAAGAGAGGGAACACAGCAGGGGAAATGGGAGAGGAAGAAGTAGGCTCCCAGTGGAAGAGGCCGATGTGGGACTTGATCCCGGCATGCTGGGATCACGCCCTGAGCCGAAGGAAGATGCTTAACGACTGCACTACCCAGGCGCCCCCAGACAGTGGTTTTTAAACTAAAGACTATAGTTAGAGACACAGAAGGGCACTATATTATTCTTAAAGGATGTATCCAACAAGTGGATATGACAAATATAAATATATATGCCCCCACAGGGAAGCAGCAAGATAAACAAGCGAACTCTTAACCAGAATAAAGAGACATATAGACAAAAATACGTTAATAGTAGGGGACCTCAACACTCCACTATCAGAAATAGACAGAACACCCTGGCAAAAAATCGACAAAGAAACAAGGGCTTTGAATGCCATACTCGATGCGTTGGACCTCATAGATATATATAGACCACTACACCCCAGAACCAAATAATACTCATTCTGTTTTAATGCCCATGGAACATTCTCAAGAATAGACCATGTTCTGGGACACAAAACAGGTCTCAACTGATACCAAAAGACTGAAATTATTCCCTGCATATTCTCAGACCACAATGCTCTGAAATTGGAACTCAACCACAAGGAAAAATTTGGAAGAAACTCAAACACTTGGAAACTAAGAACCATTCTGCTCAGGAATGATTCAATAAACCAGGAAATCAAAAATCAATTTAAACAATTTATGGAGACCAACGAGAATGAAAACACAATGGTCCAAAACCTATGGGATACTGCAAAGGCCGTCCTAAGGTCGAAATACATAGCCATCCAAGCCTCATTCTAAAGAATAGAAAAATCTAAAATGCAGTTTTTATATTCTTACTTCAAGAAGCTGGAACACCAGCAGCAGGACAGGCCTAATCCATGCACGAGGAAGCAGTTGACCAAGATTAGAGCAGAAATCAATGAATTAGAAACGAGGAGCACAGTAGAGCAGATCAACAGAACTAGAAGCTGGTTCCTTGAGAATATTAATAAAATTGACAGACCACTGGCAATATTTATGCAAAAGAATAGAGAAAGGACCCAAATTAATAAAATTATGAATGAAAAAGGAGAGGTCACAGCCAACACCAATGAAATTGGAAGGATTATTAGAAACTTTTATCAACAGCTTTATGCCAATAAAGTAAGCAATCTGGAAGAGATGGAGGCCTTCCTGGAAACCTATAAACTACCAAGACTGAAACAGGAGAAAATTGATTTTTAAACAGGCCAATTAATTATGAAGAGATTGAGTCAGTGATAAACAACCTTCCAAATAACAAAACTCCAGGGCCGGACAGTTTTCCTGGGGAATTCTACCAAACATTCAAAGAAGAAATAATACCTATTCTCCTAAAGCTATTTCAAAAAATAGAAACAGAAGGAAAGCTACCAAACTCATTCTATGAGGCCAATATTACCTTGATCCCCAAACCAGGCAAAGACCCCATCAAAAAGGAGAATTACAGACGAATTTCCCTAATGAATATGGACGCCAAAATCCTCAACAAGATCCTGGCTAATAGAATCCACAGTACATTGAAAGGATTATCCATCATGACCAAGTGGGATTCATCCCTGGGATGCAAGGGTGGTTCAACTTTTGTAAATCTATCAGTGTCTTAGATTTTATCCAGAATGAAAAATTCAAAAATCATATGATCCTCTCAATACATGCAGTAAAAGATTTTGACAAAATACAGCATCCTTTTCCTGATTAAAACCCTTCAGAGTGTAGGGATAGAGGGTACATTCTTCAATCTCATAAAAACCATCTATGAAAAGCCTACAGCAAATATTCTCAATGGGGAAAAGCTGGAAGGCATTCCCTTAAGATCAGGAACACGACAAGAATGCCCACTCTCGCCATTATTATTCAACATAGTACTAGAAGTCCTTGCAACAGCAATCGGACAGCAAAAAGGGATAAAAGGTATTCAAATTGGCAAAGAAGTCAAAATGTCTCTCTTCGCAGATGACATGATACTCTATATGGAAAACCCAAAAGAATCCACTCCCAAACTATTAGAAGTTATAGAGCAATTCAGTAATGTGGCGGGATACCATATCAATGCTCAGAAATCAGTTGAATTTCTATACACGAATAATAAGACTGAAAAAAGAGAAATTAGGGAATTCATTCCATTTACAATACCACCAAAAACCATACATTACCTTGGAATTAACCAGAGACATAAAGGATCTACATTGTAGAAATTATAAATCACTCTTGAAAGACATTGAAGAAGACACAAAAGATGGAAAAATATTTCATGCTCATGTATCGGAAGAATTAACATAGTTAAAATGTCCATGCTACCCAGAGCAATCTACTCTTTCAATGCTATCCTGATCAAAATACCGAGGACATTTTTCAAGGAACTGGAACAAAGAGTCCTTAAATGGTATAGAACCAGAAAAGGCCCCGAATCTCCAAGGAACTGTTGAAAATGAAAAACAAAGCTGGGGACATCACAATGCTGGATTTCGAGCTGTACTACAAAGCTGTGATCACAAAGACAGCATGGTACTGGCACAAAAACAGACACATAGACCAACGGAACAGAATAGAGAACCCAGAAATGGACCCTTGGCTCTTTGAGCAACTAATCTTTGATAAAGCAGGGAAAAACATCCCTTGGAACAAAGACAATCTCTTCAATAAATGGTGCTGGGAAAATTGGACAGCTACATGCTAAAGAATGAAACGTGACCACTCTCTCACACCATACACAAAGATACACTCCAAGTGGATGAAAGACCTCGATGTGAGACAGGAATGCATCAAAATCTTAGAGGAGAGCATAGGCAGCAATCTCTACAACATCAGCCAAAGAAACCTCTTTCATGACACATTTCCAAAGGCAAGAGAAACAAAAGATAAAATGAACTTGTGGGACTTTATCAAGATAAAAAGCTTCTGCAGAGCCAAGGAAATAGTCAAAAACACTAAGAGGCAGCCCACGGAATGGGAGAAGATATTTGCAAATGATGCTACAGATAAAAGACTGGTATCCAAGATCTACAAAGAACTTCTCAAACTCAATACGCAAGACACAAATAAACAAATCAAAAAATGGGCAGAAGATATGAACAGACACTTTTCCAATGATGACATACAAGTGGCTAACAGACACATGAGAAATGTTCAAAATCATTAGCCATCAGGGAAATTCAAATCAAAACCACACTGAGATACCACCTTACACCAGTTAGAATGGCCTTGTGGGACTTTATCAAGATAAAAAATTGCTGGAGAGGATGTGGAGAAAGGGAATCCCTCCTACATTGTTGGTGGGAATGCAAGTTGGTACAGCCACTCTGGAAAAACAGTGAGGAGGTCACTTAAAAAGTTAAAAATTGAGCTACCCTATGACCCAGCCATTGCACTCCTGGGTATTTACCCCAAAGATATAGGCGTAGTGAAAAGAAGGGCCATATGCACCCCAATGATCATAGCAGCATTGTCCACAATAGCCAATTGATGGAAGGAACTGAGATGCCCTTCAACAGATGACTGGATTAAGAAGTTGTGGTCCAGGGGCACCTGGGTGGCACATCGGTTTAGCATCTGCCTTTAGCTCAGGGCGTGATCCCGGCATTCTTGGATTGAGCCACACATCAGGTTCCTCCACTGGGAGCCTGCTTCTTCCTCTCCCACTCCCCCCGCTTGTGTTCCCTCTCTCACTGGCTGTCTCTATCTCTGTCAAATAAAGGAATAAAAAATCTTAAAAAAGAAGTTGTGGTCCATATATACAATGGAAAATTAGTCAGCTATCAGAAGGAACGATATCTCAACATTTCCTGCCACACGGACAGCACTGGAGGAGATAATGCTAAGTGAAATAAGTCAAGCAGAGAAAGACAATTATATGATTTCTCTCATCTATGGAACATAAGAACTAGGAAGATCGGTAGGGGAAGAAAAGGATAAATAAGGGAGGGTAATCAGAAGGGGGAATGAAGCATGAGAGACTGTGGACTCAGAAACAAACTGAGGACTTCAGAGGGGAGGTGGGTGGGGAATGGGATAGGCTGGTGATGGGTAGTAAGGAGGGCATGTATTGCATGGTGCACTGGGTGTTATACACAACTAATGAATCATCAAACTTTACATCAGAAACCAGGGTTGTACTGTATGGTGACTAAGATAATATATATAAAAAAAAAGTCAGACACTTAACGGGCTGAACCACTCAGGCACCTTTTTATTTTTTTTTTTACTGTAATCGTTTGTAACATTACTTTCCATTAAAGCACATTGAGTCCCATCGACAGTGTTTGAATTGCACATTTTCCTAGAATTTAACAGCACTGGGTGCTCTGTCAATCTTTCCAATGAAAAAATATGTCATTGCTTTAATCTGAATTTATTTAAATATTGGGTAGACTGAGCATGCTTTCATTTGCTTTCTGGCCCTCTGAATTTTCTGTAAATTACTTGTCAATAGTGCACAATTTCTGGTATTTTTCTCTTTCATTAATTTGTAGATGTTTTTTGTGTTTATGGCTATTATCTTTATCATATGGGTTACAAAAATAATTTCTTATTCTTTTATTTTTGTATACCCTTTTTTATTTGTATAGAATTAAATATAATCCATATAGTTTCCTATACCCCTACATGTTCACATTTCCTAAATATTTTTCCTAAAATATTTTTTTGTATTTTAAAGTGTTTTTAAGCTAAATTTTCCCACCAACTTTTTGTCCTGAAGATTTCTAAAACCAGAGGAAAGCTAATTTAGTAGTGAAATAAACATCTATCACATCCTAGGCTGAGTCGTTAACATCCTGCCACAGTTTTTTATTAACGTTACATTTCATTCCTAAATACTTAGGAATGTGCATATCGTAAAAACAAGGAGATTGTCTTAATTATGAAGTATGGCATTAGAAAAATGAAAAATAATTTCCCAAAGCATCTCATAACTGGCTTATAAAATGTTTCTGTAAATAAGGATCTGATCAAGGCTCTCATTTTATAGTCTCTTAACTGAGAACAGTCAGCACCACCACTTTTTTGGTAATTTTTTTTGATACTACCAATTTTAGAATCTAGGTTTTGTAGAATTTCAAACTTTTAGGATTTGTCTGTTTCCTCATGAATAAATACAGAAGTAGTTTTGGTAAAAAAAAATGATACATACTTATTATAGCATTCTTTCCTCTCTTTATATAGATAATAGCAAATCTTCTTTATCCATTTATCAGCTGATGAACACTTGGGCTGCTTCCATTATTAGCTATTGTAAATAATGGTGCCATAAACATAGGAGTGCATGTATTTCTTTGAGTTTTTTGGTATTCTTTGGGGAAATACCCAGTAGCACAATTGCTAGATCATAAGGTAGTTCTATTTTTAACTTTTTGAGCAACCTCCATACTGTTTCCTTTCTCCACATCTTCGCCAGCACCTGTTGTTTCTTGTATTGTTGATTTTACCCATTCTGACAGGTGTGAGGTGATCTCTTATTATACTTTTGATTTGCATTTCCCTGATAAATGATGATAAGCATCTTTTCATGTGTCTTTGGCCATCTGTATGCCTTCTTTGGAGAAATGTCCATGTCTTCTGCCCATTTAAAAAAAGGTTTTTTTAAAGATTTTATTTATTTATTTGACAGAGAGACAGCCAGCAAGAGAGGGAACACAAGCAGGGGGAGTGGGAGAGGAAGAAGCAGGCTTCCAGCAGAGGAGCCTGATGTGGGGCTCGATCCCATAACACTGGGATCACGCCCTGACACAAAGGCAAATGCCCAATGACTGTGCTACCCAGGCACCCCCATTTTTAAAAATTTTATTTATTTGACAGCACAAGTAGGCAGAGCAGCAGGCAGAGGGAGAGGGAGAAGCAGGCTTCCTGCGGGAAGTCCGACGCAGGGGTTGATCCCAGGACCCTGGGATCATGACCTGAGCTGAAGGCAGCTGCTTAACAGACTGAGCCACCCAGGTGCCCTCTTTTACCCATTTTTAAATTGGTTTGTTTTTGGGTGTTGAGTTGTATAAATTCTTTATTGTCCATTGAATTTTACAACTTTTTTAAAAAGATTTTTATTTATTCATTTGACAGAGAGACAGCCAGCAAGAGAGGGAACACAAGCAGGGGGAGTGGGAGAGGAAGAAGCAGGCTCCCAGTGGAGGAGGCTGATGTGGTGCTCGATTCCAGGACTCTGGGATCACGCCCTGACCCAAAGGCAGGTGCTTTAACAACTGAGCCATCCAGGTGCCCCGAATTTTAGAACTTCTTCACTGTCCTTCACCCTCTCACATTCTCACTTCTCTATTTAAATTGTGGTCCATTATTTTTGCTCCTTGTGGTCCTTGATTTTTATTGCTTACTTTGAGAAAAACACATAACCATAAAAACATCATAAAATCATGCACTAGCTGCATAACCAATTAGTTTTACACAGTATATATCTCATTAAATATGTAGGAAAAATTTGACCATAATTTCTAACAAAAAGTAGTTAATCTTAAATACTCTTTAATTATTCAAAAAGGTCAATCATATTTTGATACATGTAAACACATACCTATTTATTAAGGAACTATCATACTCATTCCTTTATCAAAAAACCCTGAATTTTTAGCCATATGCTAAATTGCATTATTACAAATTGAGTCAGTAAAACCCTGCCATAAGTGGAGTCCAAAAATTACATTACATGAAATGCAGGTTTTAGCTATTGTGAGGATAATGAAATACAGCATTTTTAGTTGCCATGTATTATCTCAAAGAGCACAACATAGAGCTAATAATACTATGTACTGACAAAGTCCCAAATGATGATGAATCTATTACTTTACCTCTTTCCGCACAAAAACTTTAGCCTATTACCCTTGAAAAGGAGGCTGGATAGAAGATAGTACCAAAATGCCAATTGTTATATCCAGTGCTTCATCCTTGGACATATTAAGGTAGACTTTTGTCATAAGAAAAATCATATTTATCTCACTTTATAACTTAGAGAATCAGTAAACTATATCAGACAGCATAATTTTAATCTTGAATGCTTTCTATCTTACAAAGTGTTCTAAAATCTATTTTTTTTGTAAAATTCTTTAATACACATTACTGGAATGAAAAGTGGAACAAACTGAGGGCTTCAGAGGGGAGGCGGGTGGGGGAATGGGATAGGCTGGTGATGGGTAGTAAGGAGGGCACATATTGCATGGTGCACTGGGTGTTATATACAACTAATGAATCATCAAACTTTACATCAAAAACCAGGGATGTACTGTATGGTGACTAACATAATAAAAAATTATTATAAAAAAAAGTGGAGTTACTTGCTGTACTAGAAAATAATTTTGATTTGGCTGAGTGACTTTTTTTTTTTTAAGGAATATCTCCTTTCTCTCTCTCTCTTTTTTTAGATTTTATTTATTTGACACAGAGAGACAGCCAGTGAGAGAGGGAACAGAAGCAGGGGGAGTGGGAGAGGAAGAAGCAGGGTCCCAGCAGAGGAGCCTGATGTGGGGCTCAATCCCAGAACGCTGGGATCACGCCCTGAGCCAAAGGCAGAGGCTTAACAACTGTGCCACCCAGGTGCCCGAGTGGCTTGAAATGAGAATTTACTTGGCTCCAAGATACACAGGGGATGCTTTCCGTAAAGTGAATATGGTAAGTTGACAACTTCAAGATTTTGATGACAATCTTTTAAAAATATATGACAAAAGAATTTTAATTCAGAAATATTGAAAAGGCATAATACTTCAGTGTTCCCAAGTCTTTCTAAACAAAGTGCCTTCTAAGAGAAAGAGTTAAAAGGTATAACTGATAGTCATTTGAGAAATAGTGATGAAAGCTTTTTGGTATATTTTGCAGACACAAAACAGATGACTGGATGACACATCTTTTTGCAAGTCAGGTGGCTTCCAATTCTTTGCTCACAACAAAATTAAAGGACAACTTACTAGAGTAATCCACTGATTATTAAAAATATTTTTGATCATAGAACACTAAATGATTATTTTATATATATCCAGGAAGGAGTTGGGGGGGGAAGTGATGTTATGCTAACAAATCCCTTCTGTTGTTACCTATTTGTATGGACATGTTTTCTGGGTACTTTCAACTATAAAAACAAAAACACAGGGTTGGAATTAATGCCCAATAATCTCATTCAAGTTGGGGCACCTGGGTGGCTCAGTTAAGCTTTCAAGTCTTCATTTTGGCTCAGGTAATGATCTCAGGGTCATGGGATTGAGCCCCCTCAGGCTCTGTGCTGAATGTGGAGCCTGCTTTAGATTCTCCCTCTCCCCCTCCACCCCCGCTACCATTCTTTCTCAAAAATATAATACATACATACATACATACAAATAGTAGTAATAGAAAGCACTCATGGGGAGCTTGGCTGGCTCAGTCAGTAGAGCATGTGATGCCTGACCCAGGGTTGCAAGTTTGAGCCCCACATTGGGTGTAGAGATTCCTTAAAAATACTATCAATAAAAATAAGCACTCATATCTTATTCCCTACATTAATGGTCATGCTTCTAAGTTTCATTGTCAAGTACAATGTTTGCTGTAGTTCTTAATGGTCTTTTCCTTCAGTATGAATCTACTTGTGTTTCACAAATTTTGAGTTTTTGCTGAAGCTTTTTTCATTTTCATAGTGTTTTGTTGCAGAACGAATTCGTAGATGAACTACGAGATGTAAATTTCTACTGAAGAATTTCTGACACTCCAGGCATTCAAAGGGTTTATACTGACTATATATTTGTTGCTGTCTAGTGAAGTGTAAATTCTGGCTGAAAGCTTTCTCACATTTATTACATTGATAGGGCTTCTCACCTGTATGTGTTCTCATGTATGGAGGAAGGGCTGAAACTTCAGAGAAGGTCTTCCCACGTTCACTACACCGAATGTTTTTCTCACCGGAATGATCTTTCACACATACAGTAAGAGATGCTTTCTGAGAATGCTTTTTGAGGACTTTCCACATTCATTATATTCCAATAGTTTCTCACCTCTATGACTTTTCATATGCATAAGTTATTCATTGCTTCAACCAATTTAAAGGTTCATCATCTATTCTATGTGACAGAGGAGATCATATACTGGGAAATGACAGAGATGGAATTGTAGAAGAGATGGTTATGTGATTCACTGGGACAGGGTATATGGCAAAGGGTGCTGGTGGCAGAAGAGGCAAAGATAGGTAAGAATACAATTTTGGACCCATAAAATTCAAGTTTTGTTGGTAGGTAAAGGGACTAATTTGACTGGTAAATATTTTAATCAGGGGCAAGTAGGGGCTAGATTGGAAGTAATCTGATAATCATCCTGTAATTGGTAGCTGAAGCCCCTGTAGCAGGATGTGATAATTCATTAAGGCTATACAGAATGGGATAAGAAACTGGGGGGTGGGGTGGTCAACAAATTTCTAGAAACAATCACAGAGGGGCGCCTGGGTAGCTCAGTCGTTAAGTGTCTGCCTTTGGCTCAGGGCGTGATCCCAGCGTTCTGGGATCGAGCCCCACATCAGGCTCCTCCGCTGGGAGCCTGCTTCTTCCTCTCCCACTCCCTCTGCCTGTGTGCCCTCTCTCGCTGGCTGTCTCTCTGTCGAATACATAAAATCTTAAAAAAAAAAAAAAAGAAACAGAGAAATGATTCATTATTGGAAAATTGTTTTTAAGTTGTCAGAGAATTTTAATTGCCATTATGAAAAAATGATATGATGCTAAGGAAGATATTTCAGATTTCTTTAAAAAAAAGCTATGAAGACCAGATTTTAACTTTCCCTCTCATAAAACTAACAAACCAACAACAACAAAAAACCCCAAAAACCTAACTTCCAAAAGAATGTGGAATAAGAAAAATCTTCTTTTGTAATGGAAATAAGAAAGTGAGGCATCCACATATCCCATACTTTGAAGACTTTCTTACAAAAATAATACAAATGGGATGAAATAGAAAGCTATCACTAAGACTTTAGTACTGCTTCTGACAAAGAAATGAGGCAAACATTAATTGAACACATAATGGTACCAATCACTGCTTTAAACAAGTTACATGTAACAACTCCTTAAGTCTCAAAAAAAACCACCATCTAAGGAAGGATTTTGTCTCATTTTTAGGTGATAAACCCAAGGTAGTGACAGTTTAAGTAACTTGCTCATGGTCACAAATAAAGTGATGGAGCCAGGATTGAAACCCGTTTACCTCCAAAGTCTGTTTAACCTCTGTACTATTAGAATTAACACAGACACATAGGTAGAATTTTTTTCTCCCAGGATATAGAGAATGACAGAAGTAAAGAAAGGGGAATGAGGCAATAAAGAACTATTTGATATATTTAAGTATTAACCAATGAAGAAATGTTCTAGAAGACATAGGAAAAATGGGATCAAGAATAGAAAAGATACACACCACCTTTAAGAGGAGAAACACCTCATTTTTTGAGACCAAAGTAAAGAAGGTATAGGGAAAACTGTGGATCACAATTTCAAAATTATGCCAAAGCAATTTACTTTGTGCCTATGAAAACTGTTTCTTTTCCTCTGAGAAATTAGCTTTATAAATGAAAGACGAGAAGACATAATGAATTTTGTTAACTTTATGTCCTAATTTGTTTTTCCTTTGAGTCAGATTCAAATTTAAAGCTTAACTCTAAATTATTTCTTCTGCATATTCTAATTGCAGTTTTCTCCTGGTCTTACTAATTTATATTTTTTCCTGCCTGATTTCTATCCATTTAGGGTTTTTCCTCTTATCATTGAGATTGCTGGCCTACTTTATCTTCAGTGCAGAATAAAATAGTAAGACAAACCCCTATCATTTAAAACTCACTTGGGACTTGAACAATTCTTCCTGGAAGAGAGCAGAATCCTGAAATGGCCAAGGTGGGTAATAGGTGAAAAGAAGCCATGAAAAATCAGGCTTACTTAGTAGCTCCAGACAAGTCATATTAGAAATCTCCAGGTAAATAAGCTCAAGCACCTTGTGGGGGAACAATCTTAAGATTCATCAAAAGCCAAGAATGACCACAGTTTGGAGGCACCAATATATACAAGCATGACAAAAGCCTATGGAGCTTCGATGTGAATTTTAAAAACTATTTTAAGATTAGGGGGCGCCTGGGTGGCACAGCAGTTAAGCATCTGACTTCGGCTCAGGGCGTGATCCTGGCGTTATGGGATCGAGCCCCACATCAGGCTCCTCTGCTATGAGCCTGCTTCTTCCTCTCCCACTCCCCCTGCTTGTATTTGCTCTCTTGCTGGCTGTCTCTATCTCTGTCAAATAAATAAAATCTTAAAAAAAAAACCAAAAAAACAAAAAAAAAACTATTTTAAGATTAGAAATATAATTCACAAGGTATTTTTAAAGACCACCCTATACTTTTTTTCTTAAATCCATCTATCTTATCTCAAACTTAGGGAACAGTTGCAAATTTAGTGCAAAGAACTTTTTTCCCTGAACCATTTGAGTAAATTGCTGAAGATGCTGGGTATTTCCTACAAGAAAAGATATGTCCCTATGTAACCATAATACAATGATTAGAATCAAGAAATTAATGTTAAGGGGCACCTGGATGGCTCAGTCGGTTAAGCATCTGCCTTTGGCTCAGGTCATGATCCAGGGGTCCTGGGATCAAGCCCTGTGCTGGGCTCCCTGCTCAGCAGGGAGTCTGCTTCTCCCCTGCCCCTCTCTCCCTGCCCCTCCCCCTGCTTGTGCAAATCTTAAAAAAAGAAATTAATACATTACTACCATCTACATTAGATCCCATCCAAGTTTTACCAGTGTGCCAATGTCATTTTCACTAAAGGGTCCAGTTCAGAATCACACACTGTTGAAATGTCCTGTCTCTTCAATCTCCTTTAGTCTGAAACAGTTTTTGTCTTACCCTGACTTTTATAATCTTGACACTTTTGATGACTATAAGTCGGTCTTTGGAGAATGTCTCTTCAATTTGGTGCTCTTTGATGTTTCCTCATGATCAGGTTATGCATTTTGGAAAGAATGCCAACAGAAGTGATGCTGCATTCTTCTCAGGGCTTATCAGGAGACACATGATGACTGGGGGTATTCTTTTAATCAATTAATAAGGTATATCTGCCAGCCTTCTCCACTGTAAAATTATTCTTTTTCCCTTTGTAATTAGTAAGGATTTTACAGGAGGGAGTATTCTGAGATTGATATAAATTTCCCATCCTTCATCAAAATTTCAATTTATTAATTTATCTCAGCATGGACTTGTGATTTCCTATTTCATTCAAAGCTTATAATCTATTACTGTTATTGTTTATATTAGTATTAGGTTTGTCTGAGATTTGGCAAGTGGAAACCCCTTCAATCCAGCTTCTGTGGCTTTTTTTAAATTTTATTCTTCTTAGAGCAAGTGAGAGAGAGAGAGCATGAGCAGGGGGAGGAACAGAAGGAGAGAGAGAATCTCCAGCAGCCCCCACACCCAGCACAGATCCCGACATGAGGCTTGATCCCAGGACCCTGAGATCATGACCTGAGCTGAAATCAGGAGTCAGATGCTTAACTGACCAAGCCACCCAGGCACCCCTCTGTGGCCTTCTAATAACCCGTCCCTACATTCCTGTATGTCAAAGTGGGCATGTCCTCACTTTCACATACAAGATGTTCTACGTTCATCTTGTATTCACTCTGCCCCATGACTGGAATCAATAATTTCTTAAAAGAGCCCTGGTTCCTATTAGTGAGGAAAATGGTATTTGGATGCCATGATCTGGGTACTAGTATGCTTATTGCTACTGCAGTGTCACTGTTCCCAGGCCCTCTAAGTGGATAAAGCTAATGAATATAAATACACACATAGACTGCATACACACATTTATATCTATACTTATTTTTATATCTATGTATCTATAATGAAAATAAGTTTGCACGAATACAATTCTAATCTAAAACCACTGAGTTCATTCTAGTTGTATCCCTTTTCATATGTGTAACTCCCTTCCCTGACAAAGAAATGTTCATTTTATTATCCTTAAATATATAGTTATGTGTATACAAAACATATTTGGATAATCTTCCTGGAAGTAATCAATACCCCATTGCCACTGCCATGCTCTCCCTGCACAGATACTCCTCATGATGCTCAGGCCCTCATACCGTTCTGCAGGGCTAACATGGCTTTACTGACATGTATACCTACCTTGCTCAGTTCCACCTAATGGCTTTAGGATTAAATTGTTAGGAAGAGAAGGAAAAGTGAAGACTTTCCCACCTAGGTCAGAGAGATGTGATGTGAAAAGGACTAAAACTGCTGTTGTTGGCTTTAAAGATGGAGGGAGGGGGCCATGAGCTAAGGCATGTGGCAGCCTCTAGGCTGGTAACAGTTCTCAGCTTATAGCCAACAAGAAAATGAAGATCTCAGATCTACAGACAATAGGAACTAAATTTTGCCAATAACCCAAATAAGCAGGAAACAGATTCTCCCCTAAAGCCTCCAGAAAATAACACAGCCCTGCTGAGTTGGTGTGGTGATTTTAGTGTGGTGAGACCCATACTGGACTTCTGACCTTCAGAACTGTAAGATAATAAATTTGTGGGTTTTTTCAAGTCACAAAATTTGTGGGAATTGGTCACAGCAGCAGGGGAATTCTAATACAATGGTCATTTAATTTTCAACGAAGGTCCAAAGACTTCTGTTGAAAATACCATATGCAACAAAATGGTATTGAAACAATTTGATATCTAGATAGAAAAAAAATCTCAATCCCTATCTGACACCATGAATAAAAATTATTTCAAAATAAGCCCTAGACCTAATACAAAAAACTGCAATTATAAAGCTTCCAGAAAAAAACATAGGTAACTATTTAAATATTTTTCAAACTTGGCAGCAGACAAGTTTCTTAAGTCACAGAAAGCAGTGACTATAAGAGAAATAAAAATGATAAACTAAATGTTATTAAAAAGCCTTTGCTCATCAAAAGACACTATTAAAAAATTATCAGGAAATCCAAAGGCTAGGAGAAATATTCACAGAACATTTGTCTGACAGAGGACTGATATATTGGATGTATTAGAATTTATATAACTCAACAATGAAAATATGATCAATTAAAAATGGACAGAAAATTTGAGCAGAGGAAATGTTCAAATGGCTAATAAGCACATTAAAAATGGTCAACATCAACAGTCATTAGGGAAATGCAATTAAAACCACTATAAGACACTACAGAACACAATACGAGATACATATTCAGAATGACAGCACTAAATATTGGTGAAAATGTAGAGAAACTGGAACTCTCATACACTGTTGGGAGTGTAAAACGGTACAACTGTTTTCTATAAAGTCCTGGCAGAAACTTGTAAAACTGAACTTATATACTGCGTCCAAACAATTCTACTCCTAGGTGTTTATCCAAAAGATATGAAAAAATATATTCATAAAAAGACATATCCAAGAATGTTTATAACCATACCATAATAGCAAAATATCTGGAAATATCCCAGAAGCCCACCAAGAGGAGAATGGATAAAGAAACTCTGATATAGCAGCCATACAATGGAATTCAACTCTGTAATAAGAACTATTTAGATACACCATAAACACACATATAACAACATGGATGAATTTTAACAATGTTATCCTGGGAACTGACTGGGAAGGAGCCTGAGGGAATTTTCTAGTGTGATGATATTTTTTTCTTTGATAGGATTTTGGTTTGCACAGTGTATGAATGTGCCATTCTATCAATACAATGGTGGAGTTAGTATCCATTATTTTATACTGAATTTATTCCCAGGCCATAAGTTTTTGTTTCTTCAGTTTCTTCTGGGGTATCTTTTTCTTCTGTGTAACCAACTCTTATGGTTTAAGAACAATCCTCTCTTTCAGTAAGGATCACCTCAATGTGGCAGGGTGAATTCATGTATGAATTAATCCGACCACGAGCTGTGTTAAGTTCCGCACTGCATCTTGGGGACTTTGTTCACCTGGATGTGCTTAATGCCCAGAGAAGCTACATTTAAATCCTTAAGTCCAACGTTATTCTCTGCATTTTTAAGCATGTACAATAATAATTTAGCACTCTATGTCCAACCCCACTGTTTGCCCACAGAACAATTATGTTAGATGTGTCATCAAAGAATAATTAGAAAAAAATTATACGCTTAAGAAAGATCCCTCTAAATTATTTATGGGTGAAAAAAATCAGAGCAAAAATTTAAAAAGAAGTATTTAAAACTGATTGATGAGACTACTACATATACCAAAATTTGTAGGATGCAGCCAAAGTAGTACATGAAAGTTATAACCTTAAGAATTTGTTAGAAGTTAAAAATTAACTACCTAAGTATCCAACTTGAAATGTGAGAAAAAAATGGCAGAATAAACTGAAAGTAAAGAATAAAGAATACTAAATAAAGGGAATAGTAAAAGATTTACATAGTGAAGAGGATTAAAAAGGTCCCAAATAGGTCTTTGTATTATCATATACTAAAATAATGCTGTGTTAATTAAGAGCATGTATATATAAGTAAACAGTACAGGGAATAATAAATTGACCAACAGATTGAATAAAGAGCCTCCTAATAGTTCCATATATATAGATAACCTAATTTATGACAGCTGGTAAGAGGGGAAAAAACAGCCTTTTCATAATGAGAGACAATTGGTATACACACACACACACACACACACACACACACACACACACCCTGCACCCCTCCTTTGTCTTACAGAAAGAGATCGATTCCAAGAGATTTTGATAACAAAAAAAACCCGTATTAGGCAAAACTATAATGCTTTAAGAATATAGAAAACCAAAATTATGACTTTTTAAAAAATAGTTTTGAGCACACAAACTGGCGCCTGCGCCTGTGTGGGGAGCGGCAGAGGGCGAGAATCCTCAAGTCGACTCCCACCCCTCCCCCCAGCCTGAGGCAGGTCTCCATCCTGCAACCCATGAGATCACGACCTGAGCCGAAACCAAGAACTTTATTTTCTCTCCACAAGCCAAGGTAAAATCTTATGTATAAAGTTATTTTATTATCTTATTAGTCGATGGCCTCTCAACCTTACCTAATAATGTCCCCATAATAGAAGAAAATGGGTGCCCACATTGCGGGGCTGTGCCAGAGGTAAAAGGCAGTTAAGCTAGGACTGGCTTTGAAATCAAATTTCTTGCAAACAAAACTGTTGATTTTGCGTTCTTCCCCAAGACACGTATATTTAATCCAATAGAAAAATCATGTCCTAAATTATTTGCCAGGTAAATTTGATACCCCACCCCGCCCCGGTTAAATTAGTGCTGAAGAAAGAAATAATTTGACCATCCATCGGGAAGACCTCCCGCTCCTCTGGGAGTCAAACTCCTACAGACACTCTGAAATAAAGGCATGAGAAAAGCACATCTGCACAACACAAACATCACCAGTCACGCAACCACTCTCAATTATGAACCCAAAACAAACCACAACAGCAGAGGTCCCTTCCTGCGTCAGACAATCCCACACAGTTACGCCATTACCAGTACGAACCACTTCACGCCCAACGGCCTGCAGAATCAACTCAGTCGAAATACAACCACACACGCATCCGTCCAGGGACTCCCCAGTCCGCCGGACAACGTCTCCCGCTGTCTCCCACACACCAAAAGGCCTGGCAAGGCACACTGGGGGTCTCTGCGAGTCTGAGGCGCTGGCTGGTCCCCGCCTCAGCTCCAGCTCCTCCTCCGCACCTGCCCGCCTGAGGGTCCGTCCCACCTTCTCTGGACCCGGTAAGACCCTGGGACTGCTCAACACTTGCGGTCTCGGTCCCCAACTGCCCCCGCAGCGCGCGCCGGACGCCTGCGCAGTGAACGCAGGCGGGCACTCCCAGAAACACCCGCGGCCCCGCTGCTGAGCGAGCGGGTTTCAGCCCCGGAGTCCAGGAACCTCGCGAAGGGTTAGTAAACCCGGAATCCTAGCGTCCTGGCCCGCCAACCTACAGCCTTCCCTGCGTTGGACTACATTTCCCAGAGCCACCGCGTCCCCAATGCGGCTTCATTTCCGTTTGTTCGCGCGATTTGGGGACCTCGCGTGGGGAGGGCAGAGTCTGTGGAGGATCTTGGCCCGGCTCCGGCTGGGCGGGCGAACCCGAAATCGGGGCTCGGACTCCGGGAGCCAGATCCTGGATCGTGAACCGCACCTTCTGTCGAGGTGAGGATGTCCGGAATGCCGGGGCGGAAGCGTCGCTGGAATTGCCTGTGTGTCGGTCTCCAGCCGTTTTGTGTTGTGAGACAGCCAGCCTGTTATTGGTGTGGCGAATGGACGTGTGCGACTGTGGTTTTGTGTGTAAGCGTTTGTGTGAGGGTGAGTTGTGACTGTGCGGGTGTAGTAATACTGCTGTGACAATGTGTTTGTGACCGCGTGCTTAACTGACTTGGAAAGTGCCTATGTGACAGTGTGATTGTGTGTGTACCTCGTATGTGACTGGGGGTTTGCTTGTGACTGTGAGCTGTGCGACAGTGCTGTTGTGACAGGGTGTTTGGATGTTCTTGGGTCACTTTGAGGTTGTGTATGCGATTGTGTATTGTGTGTATTACTGGGGTTTGTGACTTTAAGGTGTTATGAGAGTGTTGCTGTGACACGGTGGTTGTGACCACTTGTTTCTTTGACCTGGTACTTGGTTCTTTTTTTCTGTCTGATATTTGTGACTGTTGGGACTGTAAGTGTGCCGCTTTCATGACTGTGTAAAGAGAGTAAAAGTACTGCTGTGAAAGGGTGGTTTTGGCCATGTGTTTTCCTGACAGGGTGCTTGGATGTGCTTGAGTGATTGTGTGCATGCTCTGTTTGTTATTGGATTTTGTTTAAGATAAAAGGTGGTCTGAGGATGTAATATTTAATTTGGCGGTTGTGGTCTGGCTGTGTGACCATGGAGATGTGTGTGACTTTGTCTAGTCATTTGTATATTTTATAGTCTGTGATCTTATGGGAGTTTAGTGAGGTACAGAGATAGAATTGGATTTTTGTATTTTGGGGGTCCATTCTGGGACTGAGTCAGCCTATGTGTCACGAGTCCCATGTGACTTTGTCGTCACAGAACTTGACTTCTTTCTCTTCTGACTAAAGTGATCCCCCTTCACACATGGCCTGTATTGCTTCATTTCTGTATCCATTCTTAGTTCACACTAGGATTGTAGATGTAGGTTTCCGTTTGGCTTCCAGGTGTCCTCTCACCTTACAGCCTTAAGAATGTAGAATGCAGAAGGGTGACAGGAAGGAAAGAAGTCAGAAATTTAAGCCCCTGAATGAAGATTATGAGTTACTTCTAAGCCATAGACCTGTTTTTGACAAGATTAGAACAGATAGCACCTTTAAAACAGGCCATTTAGAAATGCAATGGGGTTCTAGGAATGGGAACACTTCTAGAGAATGTGCCAGAGGAGTCAGTCACACACTTTAGAACCTGTAGTACTTTACTGCAGGGCTCTGTCTCCAGTGGACAATTTTGAATCCAGCAGTAAATTCCGGTCCAAGACAGCTGTGGTCTTGAACCTTCCTTCTAAAACAAAAAGTGCAGAACTGTTCTACTCTCCTTCTGACTTTCCTCCTGGTTAACTGAGGGGTAGATTGGGGGCTGGGTGGATAAGAGCATGTGTTCTAATTCCGAGTATATCCTAAGAAAGGTTTACTATCTCATGGTTCCATTTTCTTTTCCTGAGAGTAGAGCCCAGAGGAGGAAAAAATGGCTGTTACATATTCAAAAGCAAAGTCTGAGGTAAGTAGATGTTTCCTCTGTTTCCCTTTATTATATAATAATAAATGCCTTTATTATTTCAGGACATAGGAATCTTTGTTTTCTCTTTGAAATTTCCTAGTTAAGCTTTCTCAAATGATGGAGGTGGCAAGGCAGTTTTCTGTAGATTGGGAGCAGGGAACACGTGCAGTTAATTGTGATAGATACTTCCCAACAGTGGTTGAATTGAGGAAGAATGGATTTGAGACTCGTAAAGTTAAAAAGGAGATAATAATGTGTTATTTCTAACACAGCAGCATTTTTTTTTTAATTTTTCTGTTTGGTAATTTTTTTTTTTTTT
>NC_048229.1:38454458-38507517 GCF_002007445.2 Ailuropoda melanoleuca | reverse complement strand
GCTCCCGGAGCTCCCTTCTCAGCCTGCTGTCTCAAGCGTGCGGGTCTGCGGTCTGTTCGCTCCCCCTTGTAGGTGGCTACCGCTTCCCGGCGCCCTGACACGGCGGCTCCCTCCCCCTTCTGTTTAGCTTCGGATATCTGTGCGTGGTTTCACGGCTCCCCGCTTCGTACCTCGATACTCAGCGCTGGAGATGTTCATTTGTAGAGATCCAGATGTGTCTTCCTGCGTCTCAGGCTGATTCCGTGGATATTCCTGCTGGTCTGGTACCTATCCAGCTCAACTCAGGGGACCGGCTGAAAAAGGGGTCCCCTACTCCTCCCATACCATGCAATTTTTCTAACCACCATGCTATTAAACTAAATATCAACCATAGGAAAAAAATCTGGAAAGACCACAGATATGTGGAGATTAGATAACATGCTACTAAACAATGAATGGGTCAAGCAAGAAATCAAAGAGGAAATGAAAAAACACATGGGGACAAATGAAAATGAAAATACAATGATCCAGAATCTTTGCAATGCAGCAAAAGCTGTTCTAAGAAGGAAGTTTATAGTACAGGCCTAACTCAAGAAGCAAGAAAAATCTTAAATAGAAAACCCAAAGTTACACTTAACACAGCTAGAAAAAGAACAAACAAAACCCAAACCAGTAGAAGGAAGGAAGTAATAAAGATTGAGCACAAATAAATGAAATAGAAACAAACAAATTATATATATATATATATATATATATAAATATATATATTTATATATATATTTATATGTATGTATATGCATATGTATATATATATAGAACAGACCAATGAAATGGAAGCTGGTTCTTTGAAAAGATCAACAAAACTTAATCAACATTTAGACTCATCAAAAAGAAAAGAATGAGAAGACTCAACAAAATCAGAAATGAAGGAGGAGAAATAACTGACACCACAGAAATACAAAGAAATGTAAGAGAATATTATGAAAAATTATATGTCAACAAATTGGACAACCTGGAAGAAATTGAGAAATTCCTAGAAACATAAAACCTCCCAACACTGAATCAGGAAGAAACAAAATTTGAATAGACCGATTACCAGCAATGAAATTGAATCAGTAATCAAAAAACTCCCAACAAACAAAAGTCCAGGACCAGATGGCTTCACAGGTAAATTCTACCAAACATTTAAAGAAGAATTAATACCTGTTCTTCTCAAACTATCCCAAAACACAGAAGAGGAAGAAAAATTTCCAGATTCATTCTATGAGTCCAGCATTACCTTGCTACCAAAACCACATCTAGACACCATTAAAAAAAGAGAACTACAGGCTCATATCTCTGTTGAACATAGATGTAAAATTCTTCAACAAAATACTAGCAAACCAGATCCAGCAATATGGATGGATGATCAAGTGGGATTTATTCCCGGGATTCAAGGGTTGTTCAATATTCACAAGTTAACATCGTACATCACATTAATAAGACCAAGGATAAACACCATATAATCATTTCTATAGATGCAGAAAAAGCATGTGACAAAGTACAAAACCGATTCATGATAAAAACCCTCAACCAAGTAGGTTTAGAGGGAATAGTCCTTAACATAATAAAGGCCAAATGTGAAAAACCCACACCTAACATCACACTCAATGGCAAAAACTGGGAGCTTTTCCTGTAAGATCAAGAATAGGGCAAGGATGTCCACGCTCACCACTTTTGTTCAACATAGTACTGGAAGTCCTAGCCACAGCAATCATACAGCAAAAAGAAATAAAAGACATCCAAATTGGCAAGGAAGAAGTAAAACTTTCACTATTTATAGATGACGTGATATGATATATGGAAAACTTGAAAGACTCCACCAAAAAACTACTAGAACTGATAAATGAATTTAGTAAAGTCACAGGAAACAAAATCAATGTACAGAAATCTGTTGCATTTCTATACACTAATAGTGAAACAGCAGAAAGAGGAGAAAACAGTCCCATTTACAATTGCACCAAACAGAATAAAACATCGAGGAAAAAACTTCACCAAGGAGGTGACAGATCTGTACTCCAAAAACTTAAAATTGGTGAAAGAAATTGAAGACAACACAAATGGAAACATATTCCATGCTCGTGAATTGGAAGCACAAATAATGTTAAAATGCCCATACTGTCCAGAGCAATCTACAGACTTTAAAAAAAAGATTAATTAATTAATTTATTTATTTATTTATTTATTTAAGAGAGTACACAAACCAGAGGGGGGCAGAGGGAGAGAGAGAATCCTCAAGCAGATTCCCCGAGTATGGAGCCTGATGTGGGGCTCCATCCCAGGATCCTGAGATCATGACCTGAGCTGACATCAAGAGTCATATGCTCAACTAACTGAGCCACCCACGCTTCCCCAATCTACAGATTTAATGCAGTCTCTATCAAAATACCAACAGCATTTTTCTCAGAACTGGAGCAGATAATCCTCAGATTTATATGGAACCACAAAAGACCTCCATTAGCCAAAGCAATATTGAGAAAGAACAAAGCTGGAGGTATCACAATTCTGGATTTCAATATATACTACAAAGTTATAGTAATCTACATAGTGTGGTACTGGCAGAAAAAAAGACCAGTGGAACTGAATAGAGGGCCCAGATATAAACCCATGATTATATGGTCAATTACTTTTTAACAAAGAAGGCAGGAATATGCAATGGAAAAAGTCTCTTGAACAAATAGTGCTTGGAAAATTGGACAGATGCATACAAAAGAATGAAACTGGACCACTGTCTTACATCATACACAAAAAATTAAAAATCGGTTAAGAACCTAAATGTGAGACCTGAAACCATAAAAGTCATAGAAGAGAGCACCGTCAGTAATTACTCTGACATCAGCCATGGCAACACGTTCTTAAATATGTCTCCGGAGACAGGGGGAGCAAAAGCAAAAATAAAATACTGATATTACTTCAAAATAAAAAGCTTCTGCACAGCCAAGGAGATACCAAAACTAAAAGACAGTCTACTGAATGTGAGAAGATATTTGCAAATGATATATCTGATAAACTGTTAGTATCCAAAATGTATTAAGAACTTACACAATTCAACAGAAAAACTGAATAGTCTGATTAAAAAAATCGTCAGAGGACATGAACAGACATTTCTCCGAAGAAGACTTAGAGATGGCCAACAGATACATGAAGAGATGCTCAAGATCCCTCATCATCAGGGAGATGCAAGTCAAAACCACACTGAGATATTACCTCACACCTGTAAGAATGGCTTAAATCAAAACAGAAGAAATAACAAGTGTTGGTGAGGATGTGGAGAAAAAGGAATCCTTGTGCACTGTTGGTGGGATTGCAAACTGGTGCGGCCACTCTGGAAAGCAGTATGGAGGTTCCTTAAAAAGTTACAAATAGAACTACCCAACAATCCAGACTCTTAATCTTAGGAAACAAACTGAGGGTTTGCTGGAGGGTAGGAGGGTAGGGGGGATAGGGTGGCTGAGTGATGGACATTGGGAAGGGTATATGTTGTGGTGAGCACTGGGTGTTGTGTAAGACTGATGAATCACAGACCTGTACCCCTGAAACAAATAATACATTATATGTTTAATTAAAAGAAAAAAAAAAAGAACTACCCTACAAATCCAGCAATTGCACAACTGGGTATTTACCCAAAGAATACCAAAACACTAATTCAAAGGCATACATGTACTTCTGTAGCAGTGTTATTTACAATGGCCAAGATATTACCATATTATCCAGTAATTCCCCCACTGGTATTTTTTTTTTAAAGATTTTATTTATTTATTTGACAGAGATAGAGACAGCCAGCGAAAGAGGGAACACAAGCAGGGGGAGTGGGAGAGGAAGAAGCAGGCTCATAGCAGAGGAGCCTGACGTGGGGCTCGATCCCATAATGCCGGGATCACGCCCTGAGCCAAAGGCAGATGCTTAACCGCTGTGCCACCCAGGCGCCCCCGCCACTGGTATGTACCCAAAGAATATGAAAACACTAATTTGACAAGATATATGCACCCCTATGTTTATTGCAGCATTATTAATAATAGCCAAAATACGGAAACAGCCCAAGTGTCCATTGATAGATGAATGGATAAAGAAGAGGTGTTATATATGTGTGTGTGTGTGTGTATATATATATATATATATATATATATACACACAAAAGAATATTACTCAGTCATTAAGAAAGAATGAAATAGGGGTGCCTGGGGTGGCTCAGTCGTTAAGTGTCTGCCTTCGGCTCAGGTCCTGGTCCCAGGGTCATGGGATTGAGCCCCACATTGGGCTCCCTGCTTGGCTTGTGTTCCCTGTCTTGCTGTGTCTCTCTCTGTCAAATAAATAAAATCTTAAAAAAAAAAAAAGAATGAAATATTGCCATTTACAACAACATGGATGGTTTTAGAGAGTATAATGCTAAATGAAATTAGTTAAAGAAAGACAGATACCATATGATTTCACTCCTGTGGAGTTTAACAAACAAAGAAAAAAAAGAGACAAACCAAGAAACAGGCTCTTAACTACAGAGAACAAACTGTTGGTTACTAGAGGGGAGGTGGGTGGGATTATGTGTGAAATCGGTGAAGGGAATTAAGAGTATATTTACCATGATGAGCACTGAGTAATATATAGAATTGTTTAATCAGTATATTGTATACCTGAAACTAATACAGCACTGTATGTTAACTATACTAGAATTAAAATTTTTAAAATAGAACTTAAAAAAATGCTCACCTGAATATTGTCATCTTATAAATGAGAATTTGTTCAAGTAGTTGTAAGCAGAAGTGTTTAATTAGTTGCGCGTTTTAATTTGTGTAACAGTTGGTCATTATCTCTATTTTTGGCATAATGCATATAAATGTGTCACATTATCTATATATTTTATTTCTGAAATGGTAGAGAAGTTGTTTTAAATATTATCTTTTTGTATATAGAGAGCATTGAGTTTGATCAGGGTAATAATCACCACCTGTATGTCTCCCATACAGTATCTTTTGGTGACGGGAGTGAGACAGGAAGAAGAGAACAAGAAAGATAATTCTAACTTACTTATTTGGAACTTTGTGAAAAGCATGGTCTCATGGTTCTGTTTTCTTCTCTCCAGCTCTGCCTTTTTCAGACTCTGTGCTTCTCTAAGCTAGGAATCCAGAGGAGGATTGATAATTTCTTGCAGCGCTAAAAACCATGGCTCAGGTAAAGTGGTGTTTTTTGTGCTCTCTTTAAGTAGTCGCTTTTTTACAGTGTATGTACGTTTGCATTCCTTATTTCTGAAATTTCCTTCCTAACTGATCCCACTCAAGAATGTGCTCCCAGCATTTCATTCTTATAAGTGATAAGGGTCTTCCCTAAGTTTGTCTTCTTATCTAACCTATATTTACATAATTATTCAAAAATACTTTGAGCATCTCTGACTAGGAGCACCAATAGGGCAAAAGCTCATTCCCTGATTGTATAAGATAGAGAAGTTTGTTAAATCGCACCACACATGAGAAAACTTTGAACTTTTCTTTGGACCTCAGTTTCCTGGTCAGACAATATGATTAGTTTTGACTGGACTCAGTCTCCACACCTGGCAAGAGCTCATGTTTTGTGAGCTTTTAAGATTGATTAGGAACATGATTAGAGATTGAGAGAGATCAGGGATCTTCCCTGGGAATCCATAATTGACATAAAGCAATAATATAGATACTTTTGAAAGTCAACATTACGAGTTAATCTTGTATGCATAAGTTTGGATACACCTTTTTCATTTTTTTGTTGCTTAGAGCAAGGAAAAGGTACATTTATAATTGATAAATAGTAACAAGAAAGATCATTCACATGGGAAAGTTGTTGAAAATTGTAAACTCACAAAAGTGAGAAATGCTTATGAGATTTTTATGTAACCTAAAATGTTCAAATATGCACACTTAGAAAGTCAAACATATTCATTATATGCAGCTATTTTGCAGCCTATTGAAAATATATACTAAATTATTGGTAAGGAGGAAAATGCTTATGATGTAATATTCTGATGTGATGATGAATTGAGATTTCAATAAATTCTTTAATTTTATACAAATCTTATAAGGTACAGATTTTATAAGATTTTGCAGAGAAACTTCCCCAGTTATTTTTCTTATTTCTTAGAGAATAAGAGAAACTTGCATTTACTGAGAGTGTATGATATACAAGATACAAGCATAATTAAAGAGTGAATGGTAGAGTATTTTACAGGTTGCCTGTGTTTGCTTTTTCTTTTAATTGGGACATTGCATCTTCTTTAAGTTCCAGACTTAACTGTATAATGAGATGTTCTATATACAGGAAATATCTACAGCAACAGGAATAAAAAGGAATGTGTTGGCACATCAGAAGCGTTGATTTCTTTAGTGTCTCATTTCTGTCAGTGGCTTTTTGCTGTTTGCTCTGTTGCCTCCTTTGTGGAGAGCTCCCCCATCATCTCCCCTCCACTGAAAAAATATTTTCTTTATTTCCACAACTAGTATTATATTTGTTGTTTCAGAGATCAGTGATGTTCAGGGATGTTGCCATTGACTTCTCTCAGGAAGAGTGGGAATACCTGGACTCTGCTCAAAGGGATTTGTATAGAGATGTGATGTTGGAGAACTATAGTAACTTGGTGTCACTAGTAGGTAAGGAAATGTACCCCTAGAATTTCAGGATTTACCTTGGGAATGGCTGTTTTCTCTGATTGTTTTTAAGTAATTAACTGAATTGCCTCTTATTATTCTCAAAGGAATGGTTCTAAATTACTGGAAATAGTATTTCAGCGGGTACATTTGGCTTCTCCGTTCTGCAAGCATAGTTATCTGTCTTCTGTCTGTCTTCCTTCCTGTCTTCCTTGATAATCAAGGGGCTCAATTTGAATTCTGGAACACTTGGAATATTGTCAGATAGATAAACAGGCTATGCATTGTTACAATTTAGATCTGCTAAAGGAGCTCAAAATATTTTTTAAAGATAGATGCAGAAATGTATGGTTTTTCTGACAATAGAAGAGCTCATATTATTTATATAGT
The DNA here is from genome assembly GCF_002007445.2 of Ailuropoda melanoleuca. Classification (NCBI taxonomy): domain Eukaryota; kingdom Metazoa; phylum Chordata; class Mammalia; order Carnivora; family Ursidae; genus Ailuropoda; species Ailuropoda melanoleuca. The sequence goes on along the minus strand of NC_048229.1, from coordinate 38,500,504 downwards.
AATACAGTAGGTCAAGTCAGGTCAACATAATTCATTACAACAAATACATTCTCTTATTTGTGTTTTGTAATTTAATATTACATTTTAAGAACTTTGTATTTTACATTAAATGAATGTGCCAAACCCACCTTTTATTGGAAAAGAGCCCAGGAAGAACACGCGATTGTCTAAGAAAGTTTATAGGTTTTTTCCTGTAGACAAGAGACATCCTATATCAGCTAAAACTTCAAAAAGTGGTTTTCCAACCTAAATGATTACTATTCTTTTGACTCTCCAAGTCCCTGGAATGTAACTGTCTCTTGCCCATTCATTCTTTCCTCTGAAGGCTTTATGAAGTTAGTCGTTGGTACACTGCCTTTCAGAGCCCAGGTCATGTGGGAGAAAAAACTTCCGACTTAAAAAGAAAAGCGAGGGCTTTTCAGCACAATCTCTGCAAGGAATCCCACCTAATCCGTACTTTTCCCTTTTGGTCTTTTATGATAGTCCTTCCCACTGCCAAAGGAGGGGCTCTTCCTTTTCTCCAGTGACAACAACCCTTTTGTGTAAACTTGGGAGTCCATTTCTTTCTAGATTTTTTGAAAATTTAGACTTATATCATTTTCTCCCTTCTTTAAAATGTACTCATTCATTCAAAATACATATACTGAGAGCCTTTTCTTTGCCAAGGACTGTAGTAGGCATTGGAGAAATGATGATCTAGGTAAGGTTCGTATTCTGCTACATTCTCATGGGAGAAATAAAAAGAAAACAAGGAAATAAAAATACATGTGTATTTGTGTGCATATATATGTACATATATACATTTATTTAATAAATATAACAATTGCAAGTTGTAATAAGTAATATGAATAAAGATAAAGGATAGTAGGCAAATGAATTAACTGGGGAGTAAGGGTGGGCTATTTTAGATAGGTAGGGTTTTTTTTTTAATTTTTTTGAGAGCATGAGTGGCGGGTGGGGAGGGACAGAGGAAGAGGGAAAGAGAGAAGCTCAAGCAGACTACCTACTGAGTGTGGAGCCCAATGCGGGGCTCAGTCTCACAACCCTGAGATCATAACCTGAGCTGAAATCAAGAGTCAGATGCTTAACCATCTGAGCCTCCCAGGGGCCACCAGATAGGAAGATTTTCAAAAACCTGTCTAAGGAGGTGATATTTGAGCAAAGACTTGACTGATGTAAAGGTATGTGTCAGACCAATCTATGAGGGAACAGTATTCCAGGCAGATGGAGTAGTGAGTGTAAAGGGCTTGGGGTGGGTGTTAACTTAGGAACAGAAAAGCATGATTAAAGAAGAATGATGGATAGAGTAATAAATAAATATAGTTAAGGAATTCCAGAAAAGGAGTCCGAATTTTATTTTATTTTTTGAGGTGGTACCCTCTGACCTCTGGTCAAAGAAAATGCGCAGTCTCTCTGAAGAAAAGTAAGAGGGCTTTAGAATTCTCAAAAATTAGAATTCTCTCAACAGAAGAGGAGGTCACAAAGATCATCAAACCCACAAGGAAACAGGTCATAGGTGAGTGATAATCTAAAGAAACAACAGATTATATGGCAAATGATTTCAGATATTGGTATTATTAGATATAAATGTAAAATGTTGGTGAAATATTTAAAGAAATAAGCGAAATCACAAAAATGACAAGCAATAAGATTTTCGTAAAGGATCTGATTTGAAAGAGAACCAGATAGAACATTTCTAAAGGTTCTGGTTATATCTTTTTTAAAAATAATCATTAATAGACTGATAAATTTGCATGAAAATTGTTCTCTTTATAAAAAGACATAAAGTAAAAGACATTGGGTGAAGATAGTTGCAATTCATATTGACAACAGTAAAATTAATACCCAGGATCTAAAAATCTTTTATAGATTAAGAAAAAGTTGAATAGGGACGCCTGGGTGGCACAGCGGTTAAGCGCCTGCCTTCAGCTCAGGGCGTGATCCCGGTGTTATGGGATCGAGCGCCATATCGGGCTCCTCTGCTATGAGCCTGGTTCTTCCTCTCCCACTCCCCCTGCTTGTGTTCCCTCTCTAGCTGGCTGTCTCTATCTCTGTCAAATAAATAAAATCTTAATTAAAAAAATTAATTTTTTTGAAAAACTGGGTAAAAGACATTCATAGGCAGTTCAGGAAAAGAAAATAAATAAATCAAGGAGGTGAATGACTTATGCTCTGAAAACTATAAAACATTGATGAAAGAAATTTAAGACAACACAAATGGAAGGATATTCCCTGCTCATGGATTGGAAGAATTAATAATTGTTAAAATGTCCATACTACACAAAGCAAACCACAGATTCAGTGCAATGCTTAATAAAATACCAGTAGTATTTTTCACAAAACTAAACAAATAATCCTAAAATTCGTATGGAACCACGAAAGACCCAGATTAGCCAACACAATCTTGAGAAAGAACAAAGCTGGAGGTATAACAGTTTCAGATTTCAAGATATACTACAAAGCTGTAGTAAACAAAACAGTATGTACTGGCACAAAATAGACAATAAATCAATGGAACAGAGATCCCAGAAATAAGCCCACACAGATATCATTAATTAATTAATCTACAGCAAAGGTGGCAAGAATATCCAGTTGGGGAAAAGAGAGTCTTTTGAATAAATGGTTCTGGAAAAACTGTACAATTACATGCAAAAGAATGAAAACTACATCCCTTTCTTACACCATACACAAAAGTAAACTCAAAATGGATTAAGACCTAAATGTGAGAGCTGAAATCATAAAACTAAAAGAATGCATAGGCAATAATCTCTTGGACGTCACTCTTACCAACATATTTTTGGATATGTCTCCTCAGGCAAGAGACACAAAAGCAAAAATAAACTATTGGGATTACATCAAAATAAAAAGCTTTTTTGTACACCAAAGGAAACGCATGAACAACATGAAAAGACAACCTACTGCATGGGAGAAGATATTTACAAGTAATATATCTGATATGAAGTTAAAAAGAAGTTTTAAAAAAAGGAAATACAAACAACCAATAGACATGAAAAAGTGCTCAACCTCATTAGCAATCAGGAAATGCAAATTTAAACCACAGTGAGATAATTATTTCACATACCTGGAGGGGCAAAAGTTAAGTGGTAGTACCAAGCGTTCACAGCTTTTGGTGACAGAAGTGCTATATACTTCATTTTCACAATAGCCAGAAAGTGAAAATGACCCAAATGTCTGTTGACTGATGAATGAATGAATAAAATTTGGTGTAATTTTACAATGGATTATTATTCAGCAATACAGTAGCCAAAATGTGGAAACAACACAGATGTCCATCAGCTGATGAAAGGATGAATAAATTTTGGTTTATTTTTTTTTAAATATCTTGCTAAATTTTTTTTATTCACATATAATCGACAGATAACAGTTTCAGGTTTACAACATAATGTCAATATTTGTACATATTACTAAATGACAGCAATAAGTCTAACATCATCATTACACATATTCCAGATTTTTTCTTGTTATTTTTATTTTTTTAAGATGGAATATTATTCAGCAATAAAAAGGAGTACTGGTACATGCTACAACATGGATGAACCTTAAGAACATGTTAAGTGAAAGAAGCCAGATACAAAGACTACATATTACATGATTCCGTCTACATGAAATGTCTACAAAGACGATCTATAGAGACAGAAAATAGATTAGTTGTTGCCAAGTGCATTTGGAGTGGGAGGTGAAGGTGAATGGAGAATGAGGGTAGGGAAATTGGAAATGACTACTAATAGGTACAGGTTTGTTTTTTTTTTTTTTTTGAGGGGATAAAAATATAAAAATAGATTGTGGTGATTATTGCAGAATTCTGTGATTATACTAAAACTCATTGAATTGTATGCTTCAAATGAATGAACTGTAGGTTATGTGAATTATATTTGAACAGATCTGTTGTTTTTTTTTAAGTGCTCCATACCTTACCGATTGCAGTATCAACTGACATAACCACTTTGAAAAAAAAAATGTGGAAATGATTTCCAAATTTGTATGCATAGCTGGGTTCTTTTAAAAATTCCAGATCCCTGGCCATACTCCAGACCAATTAAATCACAATCTCTGGGCATGAGACACAAATATTATTTTATGAAGCTTCTTAGGTTGTTCAAATGTTCAGACATGTTTGGTAACCACTACAATAAATTATCTGAGAATTTATTATTTTTTTTAATTTGAAGGTTCACTCCATTTAATTGCTTTTGCCAGTATGCCTGGATTTATTTCTCTCCTATTTTATGGTTTTTTTGTTTACTCTTTTAATCTTCTGTGCCTCCTTTTTTATTTATTTCCTTAATCAAGATGGATACAGCTTTTTATTTTTGGTTTGTTAATTCCATTTACCCGCTTGCTTAATTTGGAAGATGTATACTATTTATATGCCTTTGGTGGTTATCTTTAATTTTTTATAACATATCCTGTATTTCTTTTAATGCAAATGCAGTTAGTTTTGTAGTTTTTATTAATTGCAGTGATGTTTGAAAAATATACATATTTAATGAAAATTGACTATTTCACTAATTATACATATTAATTAATATGAAGGCACTCATTCAATCCACATAAGTATTTGCTTGCATACTGCTTTGCAGAAATCTTTTTTATTCCCAAGTTTTTATTTAAATTTCAGTTAACATACAGTGCAACACTAGTTTCAGGTGTAGAATTTAGTGATTCATCACCCCCGTGTAACACCCAGGGCTCATCACAACAAATGCCTTCCTTAATACCCATCACGTATTTAACCCATCCCCCTGCCCACCTCCTCTTCAGAAGCCATCAGCTTGTTCTACACAGTTTAGAGTCTGTTTCTTGGTTTGCCTCTCTTTTTTCCCCCACTATGTTCATTTGTTTCTTAAATTCCACATGTGAGTGAAATCATATGGTGTTTTTCTTTCCCTGACTGACTTATTTTGCTCAGCATAATATAATCTAGTCCCAACCACATCACTGCAAATGGCAAGATTTCATTCTTTTTGATGGCCAAGTAGTATTCCACACACACACACACACACACACACACACACACACACACACCACATCTTCTTTATCCATTCATCAGTTGATGATCATTTGGACTGTTTCCATAATTGGCTGTTGTTGATAAGCTGCTATAAATATCGGGTGCATGTATCCCTTTGGATCAATATTTTTGTATCTTGGGGGTAAATACCCAGTAGTGCAATTACTGGATTGTAGGGTAGTTCTCTTAACTTTTTGAAGAACTTCCATAGGTTTTCCACAGTGTTTGCACCCATTTGCATTCCCACCAATAGAGCACAAGGGTTCCCCTTTCTCCACGTCCTTGCCAACACCTGCTGTTGGGAAAATTGGACAGCAATATGCAAAAGAATGAAACTAGACCACTTCCTTACACCATACACAAAAATAAATCCAAAATCTGTTAAAGACCTAAATGTGAGACAGGAAGCCATCTTCCAGAGGAAAACATAGCAATAACCTTTTTGACACCAGCTGTAGCAACTTCTTAGTAGATATGTCTCCTGAGGCAAGGGAAACAAAAGCAAAAATAAGCTGTTGGGACTATATCAGAATAAAAACCTTCTTCACAGTGAAGGAAACAATTGACAAAACTAAAACTCAACCTACAAATGGGAGAAGATATTTGCATATGACATAACTGATTTTAAGGGGTTAATATCCAAAATATATAAAGAACTTACCAAAATCAACACCCAAAAACCAAATAATCCAGTTAAAAAATGGGCAAGAAGACATGAATAGACATTTTTCCAAAGAAGACAGACAGATGGCTAACAGACACATGAAAAGATGCTCAACATCACTCATCATCAGGGAACTACAAATCAAAACTACAAAGAGATATTACCTCACACTAGTCAGAATGGCTAACATTAACAGCACAGGAAAACAGAAGACTTGAATAAACCATATGCCCCAGTCTCACACCTGGGATTTCAAGTCCTACCAGTTGAAAAACAAAGGATTATGTCTACTTTGAAATAAATTGGAAGCTGTTGTGACAGTGAGTTAAGGTTCTATAAAGAGATGAATTATTGACATCTCTTATGTCACAATATCATCGTCACAAAATTCTTATCAGGAGCATGCCATCAGCATATACTATTTTTCTGTACTTTTACAAACACTACATACCTGTGATTGCTGGTGAGTTTAAATATTTCAGGAGTTTTTCCGTCTATTTTGGTACTTTAATCATTATCATTATTGTTTGTGTCACTTAACAAATACATGCTTAACAAAGGCTAAAGTTAATGTCTCCTTTGTCCGAGAACAACATAAAGGATATATGAAGGGTCTTAGAATGCTCTAACTTTAATCTTTCCCATCAATTATGTTGTCCGGTGTTTCAATTTTGTTTTCTTTTTAACCCTCACAATGGGCATTATTTTTGTTTTATAATGACAGTGTTTGCTAATAGATTTATTCACCTGATTATCCTTTTATTTACACACTATTCCTCCTCCATTTTACCTTCCCACTGAGATCATTTTGTCATGAAATACATTAGGCAAGTCCTATTGTTAGTAGATGCTCTGTTTTTATTTTTGTTGTTTTTGTGAAGTAACCTTTGTTTCACTTTCATTCCTGCTTGATGACTTAACTGGGTATAGAATTCTATACTGACAATTATTTTTTTCTCAGCACTCTGAAGATATTATTCCACTGTCTTCTGGCTTCTATTGTGCTCTTGAGAAGTCTGCCTTCTGTCTCATTATTGTTCCTTTTGTAAGTAATCTGTATTTTCTCTCTGGCTGCTTTTAAGATTTTTTTCTTAAGATTTTAATATAATTGATTTTACTGTTTTATTTCAAGAACTTTGATATTTTCTTCCTCCCCTAGATCTTATCTTTTTCTGTGTGTGCTTCTATTTAGTTTCTTTCTCATGGTTTTGACTTTATGTTTTACATTTTCATATATTTCAATCATTTATATTATATATCTCAACATTCAGTAATTGTAGAGAACAGGTCTAATTCTGCAGCTTCTTACATTCATGTGGGCTCCTGTGTAAATCATTTTTATTCCTTTTCATTGAGAGTCTAGGCCAACACTGAAATGTTTCTTGTCATTTCCTTTGCGGTCCCATGGATTCCCCGCCCCCCCCCGCCCCTTGAACTGTAAGCCTTGGATAGTTCTGTTTTTGTGAAGAGGTTCAGTGCTAATCCCTGACATGTTGTGGGCCCATGGCTTTGTCTCTTGGATTTTTATCAAACCATTAAGATAAATAAAAACTGGCAATTGAAGTCAGCAAATGCTGTGAGGGTAGCTGTGACTTCAGGGCATGTTTACCTCTAGTTTCTCACTTCATTGTGCCTCTTTTGGATCTCCTTTACTTTTTTTTTTTAAGCATGGCATATTTTTAAAAAGATAAATGTTACATGTTAGCTAGCATTTCAGGGTGTTTTCAGAAGTCTGATTCACCATTCACATATTTACAATTGTGAATCCTTCTGTCTTTAAACAAGCTATATCTGCTTTTTATGTCCTCTATAAAATTTCGTTTTTTCTTAAAACATCTTTTGCATTTCTTGTTAAGTAAGTTTCTCAGTACTTTATAAATATTGATAGTATGCATAGGAGTATTTTGTTGTATGATATTTTCTAAATGGTTAATACAGGTATTTATACAGACATGCACAACACACACACATATGGATAATAAAAGGTTGATTTCTATAAATTGATAATACTCTTACAGAAATATCTAATAATTTTCCAGTGGGTAATATTGGATTTCTAGGTAGATAATTTTGAGTTTTATATATGTCTGATTTCTTCCTTTTCTAGTTTGTACCAGTTTTTGAAAACTGTAATCAGTAGGAGCTGAGTATTTGTGTATTTCACAATTTGAAAACAATGCTTACCTTTTTCAGACTCTTGGGAATACTAATGTTTACTGAATATGTTTCTACAGGTTTCTGGTAAATACGCTTAATTAATTAGGTTAAAGAAGAGCCATTCTTGTTTTAGAGAGTTTTTAATACAGGATCTCAAGTAGATTTTCTTTTCTTTTTAAGATTTTATTTATTTGAGATAGAGCGAGAGAGAGTGAGCATGAGCTGGGGGCAGGGGCAGCAGGAGAGGGAGAAGCAGACTCCCCTATGAGCAGAGAGCCTGATGCAAGGCTCGATCCCAGGACTCTGGGATCATGACCTGAGCTGTAGGTGGACACTTAACCAACTGAGCCACCCAGGAGACCCTCAAATAGATTTTCTGATGCTGAATTACTCCTGTATTTATGGGATAAACCTTATTTAATCATGATGTATTGGTCCTTAAATACATAGCTAGATTCTACATTGCTAGTGTTTATTTTAAAATTTTACAAATGTTGGTTCATGAGATTGACTTAGTTTTCCTGAGCGCTCATTGTCTAAGTTTGTTATTTTAGTTAACTATGTAAAGTGGCTTGGGTGGAATTCCAATTTTTTGTATGTGCAACAATTATGTATGATTGGAATTGTGTATCCTTTAATGGTTTGGATAATCTTCCCAGTGATACCATCAGTCATTGGTATCGTGGCCTTTTCAGAGTATAGATATTGAATTCAAATTTAAAATTCTTATGTGGTTATTGATGTATTCTCAGATTTTCTTTCTTCATGGTTCATTTTTTTTATTAATTTCATCCATTTCATCTAGTTTTTTTAATTTACTGTTGAGTTACCTATAGGTTTTTCTCATAAGCACTTTTCTTGATTTTGTGGATTTATGTTATTCTTTTTCATTTTCAGTGTTTTGGATTTGTGCCCAATCTGATTTTTCCTCCCAACATATCATATTTTTGTATCATTTACTTGATTTGGAAGGAATGGATGGACTTGTAGTCATTTCTATTCTTTCTAAATTCTGGTTTACTCACTTTCTCATTTTTAGCCAGCTAATTCTTTTTTTGTTTTGTTTCTTTCTCTTCTTCTTGAGTTGAAATCTTAATTCTTTTGTCTTTATTTCTTGTTTTCTACTAAATGCACTTAAGGCTGTAAGTATGCTGTGGACATATAAGGTGAATATCAGGATATCACACCAAGTTGCTCTTTTGGTATTTAGTTCTAAATTTTAAGTTTAATTTGTATTTCGTTTTATGACAAACATTATATAGAAGTATCTTAATTATTTAATTCTAGGATTATATTTTGGCTTTTTTGTTTTGATGATTTTTTTTCAGGTTTTAAAAATTTTTTTATTTATTTATTTAATTTTTGGGTTTTTTTTAAATATATTTTTTATTATATTATGTTAGTCACCATACAGTACATCCCTAGTTTTTGATGTAAAGTTCCATGATTCATTAGTTGCATATAACACCCAGTGCACCATGCAAAACGTGCCCTCCTTACTACCCATCACCAGCCTATCCCATTCCCCCACCCCCTTGCCCTGAAGCCCTCAGTTTGTTTCCCAGAGTCCATAGTCTCTCATGGTTCATTCCCCCTTCTGTTTACCCCACCTTTCTTCTTCCCTTTCATCTTCTACCATTCTTCCTACTTCGTATGTTCCATAAATGAATGAAACCATATGATAATTGTTTTTCTCCGCTTGACTTATTTCGCTTAGCGTTATCTCCTCCAGGCCTGTCCATGCTGCAGCAAATGTTGAGAAATCGTTGTTTTTGATAGCTGAGTAATATTCCATTGTATATACGGACCACATCTTCATCCAGTCATCTGTGGAAGGGAATCTTGGCTCCTTCCAAAATTTAGCTGTTGTGGACAATGCTGCTATGAACATTGGGGTGCATATGGCCCTTCTCTTCACTACATCTGTATCCTTGGGTGTAAATACCCAATAGTGCAATTGCTGGATCATAGGGTAGCTCAATTTTTAACGTTTTAAGGGACCTCCTCACTGTTCACCAAAGTGGCTGTACCGACTTGCATTCCCACCAACAATGTAGGAGGGATCCCCTTTCTCCACATCCTCTCCAACATTTGTTGTTTCCTGCCTTGTTCATTTTTGCCATTCTAACTGGCATAAGGTGGTATCTCAGTGTGGTTTTGATTTGAATTTCCCTGATGGCTAATGATTTTGAACATTTTTTCATGTGTCTGTTAGCCATTTGTATGTCTTCATTGGAAAAGTGTCTCTTCATATCTTCTGCCCGTTTTTTGATTTGTTTATTCGTTTCTTGTGTATTGAGTTTCAGAAGTTCTTTGTAGATCTTGGATACCTGTCTTTTATCTGTAGTGTCATTTGCAAATATCTTCTCCCATTCCGTGGGCTGCTTCTTAGTTTTTGTGACTGTTTCCTTGGCGGTGCAGAAGCTTTTTATCTTGATGAAGTCCCACAAGTTCATTTTATCTTTTGTTTCTCTTGCCTTTGGAGATGTGTCAATGAAAAAGATTGCTGTGGCCGATGTCATAGAGGTTGCTGCCTATGCTCTTCTCTAGGATTTTGATGGATTCCTGTCTCACATCGAGGTCTTTCATCCATTTGGAGTGTATCTTTTTGTATGGTGTGAGAGAGTGGTCACTTTTCATTCTTTTGCATGTAGCTGACCAATTTTCCCAGCACCATTTCTTGAAGAGACTGTCTTTTTTCCACCGGATGTTTTTTCCTGCTTTATCAAAGATTAGTTGCCCAAAGAGCCGAGGGTCCTTTTCTGGGTTCTCTATTCTGTTCCATTGGTCTATTTGTCTGTTTTTGTGCCAGTACCATGCTGTCTTTGTGATCACAGCTTTGTAGTACAGCTTGAAATCCGGCAACGTGATGCCCCAACTTTGTTTTTCCTTTTCAACAATTCCTTGGCGATACGGGGCCTTTTCTGGTTCCACACAAATTTAAGGGCTGTTTGTTCCAGTTCTTTGAAAAATGTCATTGGTATTTTGATCGGGATAGCATTGAAAGTGTAGATTGCTCTCGGTAACATAGACATTTTAACTATGTTAATTCTTCCGATCCATGAGCATGGAATATTTTTCCATCTTTTTGTGTCTTCTTCCATGTCTTTCAAGAGTGATTTGTAGTTTCTAGGATATAGATCCTATATGTCTCTGGGTAAGTTAATTCCAAGATAACCTATGATTTTTGGTGCTATTGTAAATGGAAAGGATGCACTAATTTCTCTTTCTTCAGTCTCATTGTTCATGTATAGAAATGCAACTGATTTCTGAGCATTGATTTTGTATCCCGCCACATTACTGAATTGCTCTATAACTTTTAGTAGTTTGGGGGTGGATTCTTTTGGGTTCTCCATTTAGAGTATCATGTCATCTGCGAAGAGACACAGTTTGACTTCTTCTTTGCCAATTTGGATACCTTTGATCCCTTTTTGTTGTCTGATTGCTGTTGCAAGGACTTCTAGTACAATGTTGAATAATAATGACGAGAGTGGGCATTCTTGTCATGTTCCTGATCTTAAGGGAAAGGCTTCCAGTTTCGCCATTGAGAATGATATTTATGTAGGCTTTTCATAGATGGTTTTTATGAGATTGAGGAATGTACCCTCTATCCCTACACTCTGAAGTGTTTTAATCAGGAAAGAATGCTGAATTTTGTCAAATGCATTTTTTTTGCATCTGTTGAGAGGATCGTATGTTTTTTTTTTTTTTAGATTTTATGTATTTATTTGACAGAGATAGAGACAGCCGACGATAGAGGGAACAGAAGCAGGGGGAGTGGGAGAGGAAGAAGCAGGCTTCCAGCAGAGGAGCCCTATGTGGGGCTCGATCCCAGAATGCCGGGATCACGCCCTTAGACAAAGGCAGACGCTTAACGACTGAGCCACCAAGGCGCCCCAAGAGGATCATATGGTTCTTGACTCTTTTCTTGTTAATAAGATCTATCACACTGATGTATTTTTATCTATATGTCTCTTTATTCTGGTTAAGAGTTGGCTTGTGTGTCTAGCTGCTCCCCTGTTGGGGGTGTAGTTATTTATAATTGTCATATCCACTTGTTGGATATTTCCTTTAAGAATTATATAGTGTCCTTCTGTATCTCTAACTACAGTCTTTAGTTTAAAATCCAATCTGTCTGATAGATGAATTGCTACCCCAGCTTTCTTTTGAGGTCCTTTGGCATGAAAAATAGTTTTCCATCCCTTCACTTTCAGTCTGGATGTATCTTGAGGTTCAAGATTAGGCTCTTGTAGACAGCAAATGGATGGGTCATTCCTTTTTATCCAATCTGCAACCTGTGGCATTTTATGGGAGAATTTAGACCATTCACATTGAGAGTAATTATTGAGAGATGTGATTTTAATGATGTCATGCAAAGTCTTTGTTTCTATAGATTGTAACTTTCTGTTCTGTATCACTCTTGGGGCCTTTTTTCTTTTATAGAACCCCCCTTAATATCTCCCTAATTCTGGTTTTGTGGTTACAACATTGGTCAGTGTCTGGCGATTCTGGAAGGTCCTTATCTCTCCATCAATTCTGAATGACAGCCTTGCTGGATAAAGGATCCTTGGCTGCTTGTTTTTCTCTGAAAGAGCTTTAAAAATGCCCCCCCACCCTTTCTCTCATTCCAGGTCTGTGTAGTTAGGCCTGATGTAATCCTAATATTTTTGCCTTTGTATGTGAGAAATTTCTTCACCCTGGCCACTTTCAGTACTGTATTCTTGGATGTACTATTTGCGTATTGCACTATGACGTGACGTGGTGTAGGTTTGTTGTGGTTGAATTTGGGAGCATCCTCTCTGCCTCTTGGACACGAATGCTTGTTTGCTTTGCTAGATTAGGGAAGTTTTCAGCTACAATTTGTTCAAATATCTCTTGTAGACCTCTTTCTCCACCCCCTCGGGGATGCTGATGATTCTGACATTAGAATGTTTCATTGAGTCAGTAATCTCCGGTGACCTACATTCTTGAGATTGGATTTTTTGAGCCACGTTTCTCTTCTACCATCCCATCCTCCAATTCACTAATCTGTTCTTCTGCCTCATTTACCCTGGCCATCAGAGCATCTAGTTTTGACTGCATTTGATTCATAGCATTTTTAATTTTTGCCAGATTTGCTCTCATTTCTGCCCTTAGAGATTCTATATTCTCATTAATATTTTCGTTAATTTTTTTTCAAGTCTACACATCATCTTGACCATAGTTACTCTGAACTCCATTTCTGATAATTTGGTTATATCCATATCCAACAGTTCTGTGGCAGAGACCACAGACTCATTATCTTTTCTTTGTTGGGGGGGATTTCTCCTTCTCGTCATTCTGAGGAGGAGAGGTTGCGGGGTTGCCCAGAGCCCAAATTATTGATCAGGACCCAGGCAGTGTGCTCTTGTTTTATAGGGACCTTAGGGATGTGGGCTACTTGATTTTTCAGCCTTCTTCTCATGGAAGGGCCCACGCACTGATATCCAGGCAACCCTGTTTGGGTAGAGTTTCCCTGTCCCCTGCAAGGGGGGATGGGGATTGGCACAATGTGAGCTGGTATTTCCGGGTTTTGTTCTCTGGCGGCTTTTGCTGGCAGTTTTCTGTGGCTCTTCTGAGAGTCAGAGCAGCAGTGGCTGAATTCTAGCCTCTGTCTCAGAACAGAGAGATCACAGTCTGCTCTCCACTGAGCTCTTCTGTCCTCTTTAACTCTGTTTCTGTTGGTGCTGCTAAAAACCCTGCAGCGTCCCAGGTTGTGCACCCCACAGCCGGCATCCCAGCCCTCACTTCCAGGACTGGCACTTCTCTGTCCTTTGTGTTTCTAACACTGCCAGCCACCAGCCGCCCCCGCGTGCACTCCCGAACTCTGTTTCACTGTGGTTCATGCACACTCCCAAGCTCCTGGTCTCAGTCGGGTTCCAGTGAGCGCTCCGGAGCTCCAGTTTTCAGTTTGGACGTGCAAGCATTCCCAGGCTCACTGTCTCAGTCTGCTCTCTTGCGGGTGCCCGTCCACAAATCTGGCCCCCTCCCCAGTGCAGGTGGCTACTGCTTCCCAGCACTCAAGCACAGCGGCTCCCTCCCCCTTCCGTTTATCTTCCGATATCTACCCACGGATTCATGGCTCCCTGCTTCGTACCTCAATACTCAGTGCTGGAGATGTTCATTTGTAGTGATCCAGATGTATCTTCCTGTGTCTCAGGCTGATTCTGTGGATTTTCAGGATGGTCTGGTACCTATCCAGCTCGACTCGGGACCATCTGAAAAGGGGGACCCCTATTCATCCGCCATCTTAATTCCCTATCCTCCATTTACCTTTATCACTCAGGGAATTCCAAGAGTTTTAGCAGCTTTGTGCCAGAATCAGGAACAAAGACCAAATATGTTATTTCTTAGTATTTTACAATATCACAGTTCTCTACTATGATTTTGGATTTATTAGTTCCTTTTTCTATGTCTATGAATTTTTATTTATTTACTTCAGAGCTAAGTTGTCACTTGCATAATCATGAGTTCTAATTTCTCTTGCCTGACTCTAAGATGATTGCCTTGAGCTGGTTTCACTAAGGTAACAGAATTAATCAGAGGAGAAACTTCTACAAGCTCTGCCTCATCTGTGTAGTTATTGGGCCTCTTTTCCTATTATGATAGATAAACTTTAAAGGCTAATACCTCCACTTTTATACTAAATGCCACTCACTTCTTTCTCATCTTTTTAGGGACATTGTTGGAGCAATGTTCTCTGTTACTCTCTTGAAACATCAACTTGTCAGTATCTATTATAATCATTTTCATCCAAACAAACATAATTTCTCCCATCTTAAATGGATAAACAAACAGAAACAAATCTCTTAACACCCGAATTTTCCATCCTCCCTTATTGTGGACTCCAGATCTTCTTTCTTTTAAGCTTGGCATTCTTTTGGAAGGTTGTTTTATTCAATATTTATTGGTGTTCTTCAGGAAATCTGATGCACCATTACTGTCATAGTCATAATATACAACAGTCCCATTATACCCTCAAATTTCCTCATGCTGGGGGCACCTGGGTGGCTCAATTAAGCATCCAGCTCTTGGCAAAACCAAAAACCTGAGCTGGAAGCTCAGGTCATGATCTCAGGGTCATGAGATCAAGCCCTGCATGGGGCTCTGTGCTCAGTGCAGAGTCATGTTGAGATTCTCTGCCTCTCCTTTTCCCTCTGCTCCTCCCTCTGCTCGTGCTCTCTAGAACAAACAAACAAACAAATAAATAAATAAATAAAACCTTAAAATTTTTTCCTCATATTGTCCCTTATGACAACCAATGACCTCTTTTCTATCCCTTTTGCAATTTTCCCTTTTCCAGAATATTATGTAAGTTGAATAAAAATACATAGCCTTTCTGGTCTGGCTTTTTTCATTTAGTAAAATGTATTTGAGATTTATCCATACTATTCCATGTATCAGTACTTTCTATTTATTCCTGAGTTGTGTTCTGTTGTGGGGAAATGCCAAAGTTTGTTTATTCATTCACTTTTGAGGGACATGTGGGTTTCCAGTTTTTTTAATTTGCATATATTGACACGCTGTGTTGCATCAGTTTCAGGTGTGCAACATAGTAATATGACAACTTTATACATTATGCTGTGTTCACCGTGGAGTTACCATTTGTCCTGATGCATCATTATTACAGTATCATTAGCTTTATTCCTTATGTTGTGCTTTTTAGTCACATGACTTACTCATACCATTAACAGAAAGCCTGTATCTTCCACTCCTCTTCACCTACTTTGCCCAACTCTCCACTTCCCTCGCCTCTGTCAGCCATCAGTATGTTCTCTCTATATATAGGTCTGATTCTGCTTTTTGTTTATTAATTTTTTTTAGATTTCACTCACTGAAATCATACATTATTTGGCTTTCTCACTCTGACTTATTTCACTTAGCATAATAATCCCTAGGTCCATTGAGGTTATTGCAAATGCCACAATCTCATCATTTGTATGATTGCATGATATTCCATTATATATATATATATATATATCATATATATATGATATTCCATTATATATATATAAAACATCTTACCCATTCATTTGTTGGTGGGCACTAGGTTGCCTTCATATCTTGGTAAGTAGTGCTGAAATAAACATAGGGGTGCATATATCTTTTCAAATTACTGTTCTCATTTCCTTTGGAATTATTGGATCATGTGATATTTCTATTTTAATTAGTTTTAAAGTTTTTGTTTTAATCAACTGGTCCTCGTCAAAATAAGTGCACTCCTTAATCCACATCACCTGTTTCATCCAGTAACCCCAGCAGCTTCTCCTTTGGTAACCATCAGTTTTCTATAGTTAAGAGTCTATTTCTTGGTTTGTCTCTTTCTCCCTTTTGTTCCCCTTTGCTCATTTGTTTTGTTTCTTTAAGAGTGAAATCATACAGTACTTATTTCACTTAGCATTATACTCTAGCTCCATCCATGTCATTGCAAAAGGCAAGATTTAATTCTTTTTTATGGTTGAATAATATTCCATTGTGTGTGTATACATATACACACATATATATCACCTCTTCTTTATTCATTCACTTATCAATGGATATATAGGCTGCTTCCATGTCTTGGCTATTATAAACAATGCTACTATAAACATTGAGGTGCATGTATCCCTTCAAATTATTGTTTCTGCATTCTTTGGGTAAACACCCAGGAGTGTGATTGCTGGATCATAAGGTAGTTCTGTTTTTAATTTTTTGAGGAACCTCCATACTGTTGTCCACAGTGGCTGCACCAGTTTGCATTCCCACCAGTAGTGCATGGCAGTTCCTTTTCTTCTCAACCTCGCCAACACCTTTTGTTTCTCATGTTGTTGATTTTAGCCATTCCAACAAATGTGAGGTGATACCGTAGTTTTGGTTTGCATTTTCCTGACGATAAGTGATGATGAGGCCTTTTTTTTCCTGTGTCTGTTGGCCATCTGTATGTTTTTAGAGAAATGTTAGTTCATTTCTTCTGCCCATTTTTTTTACTTGGATTATTTGTTTTTGGCTGTTGAAGTGTATAAGTTCTTTATATATTTTGGATACTAACCTTTCATTGGATATGTCATTTGCAGATATCTTCTCCCATTCCTTTTAGTTTTGTTGATTGATTCCTTTGCTGTGCAGAAGCTTTTTATTTTGACGAGGTCCCAATGGTTTATTTTTGTTTTTGTTTCTCTTGCCACAGGGGACCCATCTAGAAAACAGTTGCTGTAGCCGATGTCAGAGATAATACTGCCTGTGCTCTTTCCTAGGATTTTTATGGTTTCAGGTCTCACATTTAGATTTTTAATACATTTGAATTTATTTTTGTGTGTGGTTTAAGAAAGTGGTCTGGTTTCATTCTTTTGCATGTTGCTGTCCAGTTTTCCCAACACTATTTGTTGAAAAGACTTTTTCCTATTAGATATTCTCTCCTGCTCTGTCAGAGATTGATTGACCATATAACTGTGGGTTTATTTATGGATTTTCTTTTTTTTTAAGGTTTTATTTATTTATTTATTTGACAGAGAGAGACAGCCAGCAAGAGAGTTAACATAAGCAGGGATAGTGGGAGAGGAAGAAGCAGGCTCCCAGCAGAGCAGGGAGCCTGATGTGGGGCTCGATCCCAAGACTCTGGGATCACGCCGCAAGCTAAAGGCAGACGCTTAACTACTGAGCCACTCAGGCGCCCCTATTCGTGGATTTTCTGTTCTCTTCTATTGATCTATATGTTTGTTTTGATTACTACACCCTGTTTTGATTACTATAGCTTTATAATATATCTTGAAGTCTGGAATTGTGATGCCTTCAGCTTTGCTTTTCTTTTTTAGGGTTGCTGTGGGTATTTGGGTTCTTTTGTGGTTCCATATAAATTTTGGGATTATTTGCTCTAGTTCTGTGAAAAATGCTGTTGGTATTTTGACAGAAATTACATTAAAAGTATAGATTGCTTTGGGTAGTATAGACATTTTAACAATATTTGTTCTTCCAATGCATGAGTATGGAATGCTTTGTGTCATCTTCAATTTCTTTCATCAGTATTTTATAGTTTTCAGAGTATAGGCATTTGGCCTCTTTGCTTAGGTTTATTCCTAGGTATCTTATTTTTGGTGCAGTTGTAAATGGGATTGTTTTCTTAATTTCTCTTTTTGCTGCTTCATTAATGGTGTATGAAATGCAACAGATTTCTGTAGATTGATTTTGTATCCTGGATTGTTACTGCATTGGTTTATCAGTTCTATCAGTTTTTTTGTGAAGTCTTTGGGTTTTCTATATATAGTATCATGTCATCTGCAAATAGTGAAAGTTTTACTTCTTCCATACTGATTTGGATGCCACTTGTTTCTTTTTGTTGTCTGATTACTGTGGCTAAGACTTTTAATACTATGTTGAATAAAAGTGGTGAGAGTGGCTATTCTTGTCTTGTTCCCGACTTTAGGGGAAAGGATCTTAGTTTTTCCCCACTGAGGATGATGTTAGCTGTAGGTTTTTCATGTATGGCCTTTATTAAGTTGATGTATGTTCCCTGTAAAGGGAACCTGCATTGTGGAGGGCTTTGATCATGAATGGATGTTGTACTTGTCAAATGCTTTTTCTGCATCTACTGAAATGATCATATGGTTCTTATGCTTTCTCCTCTTGGTGTGATGTATCATGTTGATTGACTTGCAAAATTGAACCACCCTGGCAACCCAGAAATAAATCCCACATGGTCGTGGTGAATGGTATTTTTTACTGTAATGCTGGATTCAGTTTGCTAGTATTTTCTTGAGGGTTTTTGCATCTATGTTCATCAGAGATATTGACTTGTAGTTCTCTTTTTTCGTGTGGTGTTTTTATCTGGTTTTAGTATCAGGCCTCATAGAATGAATTTGGAAGTTTTCTGTTCTCTTCTGATTTTTGGAATAGTTTGTGAAAAATAGTTTTTACCTGTTTAGTGTTTGTTAGAAGTCACCTGTGAAGCCATTTGGTCCTGGAGTTGTGTTTTTTTGAGATTTTTTTGGTTGCTGATTCTGTTTTATTGCTGGTAATCAGTCTAATTTTCTGTTGCTTCCTGTTTCAGTTTTGATCGCTTATATGTTTGGTAGTTTATATGTTAATTTGTATGTTTGTAGGAATTTATCCATTTCTTCTAGGTTGTCCAATTTGTTCACACATAGTTTTTCATAATATTCTCTTATAATTGTTTGTATTTCCATGGTGTTGTTATTTCTCCTCTCTCATTTGTGATTGTATTTCTTTGGGTTCTCTCTCTCTCTCTCTCTCTTTTTATAAGTCTGGCCTTTTTTTTTTTTTTTTTGCTGTTTTCCAAGAACCAGCTCTTGGTTTATTAATTTTTGGTTTCTTATCATTTATTTCTGATTTAATCTTTATTATTTTCTTCCTTCTGCTGGTTTCAGGATTTGTGTTTTTTTCTAGCTCCTTTAGGTGTAAGTTTAGCTTGTTTGAGAATTTTCTTCATTTTTAAAATTTTATCTATTTGAGAGAGAGAGAAAGAGAGTGAGAACAAGCAGAGGGAGTGGGAGAGGAAGAAGCGGGCTCCCCGCTGAGCAGGGAGCCCGATGAAGGGCTCGATCCCAGGACTCTGGGATCATGACCTGATCTGAAGGCAGCTGCTTAACTGACTGAGCCACCCAGGCACCCCAGCTTTCTTCATTTTTGATGTAGGCCTGTATTGGTATAAACTTCCCTCTTAGAACTGGTTTTACAGCATCTCAAAAGTTTCAAACCTTTGTGTTTTCATTTTCATTTGTTTCAGTGTACTTTTTTATTGCTTCTTCTATTTCCTGGTCACCCATTTCATTGTTTAATAGCATGTTATTTAACCTCCATGTATTTGCGGTCTTCCCAAATTTTGTTTTGTGATTGACGACGATGACTACTACTACTACTTCTGCTGCTGCTGCTGCTTCTTTTTAAGATTTTATTTATTTATTTAGAGTATGAGTCGGGAGAGCAGCAGAGGGGAAGGGAAAGGTAGGTGGAAAGAATCTCAGCCATACTCTGCACTGAGTGTGGAGCCCTACTCGGGGCTTGTTCTCACGACCTTGAAATCATGACCTGAGCTGAAACCAAGAGTCAGACGCTCAACCAGCTGAGCCAAAAAGGTGCCCCAGTTGCAGTTGACTTCTAGTTTCATAGTGTTGTAGTGAGCAAAGACGTATGGTATGACTTTGATGTTTTTAAATATGTTGATAATTGTTTTGTAGCCTAATATGAGATCTGTTCTGGAGAATGTTCCATGTGCACTTGAAAAGAATGTATTCTGGTATTTTAGAATGGAGTGTTCTGAATATATCTGTTAAATCCATCTGGTCCATTGTGTAATTTTTCTTGTTCGTTTTCTGTTTAGATGATCCGTCCAGGGGCGCCTGGGTGGCACAGTCGTTAAGCGTCTGCCTTTGGCTCAGGGCGTGATCCCGGCATTATGGGATCGAGCCCCACATCGGGCTCCTCCGCTATGAGCCTGCTTCTTCCTCTCCCATTCCCCCTGCTTGTGTTTCCTCTCTCGCTGGCTGTCTATCTCTGTCAAATAAATATATTAAAAATCTTAAAAAAAAAATAGATGATCCGTCCATTGCTGTAAGTGGTGTGTTAACGTCCCTTACTATTAGTGTATTATTACTGATTCTTTCCTTTATGTTTATTATTAATTATTATTTAATGTATTGGGCTGCTCCTGTGTTTGTATATGAATATTTTAAATTGTTATGCCTTCTTATTGTCCCCTCTATTATTATATAGTCCCCTTCTTTTTCTCTTGTTACAGTCTTTGTTTTAAAGTCTATTTTGCCTGATAGAAGTATTGCTACTCCGGCTTTCTTTTGGCATCCATTTGTATGATAAATGTTTCTCCATCCCCTCACTTTAAAACTACAGATGTGTTTAGGTCTAAAATAAGTCTCTTGTAGGCAGCATATAGATGGGTTTTGTTTTTTATCCATTCTGTCACCCTCTGTCTTTTTATTGGAATGTATAGTCCATTTACATTCAAAGTGATTTTTGATAGATATTTATTTATTGCCATTTTATTACTTGTCTTGTGGTTGTTTCTGAAGATTTTCTCTGATCCTTTCTCGTTTTTCGCTTTTTCATGGTTTGCTGGTTTTCTTTAGTGATATATTTGGATTTCTTTCTCTTTATTGTTTTCATATTAGTGATTTTTGGTGTCTGGGTATCATTAGGTTTGTCTATAACATCTGCATGTTGCAGTCTGTATTAGGTTGGTGGTCTTTTAAATTTGAATTCAATCTTTGCTCCTCTCCTCCCCACTATTTTAGGCACCTAGTGCCATATTTTATATCCTTTAATTCTCTGAGGTCCTTGACTGAATTTTTACAGAAATACTCATTTTTACTGCTTTTGTGTTGTCTACCTTAATAATGTCATTTTTGGTCTTTACTTTCCCTTAATATTTCTTGAAGGGCTGGTTTAGTGGTCACAAACTCCTTTAGTTTTTATATGGGAAACTCTCTTTTAAGATTTTATTTATTTGACAGAGAGAGAGAGCACACACAACCAGGGAAAGTGACAGGCAGAGGGAGAGGGAGAAGCAGGCTCCCCACTTGGCAGGGAGCCCAATGCGGGGCTCGATCCCAGGACCCTGGGATCATGACCCAAGCCTAAGGCAGATGCTTAACCAACTGAGCCACCCAGGCACCCCTCTCCTTCTATTCTGAATAAAAAACTTGCTGGATAAAGTATTCATGGCTGGAGGTTTCTCACAATTCAGCACTTTGAATATATCATGCCACTCCTTTCTGGCTTAGAAAATTTCTGCTAAAAAATCTGGACCTAGCCTTATGGTGTTTCCTTTGTATGTAACTTTCTTTTGTCTTGCTGCTTTTACTATTTTGTTTTTTTTTTTTATCACTATTTTGCCTTTTTAATTACAGTATGTCTCATTGTGGATCTCCTTTTGTTGATTTTGTTGGGGGTTCTCTGTGTCTTTTGGCTCTGGATGTACCTTTCCTTCCTCACATTAGGGAGATTTTCAACTCTAATTTCTTCAGTAAATTCTCTGCCCCTTTTTCTCTCTCTTCTCAGACTCCTATAATGAGAATGTTATTACATTTGATGGAGTCACTGAGTTCCCCAAGTCTCTTCTCATTTTGTGTAATTCTTTTTTCCTCTTTTGTTCAGCTTGATTACTTTTCATTACTCTCTTCTAGGTCATTAATTTGTTCCTCTGCTTTATCCAGCCTTCTGTTCATTCCACCAAATGTGTTTCTCATTTCATTCTTGGCCCTTCCTGTTGTGGTATTCCTTATCTCTGTCAATGGTCTCACTGATGTCTTCCACTCTTTTGTCAAGTCCAGTGAGTATCCTTATGATCAGTACTTTATTTATTTTTTTAAATATTTTATTTATTTATTTGACAGAGATAGAGACAGCCAGTGAGAGAGGGAACACAAGCAGGGGGAGTGGGAGAGGAAGAAGCAGGCTCATAGCAGAGGAGCCCGATGTGGGGCTCAATCTCATAACGCCGGGATCACGCCCTGAGCCGAAGGCAGACGCTTAACCGCTGTGCCACCCAGGCGCCCCTGTGATCAGTACTTTAAATTCTCCATCAGACATGTTACTTATATCTGTTTTGCTTAGCTCTCTGGCCTTGTCCTGTTCCTTCCTTTAGGACAAATTCTTCTGTCTTCTAATTTTGTCTAAGTACTCTATGCCTCTTCGTGTTAAGAAAGTCAGCTCCGTCTCCTTTTCTTGAGGGTAGTGGCCTTACGAAGAAGAGTTTCTGTTTTGTTCTGCAGTGCAGTCCCTGTTCCCCAGGGCCTGGTGCTTTATGAAGTTTCTCCAATGTGCGCTGTGTTCTGCTGTCATGTCTTGGCTGCTTTATCCTTCAGGCTAGTCATCTGCAAAGGCTCTGTTTGCCTGTTGTGAGCAGCGTTTGGTCCGTGGCCTCGATGGGGTGCATTTTAACTAGGTGTGCTCTGGTCTACTTGTGAAATGAGACCTGTCACCACCTCCACTGGAACTGAGGTCTTACAAAACTCCCGGGTCAGGAGACACAATGTTGGCAGGGATTTGATCCAGTCTTCTGGGGTAGGAACCCACAAAGGGAGACCGAGGCAAGTGTTAACTGGGAAGGGTGGTTCTACTGTAGCTTGGCGGAGCTGGGGCTTGTAAGCAAGTTGAGTAGCAAGTGTTGTCACTGTGCTGGTTTCCACAGGTGGCTCTGTGTTTATGCTGAGGGATGGTGGAGGGGAGTGGCACCTGCTAGTTCCTTTGTTCCTTGAGGGGTCTCTCTGTGATTGCTGCCTTTCAACTAACCTCCCCATGTGTGCCCCAGGTGCTCTTCAGATAGCTATTTCCACACTGTATGTCTGTGGGCTATTTGCCCTGCCTTTTCTCCAAAAGCAGCCCCAGTGTCTTCCAAGCTCTCCCAGAGCCACACATGCTGACCTTTTAAACTCTAGGCATTAATCCCCACTGGTTGCATGAATTCTCGAAATTCGGGCCCTCTCATTTTCCAAGCCAATTTGCTATGCTTCATTTTCCCCATGTATTCCCTGTGTACTAGTCTGTGTCTTGCCCTTTTCCATGTCTGCAACTCCTTCCCCACCACAGCGGACATGATCCATCCCTCTCCCAAGCTGCATCTCCAGACTTCCTATCTTATTTGACGTGGCCTCTTCTCTACTTTTAAATGTGGAGTACACATCTTCAGATTGATTTCTGGGGTACTTAAGATGATTTGATAGTTATCTAGTTGTAGTCATAGAACAAGGTGAGCCAAGAGTCCTCCTACTCTGCTGCCATCTTCCCCCACTCTTTATTTTTATTTTTTTGAGGAGCTTCCATATTGTTTTCCGCAGTGGTTGCACCAATTTACATACCCATCAACTGTGTAAGGATGTGGAGACATCCTTACCAACACTTGTTATTTCTTATCTTTTTGTTTTTAGCCTCCTAACAGGTGCAAAATGATGATAGCTCATTATGGTTTGGGTTTGCATTTTCTTGATGACAAGTGATGTTGGGCGTCTTTTCATGTGTCTGTTGGCCATTTGTATGTCTTCATTGGAAAAATGTCTGTTCAGGTCCTCTGCCCATTTTTTAATCAGATTGCTTTTTGGTTCAGAGTTGTATAAGTTCTTTATATATTTTGGATTATTAACCCCTTATTGGGTATATTATTTGCAAATATCTTCTCCTATTCAGTAGGTTGCCTTTCTGTTTTGTTTATGGTTTCCTTTGCTATGCAAAGGCTATTTTGATGTAGTCCCAATAGTTTAGTTTTGCTTTTTGTTTCCCTTGCCTTAGGGGATATATCTAAAAAAAAATATATTACTATGGACAATGTCAGAGAAATTACTGCCTGTGTTTTCTTCTAGGATTTTTATGGATTCAGATCTCACATTTAGCCCTTTAATCCATTTAGAGTTTGTTTTGGTGAATGGTGTTAAAAAGGACATCCAGTTTCATTCTTTTGTATATAGCTGTCCAATTTTCCCAGCACCATTGGATGAAGAGACTGTCTTTTCCCTGTTGTATATTCTTTTTTTTTTATTTTTTTAATTTTTTTTATTTTTTAAAGATTTTATTTATTTATTTGACAGAGATAGAGACAGCCAGCGAGAGAGGGAACACAAGCAGAGGGAGTGGGAGAGGAAGAAGCAGGCTCATAGCAGAAGAGCCTGATGTGGGGCTCGATCCCGCAACGCTGGGATCACGCCCTGAGCCGAAGGCAGACGCTTAACCGCTGTGCCACCCAGGTGCCCCTCCCTGTTGTATATTCTTACATTCTTTGTCATAGATAAAGTGGCTATATAGGTGTAGGTTTATTTCTGGTATCTTTATTGTTTTATTGATATATGCATCTGTGCCAGTACCTTACTCTTTTGATTACTACAGCTTCATAGTGTATGTAGAAATCTGGAATTGTGATACCTCTAGCTGTATTTTTCTTTCTCAAGGTTGATTTGGCTATTTGGGATCTTTTGTGATATACAAATTTTAGGATTATCTGTTCTAGTTCTATGAAAATTTTGTTTGTATTTTGATAGGGATTGCATTAAATCTGTAGTTTGCTCTGGGTAGTATGGACATTTAACAACATTTTTTTTCTTCCAATCTATGAATATGCAATATTTTTGCATTTTGTTATGTCATCTTGAATTTCTTTCATCAATGTTTTATAGTTTTCAGAGTGTAGGTCTTTTGCCTGTTTGGTTAAGTTCATTTCTAGGTATTTTATTCTTTTAATACAATTGTAAATGGGATTGTTTTCTTAATTTCTCTTTTTCTACTTTATTATTACTGTATAGAAATACTACTGACTTCTGGATATAAATTTTTTTAGCCTTCAACTTTATTGAATTCATTTATTACTTCTAGTAGTTTTTTAGTGGAGTCTTCAGGATTTTTTATGTATAGTATGTCATCTGCAAATACAGTTTAACTTTGTCTTTACCAGTATGAATACATCTTTAGTTTCTGAATTTTTGGTAATTGTGAAGAAAGCTGCTATAATCCTTGGTGTACAGATGTTTGTCTGGGCATAGGTGTAAATACATACAAGTATTAATGTTGTATCATAGGCTAAGTGTACATTTAGCCTTATACAAAACAACCAAACTCTTTCAGCGTGGTTTTGCTGTTTTACATTTCCATTAGCAACATATGAAATTTTTTGGTGTTCTTTTTCTGGATCTTATTTCCATACAGTGTACTGTTTTTCAGTAGAATTCCTGGAAATTTATCACTTCAGATTCCTTTCCTTATATTCAGTAATTGCTTTTTTTTTTCCTCTCCAAAATCCCTAGTATTCCATAAATTTACAGAACACGTTTCATCATGTCTTTGACCTGTATGAATGTCCAAGAAATTATAGAGATACTATTTTGGTATTTGCCTTGGATAGAAGACTAAGTATGAGAACACATGGGACAGGCAACTTGGTATCTTGGTTGAAAAGGACGGAGAGAACTAATGAAGATGTCCCTGGCTAGTACCTAGGAAGCAGTATCAAAGAGGCAAGGCAATTGGAGAAGTATGATCACTTTTTCCTTTTTAATCTTAGATTTAGTATGGGTGTACTTTTGTTTCCATTTGTAAGGAGGTATTGGGAAAGCCACAGATCAGTAATGTCCAGGCATCTGCGCTTAAGGTTAGGAGAGATTTACTACAAAGGGACAGCACGAGAGTACTTAGGAATGGTAGAAATGTTATATCATTACTTTTGTGGTGGATATGTGACTTGAGCCATAGACCAGTTTCTTTTTTCTTTATTCTTTTTCTTTATTCTCCTGTTTTTCAGTTAAGTTGGCTATGTATCCTCATTCACCTGGTAATTTTTTATTGAGTGCTAAACATTGTCAAGAAAAATTATGAAAGTAATTTGAAACCTGGGTGAATCTTCAGTGAAGATTTTAATATGTTTTGTGGCAAACAATCTTAAATAACTTCAGTCCAGATTTCTTGGTTGAGTTGATTCAAATATGGTTCAGACTTCGGACCCTGCCCAGACTGGTCTACTGTTTTTCCCTTATCCCTTATTTTTGTAGCCTTCAGCATTCCCAATTCTAAGTATGACTTTACAGTGGGCCCTGTTCTCTGGTTATTGCCCAAACCTTAAGAAATTGTCCAGTACACCACTTAGTTTTTCCACATCTCACTTGTTTTTTACTGAATTGTAGGACCTCACTAAGTGGAAAAGTAGTCTAAAATGATGAGCTTATTTCTTTAAATGTTCATGTTTTTCAACTTCCAGCCCACCATCTCTTTATTACAATAGCAATTGTCTGACATCTTCAGTCAGATCCCCATAATATCTTGTCCAGTTTGTGTAATTGCTCTCATCAGGAAGGTTGTTTTAAATTACCTAGTCTTCTGTTAGCAAAAACGGATATTTACAGTATATGAACTGGCATTTAAATTAAGACCTGAAGAATGAGAAAAAGTCAGTTTCTCATGCACAGTAGTCCAAAGATATCAAACAGGCTCTAGTTAGTTATGAGTTGAAGTTGGCCCTCTAGTTTTTTTCAGAGCTAAAAGGAGTCTAGTATGTTTGGCAAATAATGAGCAAAACTGAGAAGGCTCGTGGAGAGAAATCAGATAAGTTGGGACTGCACCATGGAGTGCTTTGTCAGAGTCATGGGACGCATTTGGATTTTATTCTAGGTTCAATTTGGAAGCTTTTAAAAGTTTTAGGCAGAGGTTGCAAATCATGATCTGAATCAGAATCAGTTTGTAGAAAGTATTAAAACTAGAGATCTCCATGCTCTTTTTCTGATTCACTCTTTTTCAGATTCAGTTAGTCTGGTGTGGTATCTGAGCATCTTTAACTTTACCAAAATCAGTGATTTTATCCCCACTAGTTTGAGAACCATTAAAATGCTTTCTCCTACTTTCTCAGTAGATTTTCATTATACTCTGATCTCTGGTGCTCTTTTTACGTGGTTTGAGAACTATTGACTTAAAAATGTTTTCTCTTCCCCTACTTTCTCAGTAGATTTTCATTATACTCTGATCTCTGGTGCTCTTTTTACATGTTAGTATGTAAGATCATTCTGTGATAATATTTTTTGAAACCCTAGGCAGCAACATATTACTTCATGCAGCATGAGATCAGTTTAGTGGGTTTTGACTATCTGTGTGTGTGTGTGTGTGTGTGTACAGTGTGTGTGTGTGTGTGTGTTAGAGGAGACTAGAATAGCATAGAAAAAATAAAACAGGGTAGATAATTGTTTAATGAAACTGTATGGGTCAGGTTGTGATGTGAAAGGTAAGTAGGTATTAGTATGGTCATAGTAAATAATATCTGAAAAGCACTGATGTAAGCCAGTTATTTCTTGTGGGTATTAGTTACCTATACCAGATCCTCAACTTACAACTCCTGTCCCACTAATCCCACTGTAGGTTGAAAATTTTGTAAGTTTAATACATCTACCAAACATCATAGCTTAGCCTGTCCTACCTTAAACATGCTCATAACACTTACAATAGTCTATAGTTCAGCAAAATTATCTAATATAAAGCCTATTTAACGATAAAGTGTTGAATACCTCATGTAATTTTTTTTAATACTATATTGAAACTGAAAAACAGAATGGTTGTGTGAGTACAGAGTGGTTGTAGCATATCCGTTGTTTACCCTCATAATCATGTGGCTGCCTGGGAGCTGTAACTTACTGTGAGTATTGTAATGAGAGTATTTTACTTCATATTGCTAGCTCAGGAAATTATCAAAATTCAAAATTTGAATTACAGTTTCTACTGAACGTATGTTGCTTTTGTACTATCATAAAATCAAAAAATTTTAAGTTGAACCATCATAAATTGGTTACCATCTATATGTATATTATCATATATAGTCTTTTCTACTGTGGGTTCTCCTGAAATAACAACAGGAATTTTTGATGTTCTCTTATCTTTCAGACTTGCCTTCAAGGAGTGCAAATAAGGACTTATCTCCAAAAAAAGACACTTACGAAACAGAATTATCCCAATGGGAAATGAGTGCCAGGCTTGAAAACTGTGATCTCGAGGAGTCCAGTTCCAGAGATTATTTGGAAGTCAGAGGCACATTGGAAAAGCAACAAGAAAATCAGGAGGAGTATTTCAGACAAGGGATGATCATATATGAAAAAATGTCCATTTTCAATCAGCATACTTACTTATCTCAACATCCCAGATGTCATTCTACTGAGAAACCCTATAAATGTAAAGAATGCGGGAAGGCTTTTAGACGAGCCTCACACCTAACTCAACATCATAGTATTCATACTGGTGAAAAACCCTATGAATGTAAGCAATGTGGGAAAGCCTTTAGTCGTGATTCACAGCTCATTCTTCATCAGAGACTTCATACTGGTGAGAAACCCTATGCGTGCAAGGAATGTGGGAAGGCCTTTACTCAGAGCTCACAACTTATTTTACATCATAGAATTCATACCGGTGAAAAACCATATAAATGTGAAGAGTGTGGGAAAGCCTTTATTCGTAGCTCACAACTCACCCGACATCAAAAAGTCCATACTGGTGAGAAACCTTATGAATGTAAAGAATGTGGGAAGGCCTTTACTCAGAACTCACAACTTACTCTGCACCAGAGACTTCATACTGGTGAAAAACTCTATGAATGTAAAGAATGTAGAAAGGTCTTTACTCAGCTCTCACAACTTATTCTGCATAAGAGAATTCACACCGGTGAAAAACCTTATGAATGTAAGGAATGTGGGAAAGCCTTTATTTGTGGCTCACAGCTTTCTCAACATCAGAAAATTCACAATGGGGAAAAGCCATATGAATGTAAGGAATGTGGAAAGGCCTTTATTCGTGGCTCATTGCTTATGCAACATCAGAGGATTCATACTGGTGAAAAGCCCTATAAATGTGAAGAATGTGGGAAAGCCTTTATCCGTGGCTCACAACTTACTCAACACCAGAGAATTCATACCAATGAGAAGCCCTATGAATGTAAGGAATGTGGAAAGACCTTTAGTCATGGCTCACAACTTACTCAACACCAGAGAATTCATACTGGTGAGAAACCATATCAATGTAAGGAATGTGGAAAGGCTTTTAATCGTGGCTCACTGCTTACTCGACATCAAAGGATTCATACTGGTGAAAAACCCTATGAATGTAAAGAATGTGGAAAGACTTTTAGTCGTGGCTCAGAACTTACTCAGCATGAGAGGATTCACACTGGTGAGAAACCCTATGAATGCAAGGAATGTGGGAAGTCTTTTATCCGGGGCTCACAGCTTACTCAACATCAGAGAATTCATACTGGTGAGAAACCATATGAATGTAAAGAATGTAGAATGGCCTTTACTCAGAGTTCACATCTTTCTCAACATCAGAGACTTCATACTGGTGAGAAACCCTATGTATGTAATGAATGTGGGAAGGCTTTTGCCCGCGGCTTACTACTTATACAGCATCAGAGAATTCATACAGGTGAGAAACCATATCAGTGTAAGGAATGTGGGAAGGCCTTTATTCGTGGTTCACAACTTACTCAACATCAGCGAATTCACACTGGAGAAAAGCCTTATGAATGCAAGGAATGTGGGAAGGCCTTTAGTCATGGCTCTCAACTTACATTACATCAGAGAATTCATACTGGTGAGAAGCCCTATGAATGCAAAGAATGCAGAAAAGCATTTACTCAAAGCTCACATCTTTCTCGACATCAGAGAGTTCATACTGGTGAGAAACCCTATCAATGTAAGGAATGTGGGAAGGCCTTTACTCGTGGTTCACAACTAACTCAACATCAGAGAATTCATATCAGTGAGAAATCCTTTGAATATAAGGAATGTGGGATAGACTTCAGTCATAGCTCACAAGTCTATATATGAATTATCTGACTCTTTGTGATTAAGATAGAGAGCCTCCTCTGATCACTAATCCATTATCATCAAAGAATTCCTAAAATGTGAATATGGGAGCATATTTACCTCATAAAGTTCAGCATCAATGAATTCAAATGGGGGAAAGATACTGTTAATGTGTAATCTATGTAGAAAAACCTATCATTACAGAAAACCCATTAAACTTTAGCATAGTATAATAGAACAATTCTGTTTATATAGTAAATATATTGAGGCCTTTAGCTATAGAATATGTCTTTTTCAATGTTATCTTGACTCTACCAGCTACTTTCCTTCATGACATTTATCATAATTAACCTCTGCTTTGGTTTAATCATTTATAAGATACACCCAAGAAAAATAACTTCTTTGCTAAGATTCTTGGAAGTATTATGTGAGACATTTCATGTAAAGCTCTTAGAGCAGTGCCTTGAACATAGCATATCACAAGTATTAGCTATCATTATTACTAGTATGACTTTAGAGAATTTGCATGAGAAGAGGACACTTAGGAGTCTTTCATTAACTGTTGAGTTGGGGGAAACTGTATGCTGTGATGAATATGAGAAAGCTTTCATTCACTTCTCATCCCATATGCCAGAAGAGGAAGTTCATACTGTTTGGGAAAAAAGAAAACCCACAAAATTTTGTAGGTTTAATCAGTGGATTGTTGAAGAGAGGTGAAGTGAATTGTAGCAAGCTACAAAAACTCATTTTTTCTATCATTTTTTTACCACAATTCAAGAATATTATTTAGAAATGAAAAACAATGGATAACCAAAATAAAATTTCCTATTAGGAAATTTCTAGAAACTTGAATGTACAGCTTTTGAATTAAACTAAAATAAACAGACATTACTCTTTTGCAGTGAAACATGATGAGAGTCTGTCAGAGACTGCTACTTCCCTACCCAATATCCATTTTTCCGTTAGAATTCTTGGCTGAAAAATTATCTCAGCCCCTCTTTCAGGTCAAAAAGATGAAAGTGGTATTTGCGCATGTAGGACATTTAAGAATACCTTTTCTCTCTCTGTATTTCTTTGTTTCCCTGCCTATAATGTGGACATTTAATTAACAGTTCTGGTGATTTTATGAAGAATTTGAGAATGGTTATCTGGGTACTAAGGATGATGGAGCAGAAATACAGAATGAGTCTACACCTGTACTGATTTTATGGAACAGTTGTACTAATTCTGGTGTACCTGCCTCCTGTATTTCTTTATATAAAATTAAAATAAACATTTGTTGATGTTGTGATTCTGTTATTGACACTAAAATGTGTTAAGGTTGTAAAATTTTGTACCCAGAAGTGGATTGCTATGGGTAAAAGAAATCTCAAATATGGCATTGACTTTATGCCATCATGAATGAGAATGAACCCACTTCAGGCTAGAAAACTAAAGATTTTTGCTTTTATAGCCTGACATTTTTTCTGATTCCCTTCCAGTCTATCTTACAAGGCAGATCCTTCACCAGTTAAGGCTTTAATGTTAGTAGAAATGGTAGGAGTGATTCAGAATGTCTGTTGGGTGTTTCTTGTTGCTTTTGGTAATGTCCTGTGAAAGAAAAATGTGGTATAGAGTTAACTACAGAGGCTACTAGTGGAGATTGAAAGTGATACTGCTTTGTTAAGGGATGCTATCTCTCCTTACAGGCATTCAGTCCTGGTTGATAGTAAATTCATATATTGCTATATTCCAGCCACTGTTTTTAGGTGTTAGGATATATCAGTGAGCAACTCTAGCAGGAGGAGATAGAATAATAATAGAAAAATTGTAGAGTGTGTTAGAACATTAGTGTTATGGAGGAACGGTTGTTCAAAAGTAGCTAAGAAGAATATGAAAGTTTATGAAATGGACCATAGGTAAGGAAAGTTTCAAGTCAAGATTTGAAGATGTGAAGGAGTAAGTCAGTGGTTATCTAAGGGAAAAGCATTGCGGACAGGAAAAAGCTAGAACAAAGGCCCCACAATGGGATGATGTTGGTATACTTGAGGAACATCAAAGAAGCTATTGTAGAGGTCTGTGCAAGGGAGTGATTAATAGAGGAGGATGGAGAGACAACAGGGCCACATCTTGTAAGTCATTATAAGCATTTTGTATTTTTTTCTGATGGAAATGGTAGCCATTGGAGTGTTTTGAGCAGAGGATGTGATTTGACAAGCTGCTGTTGTGTTGTTAAAATGAACAAACGAACAAACCTAAGTGGGCAAGAGGATATGGCCTCTTAATTCAGGTGAAAGCTGATGGTGGCTCACACCTTGGTGGTAATAATGATGAATACTGGTTGGACTCTAGATATAGGGTAAATGTGAGCAAGCAAGATTTGTTTAAGGGTGAGATGTCAGGTGAGAGAGAGGGGGGTCTGGGGTGACTTTGACTCACAAGTTTTGGTCTCAAACAACTGGAAAGATGGTATTCCCATCAGCTAAGATGGGGAAAGCTGCAGTTCCATCAGGTTTGTTAGGGAAGATTGGGAGTTCAATTTTGAACATGTTGAGTTTGAAATATCTTTTAGACAAAATGATAATATTGATTAGGCACTTGGATGTTTTAGCTTGTATTTTTCTAGAGATTATATTAATTAGGTATCGCCTATACTTACATAAAACCATGAGGCAGAATAAGAGCATTAAAGACTTGGGTCTAGATAGAGAAAAGAAGAACAGAAAGACTGATTCACAGTGCCTTATAACATTAAGAGTTCAAGGATAAAAGGACAGACTAGCAAAGGATGCTAATAAGAAGGACCAATGAGATGGAAGGAAAAACAAGATAGTGTGGCATTACAGAAGCTAAATAAAAGTGAGTCAAAGGAAGGACGACCAATGACTGTAGATACCATTAGCAGATTATTTAATACTAGACTTGAGAATTGACTGGAACTTTTCCATGTTATTGTTGATCTTGAGAAGAGTTGGGGTATATTTGTTTGTTTTGGAGTGGTTGAATTAAGAACATGTTGAAAAACAGAAATTGGGGACAGTGAATGTAGACATAACAGCTTGCAGGTGTTTTGCTGCAAACTGAAACAAACTTGTTAATAATCAGTGTGACAACAGGAATGGGAGTGTCTCCAGGATGGGAAAAGTAATAGCAATTCTGTGTGCTGGTTGGAATAATCAGATGGGGGAATAATTCATAACAAAGAAGTGAGAATTACTGGAGCAACGACCTTATGTTAGTGAGAGGGGATAAAATTTAGCCAATGAAGGGATCATTTTCGATAATATCGTGGAAAGTTTATACCTGGCAATAGTATGGCAGAATATGGGGTGCTGGGAAGTAAGTATTTGGAGTGGGAGAAGTTTTGGGAAGTGTTGATTCCTTCAGTGATTCCATGAGTGTTAAACACGGTTAGCCGAAAATATGGGGGATGAGAAGTTTGGGGTCCAAAAGAAAAGAGATCTGACATAGTCACTGAAGTGAGGTATTTAATGTGAAATATGATTGCCTGGCAATATTAAAGGGATAGAAAAATGAAAGCAGAAAGGGGCCAGTAAGCAAAAGAAATCAGGCTTAAAACTATATTCACACAAGATTTTGACATTGTGATTAAACCTGCAAATGCTTTGAAAGCCTATTGAGTTTTTGAGGGAAATGTACTACTGTTAATGAAACCCAGTCCTAGCTTACAACAGCATATGACTCAAATCCCCCAAACAATTCCCAGGCTTTGGAACAAATCCATCAGGAAATGACCCATTTATATAACTTTTCGAAGGATAAATATGAAACTCTGTATTTCTAGCTATAGAGGCTACTAGCAGAGATTGAAAGAGATACACATATAGAGAGAGCTAGAATGTAGTTTCTCTTTTTTCATTTGCTTTTTAAAAATATATAAATTGTATGTTTTTAAAACCTGCCTTGCTTTTTCACATATTTTGGCAATCGTTCCAGTTGGTATTGCTGCATAACAACCACTCCAAACTTGGCTTAAGATACAATAATAATTTATTTAGCTCACACATCTATAAAAATTTAGGGCTTGGCAGCAGCAGCTCATCTCTGATTGACATAGATGGGGTGGCTTGAAAGCTTGATAGCTGAAGGCAGGGATCATCTGAAGATTCACATGCTCGCATGTCTAGCAGTTGATTCTGGCTGTCAGCTGGACCTTAGATAGGTGGTCAGCCAGAATACCTACATATGATATCTCTATGTGGCTGCTTAGCATGGTGTCTTGGGTTCCAAGAGTATGCCCTAAACAATCAGGTAACAGTGCATGTAATTTTTATGATCTAGCCTCAGAAATCACATAACCTCACTTGTGTCATACTCCATTGGTTAAGGCAGTTAGAGGTCCATGAAAGAAGTGTAACATTTTAAGAGCTTGTAGGGTAGATATATTGTGGCCTGTTTGGAAAATGCAATATGCCATAAAAATTTTCCATACCTAGCCTGGGCATTAACAATAATTAACAATAATCTCAATTCTGCCATTCTCTTTAGGTAGCTACATCTTGATAGTAGAGTGTCAGGTTGTAAGTAGAGCATATGGGGTAGGATACATTTTGGTGGGCCCTTTTGGAAAAATGTATTCTGTCCCTGAGATCCTCTCCTACATGAAATTACCTCATTTTTATGGTGGCATATTGTTACACCTATATATTCTTTTAGTGATACACCATAATTTTGGCAGACTGCCAGAATTTTTGTTTTTTCCTGGGTGCTTGGCTCCCCTGCTAGGTACCAAATTTCACATTCTCCCTTGCCAATTGTGGCCCTGCGACTATGTGCAACAGTATCAGAAGTGATACATAATTTCCCTCTCATTTGCTCAAAAATTTCCATAAGTGTAAGGCACCTGGGTGGCTCAGTCAGTTAAGCATCCAACTCTTGATTTCGGCTCAGATAATGATCTCAGGGTTGTGAGATTGAGCCCCATGTTGAGCTCCACTCTCAGCAGAGTCTGCTTGAGATTCTCTCTGTCCCTCTCCCTTTGCCCCTCCCCCCGCTCTCTCTCTCAAATAAATCTTTTAAAAATTTTCCATAAGAATATAGAAATAGGGGCGCCTGGGTAGTGCAGTCATTGGGCGTCTGCCTTTGGTTCAGGGCATGATCCCAGCGTTCCAGGATTGAGTCCCACATCAGGCTCCTCCGCTGGGGGCCTGCTTCTTCCTCTCCCACTCTCCCTGCTTGTGTTCCCTCTCTTGCTGGCTATCTCTGTCAAATAAATAAATAAATAAAATCTTTTTAAAAAAAAGAAAATAGAAATAATTCCCAATACATTAATTACTGTTAGTGTAAATATTTAATGTGGCTGTTAAGGATATGTTTTACTTCCAGTTCTCGACCAAGATGGAATATAAAGAAATATGAAGCTATAGTAAAGGAGTAAGTATAAGACATAGAAGAACTCTGAAGGGTACCCAAAGACTGAAGGAAAGGGTAAACTTTGAAGATGGGCCCCATCTCTAAGTCTGGGGTTCAGATTTCATCATAGAATGTGTGGTTTCAGCTCCACCATTTTGGTGGGGTGCCAGGGCTAGAGCTAATCTATACTTGTTGAGCAAGCAGGAAACAAAGCTTCGGGACACAGATGAGTTGCAACGTAAACAGTAGGGGACTTTAGATCAATGGATAGATCATCCAAACAGAAAAATCAACAAGGAAACAGTGATTTAAAAGACACATTGGACCAGTTGGATCTACAGATATATTCAGAACATTCCATCCTTAAACAGCAGAATATACATTCTTAACACAAAGAACATTCTCCACAACAGATCACATATTAGGCCATAAAACAAGTCTCAACAAATTTAAAAAACATTGAAGTCATACCATGCATCTTTTCTGGCCACACCACTATGAAACTAGAAGTCAACCACAAGAAAAAATCTGGAAAGAGCACAAATAAATGAAGGTTAAATAACATGCTACTAAACAACGAATGGGTCAACCAAAAAATTAAAGAGGAAATAAAAAATACATGGAGACAAGTGAAAATGAAAACAGAATAGCCCCAAATCTTTGAGATGCAGCAAAAGCTGTTCTAAGAGGGAAGGTTATAGCAATACAGCCTACCTCAAGAAGGAAGAAAAATCTCAAACAACCTAACCTTCCACCTAAAGGATCTAGAAAAAGAACAAATAAAACCTGAAACCAGTGGAAGGAAGGAAATACTAAAGATTAGAGCAGAAATAAATGGAAACTAAAACACTAGGAGAAATGAATGAAACAAGGACCTCAAACTAACACTACTCCCTCCCATTGGTAAAGACCCTAGATCACAGCCTATAGCTTCACAAGTAAGTTCCTGATAGGACTTCCCCAAATGACCCTTGTAATAAAGTTTCCCTTGCTTTCCAGAGCCTTCCCCTTCTGTGGCCCTTCTATAGGACCAAATGAAGTTTATATGAACACCACTCTTTTTTATTTGAATTAACCAATCTGGTCTTAGCATAAGAATCCTAAAACACATTACCTACAGACCCTAATGAAAGCATGTGCCCTATATCCTGCTGCACTTTCTGTCTGCATTTTGCCTGGACCTTCCTGTGTGGCCCCTGCAGGCATGCTGTGTACTTCCACCTAGAACCATGAGTAATAAACTCTATTTCAATTTCTTCTTGGCCTTTTTCAAAATAATACTTTTTTATTATGTTAGTCACCATACAGTACATCCCTAGGTTTTGAGGTAAAGTTCCATGATTCATTACTTACATATAATACCCAGTGCACCATGCAATACGTGCCCTCCTTAATACCCATCACCACCCTATCCCATCCCACCCCCTCCGAAGCCCTCAGGTGGTTTCCAGAGTCCATAGTCTCTCATGCTTCATTCCCCCTTCTGTTTACCCCCAACCCTTACGTCTTCCTTTTCTTCTCCTACCGATCTTCCTACTTCTTATTTTCCATAGATGAGTGAAACCATATAATTGTCTTTCTCTGCTTGACTTATTTCGCTTAGCATTATCTCCACTCCCGTCCACGTTGCAGCAAAAGTTGAGAAATTGTTCTTTTTAATAACTAATATTCCATTCTATGGATGGGCCACATCTTCTTAATCCAGTCATCTGTTGAAGGGCATCTGGGCTTCTTCCATGATTTAGCTATTGTCGACAATGCTGCTATGAACATTGGGGTGCATAACTTCTCTTCTCTTAACTACGTCTGTATCTTTGGGGTAAATACCCAGTAGTACCATGGCTGGATCATACGGTAGCTCAATTTTTAACCTTTAAAGTGACCTTCATTTGTTTAAGTGACCTCCATTTTGTTTTTGAGAGTGGCTTGTCCCAACTTACATTCCCACCAACAATGTAGGAAGGATCCCCCCTTTTTTTTTTAAAGATTTTATGTATTTATTCAACAGAGATAGAGACAGCCAGCGAGAGAGGGAACACAAGCAGGGGGAGTGGGAGAGGAAGAAGCAGGCTTATAGCGGAGGAGCCTGATGTGGGGCTTGATCCCATAACGCCGGGATCATGCCCTGAGCTGAAGGCAGATGCTTAACCGCTGTGCCACCCAGGCGCCCCAGGGATCCTCTTTCTATACATCCTCTCCAACAATTGTGGTTTCTTGCCTTGTCAATTTTTGCCATTCTATCTGGCATAAGGTGGTATCTCAGTGTGGTTTTGATTTGGATTTCCCTGATGGCTAATGATTTTGAACATTTGTTCATGTGTCTGTTACCCATTTGTATGTCTTCATTGGAAAAATGTTCATATCTTTGGCCCATTTTGTGATTTGTTTATTTGTTTCTCGTGTGTTGAGTTTGACAAGTTCTTTGTAGATCTTTGATACCAGTCTTTTATCTGTAGTGTCATTTGCAAATATATTCTCCCATTCCGTGGACTGCCTCTTAGGTTTTTTTTTTTTACTGTTTCCTTGGCTGTGCAGAAGCTCTTTATCTTGATGAAGTCCCACAAGTTCATTTTATCTTTTGTTTCTCTTGCCTTTGGTGATGTGTCATGAAAAAGGTATCTGTAGCTGATGTTGTAGAGGTTGCTGCCTATGTTCTCCTCTAGGATTTTGATGCATTCCTGTCTCACATCGAGGTCTTTCATTCATTTGGAGTTTATCTTTGTGTATGATATGAGAGAATGGTCAAGTTTCATTCTTTTGCATGTAGCTGTCCAATTTTCCCAGCACCATTTNCCAGCACCATTTATTGAAGAGACTGTCTTTTTTCCACCAGATGTTTTTTCCTGCTTTATCAAAGATTAGTTGCCCAAAGAGCCGAGGGTCCATTTCTGGGTTCTCTATTCTGTTCCATTGGTCTATGTGTCTGTTTTTGTGCCAGTACCATGCTGTCTTTGTGACCACAGCTTTGTAGTACAGCTCGAAATCTGGCATTGTGATGCCTCCAGCTTTGTTTTTCCTTTTCAACAGTTCCTTGGCGATTTGGGGCCTTTTCTGGTTCCACAAAAATTTAGGGGCTGTTTGTCCCAGTTCTTTGAAAAATGTCCTCATTATTTTGATCAGGATAGCATTGAAAGTGTAGATTGCTCTGGGTAACATGGACATTTTAACTATGTGAATTCTTCTGATCCATGAGCATGGAATATTTTTCCATCTCTTTGTGTCTTCAATGTCTTCCAAGAGTGATTTGTAGTTTCTAGAATATAGATCCTTTATGTATCTGGTTAAGTTCATTCCAAGATAACCTATGCTTTTTGGTGCTATTGTAAAGGGAATGGATATCCTAATTTCTCTTTCTTCAGTCTCATTGTTCGTGTATAGAAATGCAACTGATTTCTGAGCATCAATTTTGCATCCTGCCACATTACTGAATTGCTCTATAACTTCTATTAGTTAGGGGGTGGATACTTTTGGGTTTTCAGTATAGAGTATCATGTCATCTGCGAAGAGAGACACTTTGACTTCCTATTTGCTGATTTGGATACCTTTGATCCCTTTTTGTCTTCTGATTGCTGTTGCAAGAACTTCTAGTACTATGTTGAATAATACTGGCGAGAGTGGGAGCATTGATCAGAGCTTGGAGTTAAGATGGCAGATGAGTAGGGGACCCCTTTTTCAGCTGGTCCCCTGAGTAGAGTTGGATAGGTACCAGACCAGCCTGAACATCCATGGAATCAGCCTGAGATGCAGGAAGATACATCTCGATCTCTACAAATGAACATCTCCAGCGCTGAGTATTGACGTACGAAGTGGGGATCCGTGAAACCACACACAGATATCAGAAGATAAAGGGAAGGGGGAGAGAGCCACCATGTTTGGGCGCTGGGAAGCGGTAGCCATCTGCACGGGGGAGCAGGCGGACTCGTGGACCGGCACCCGCGAGAGAGCAGACTGAGACCGTGAGCTGGGGAACGCGCACCACCAGACTGAAACGGAGCTCTGGTGTGCTCACTGGAACCAGACTGAGACTGGGAGCTCTGGCAGCATGTGCGGGCAGCTGGTGGCTGGCAGTGTTAGAAACACAAAGGACAGAGATGCAGTGACACTGGAAGTGAGGGCTGGGAGGCCAGGTGTGGAGTGCACATCCCAGGAGGCTGCAGGGTTGACCAATGCCAAGAGAAACAGAGTTAAAGTGGCCAGAATATCAGTGGAGAAAGGTCCGCAATCCCTCTGTTCTGAGACAGAGGCTGAGATTCGGACACTGCTGCTCTGACTCTCAGAAGAGTCACAGCAAACTGCCAGGGAAAGTTGCAGAGAACAAAAGCCTGGAAATACCAGCTCACAGTGTGCCCATCACCAACCCCCCCGTCCCTGCAAGGGACATGGAGACTCTACCCAAACAGGGTTGCCTGAGTATTGGAGTGACAGGCCCCTCCCCCAGAAGGCAGGCTCTAAAATCAAGAAGCCCACATCCCTAAGATCCCTATAAAACAAGGGCACACAGCCTGGGTCCCGGTCAATAATTTGGGCTTTGGACAACCCCGCAACCTCTTCTCATCAGAATGACCAGAAGGAGAAATCCCCCCCAGCAAAGAAAAGACAATGAGTCTCTGGCCTCTGCCACAGAACTAATGGATATGGATATAACCAAATTACCAGAAATGGAATTCAGAGTAACAATCGTCAAGATGATGTGTAGACTTAAAAAAAGTATTAATGAAAATGTGAATGAGAATATTGAATCTCTAAGGGCAGAAATGAGAGTGAACCTGGCAGAAATTAAAAATTCTATGAGCCAAATGCAGTCAAAACTAGAGGCTCTGGGGCGCCTGGGTGGCACAGCGGTTAAGCGTCTGCCTTCGGCTCAGGGCGTGATCCCGGCATTATGGGTTCGAGCCCCACATCAGCCTCCTCTGCTATGAGCCTGCTTCTTCCTCTCCCACTCCCCCTGCTTGTGTTCCCTCTCTCGCTAGCTGTCTCTCTCTCTGTCAAATAAACAAATAAAATCTTTAAAAAAAAAAACAAAAACTAGAGACTCTGATGGCCGGGATGAATGAGGCAGAATATCGTATCAGCGAATTGAAGGATGGGTTAGTAGAAGAGAAAGCTAAAATAGAACCTGGACTCAAAAAAATCCACCCTCAGGAATGTAGGTTATAAGAGATTATTGACTCAATGAAATGTTCCAATGTCAGAATCATCGGCATCCCCGAGGGAGTGGAGAAAAACAGAGGTCTAGAAGAGATATTTGAACAAATTGTAGCTAAAAACTTCCCTAATCTAGCAAGGGAAACAAACATTCATGTCCAAGAGGCAGAGAGGACCTCTCCCAAGCTCATCCATGACAAACGTACACCATGTCATGTCATAGAGCAATTCACAAATATTAGATCCAAGGATACAGTATTGAAAGCAGCAAGGGCAAAGAAATTTCTCACGTACCAAGGCAAAAGTATCAGAATTGCGTCAGACCTGTCTACACAGACCTGGAATGAGAGAAAGGGTTGGGGGGGCATTTTTAAAGCTCTTTAAGAGAAAAACATACAGCCAAGGATCCTTTATCCAGCAAGGCTGTCATTCAGAATTGATGGAGAAATAAAGACCTTCCAGAATCGCCAGTCATTGACCAATTTCATAACCATGAACCAGCCCTACAGGAGATATTAAGGGGGGGGTTCTATAAAGGTGAAAGGCCCCAAGAGTGATACAGAACAGAAAGTCACAATCTATAGAAATAAAGACTTTCCTGGCAACATGGATTCATTAAAATCATATCTCTCAATAATCAGTCTCAATGTAAATGGCCTCAATGCTCCCATAAAATGCCAGGGTTGCAGATTGGACCCATCCATTTGCTGTCTACAGAGACTCATTTTGAACCTAAAGATACCTAAAGATACATTCAGACTGAGAGTAAAGAGATGGAATACCATCTTTCATACCAATGGACCTCAAAAGAAAACTAGGATACCAATTTTCATATCAGACAGATGGGATTTTAAACTAACGACTATAGTTAGAGACACAGAGGGGCACTATATTATTCTTAAAGGATGTATCAAACAAGTGGATATGACAATTATAAATATATATGCCCCCCACAGGGGAACAGCAAGATACACAAGCCAACTCTTAACCATAATAAAGAGACATATAGATAAAAATACACTAATAGTAGGAGACCTCAACACTCCACTATCAGCAATAGATCACCTAAGCAAGAAATCAGCAAAGAAACAGCTTTAAATGCCATACTCGACGAGTTGGACCTCATAGATATATATAGAACACTACACCCCAGAACCAAAGAATACTCATTCTATTTTAATGCCCATGGAACTTTCTCAAGAATAGACCATGTTCTGGGACACAAAACAGGTCTCAACTGATACCAAAAGACTGAAATTATGCCCTGCATATTCTCAGACCACAACGCTCTGAAATTGGAACTCAATTACAAGGAAAAATTTGGAAGAAACTCAAACTCTTGGAGACTAAGAACCATCCTGCTCAGAAATGACTCAATAAACTAGGAAATCAAAAATTAATTTAAGCAATATATGGACACCAATGAGAATGAAAACACAATGGTCCAAAACCTATGAGATACTGCAAAGGCAGTTCTAAGGGGGAAATACATAGGTATCCAAGCCTCACTGTAAAGAATCGAAAAGTCTAAAATGCAGTTTTTATATTCTCACCTCAAGAAGTTGGAACAGCCACAGAGGGACAGGCCTAATCCACTCACGTGGAAGCTGTTGACCAAGATTNCCAAGATTAGAGCAGAAATCAATGAATTAGAAACCAGTAGTACAGTAGAGCAGATCAACAGAACTAGAAGCTGGTTCATTGAGAGAATCAATAAAATTAACAGACCGCTGGCAAGACTTATCCAAAAGAATAGAGAAAGGACCCAAATTAATAAAATTATGAATGAGGGAGGTAGAGATGGCGGAGGAGTAGGTGACCCCTTTTTCAGCCGGTCCCCTGAGTTGAGCTGGATAGGTACCAGACCAGCAGGAACATCCACGGAATCAGCCTGAGACACAGGAAGATACATCTGGATCTCTACAAATGAACATCTCCAGTGCTGAGTATCGGGGTACGAAGCGGGGAGCCATGAAACCGCGCACAGATATCAGAAGATAGACAGAAGGGGGAAGGAGCTGCCGTGTGAGGGCGCTGGGAAGTAGTAGCCACCTGCACAGGGGAGTGGACGGACCACGGACCCACACACTTGAGACAGCAGACTGAGAACGGGAGCTCCAGGAGTGCACGCGTGGCCGCTGGTGGGCCACCTGCACGGGGGAGCAGGCGGACTTGTGGACGGCACCGAGAGACACCAAACTAAGACAGGGAGCTCCGGGAGCCCACGCTGGGCGGCTGGCGACTGGCGACTGGCGGGGTTGGAAACACAAAGGACAGAGACGGGCCAGCCCTGGAAGTGAGGGCTGGGACGCCGGGTATGGGGCGCACAGCCCGGGATGCTGCAGG
This sequence comes from Ailuropoda melanoleuca, assembly GCF_002007445.2. Taxonomy (NCBI): domain Eukaryota; kingdom Metazoa; phylum Chordata; class Mammalia; order Carnivora; family Ursidae; genus Ailuropoda; species Ailuropoda melanoleuca. The sequence goes on along the minus strand of NC_048229.1, from coordinate 38,457,531 downwards.
GTTGAGCAGAACCAACAGAAACAGAGTTAAAGTAGCCAGAATATCAGTGGAGCACGATCCGTGATCCCTCTGTTCTGAGACAGAGGCTGAATTTCAGCCGCTGCTGCTCTGACTCTCAGAAGAGGCACAGCAGACCGCCAGGGAAAGCTGCCAGAGAACAAAAGCCCGGAAATACCAGCTCACAGGGTGCCCATCCCCATCCCCCCTCACAGGGGACACGGAGACTCTACCCAAACGGGGTTTTCTGAGTACCGGCAGGCAGGCCCCTCCCCCAGAAGGCAGGCTGAAAAATCAATAGCCCACAACCTGGAGCACCTGAGTGGCACAGTCATTAAGTGCCTGTCTTCGGATTAGGGCGTGATCACAGCGTTCCGGAAAGGAGTCCCTTATCGGGCTTCTCCGCTGGGAGCCTGCTTCTTCCTCTACCACTCCCCTGCTTGGGTTCCCTTTATTGCTGACTGTCTGTCTTTCTCTCTCAAATAAATAAATAAAATCTTTAATGAACAAGCCCACATCCCTAAGATCTCTATAAAACAAGGGCGCATGGCCTGGGTCCCAGTCAATAACTTGGGCTCCGGACAACCCCACAATCTCCTCATCAGAATGATGAGAAGGAGGAGTCCCCCCCAGCAAAGAAAAGATAATGAGTCTGTGGCCTCTGCCACAGAATTAATATATATGGATGTATCACAATTATCAGAAATGGAATTCAGAGCAACAATGGTCAAGATGATGAGTAAACTTGAAAAAAGCATCAGAGAAAGCGTTGCTGAGAATATAGAATCCCTAAGGGCAGAAATGAGAGCGAACCTGACAGAAATTAAAAATTCTATGAGCCAAATGCAGTCAAAACTAGAGGCTCTGACGGCCAGGATCACTGAGGCAGAGAAGCGCATTAGCGAATTGGAGGATGGGTTAGTAGAAGAAAAAATGAAAATAGAAGATGGTCTTAAAAAAATCCACACCCATGAATATAGATTACGGGAGATTACTGACTCTATGAAACGATCCAATGTCAGAATCATCGGCATCCCTGAAGGGGTGGAGAAAAACAGAGGTCTAGAAGAGATATTTGAACAAATTGTAGCTGAAAACTTCCCTAATCTAGCAAGGGAAACAAGCATTCATGTCCAAGAAGCAGAGAGGACACCACCCAAGTTCAACCATGACAAACCTACGCCACGTCATGTCATAGTGCAATTCACAAATATAATATCCAAGGATACAGTATTGAAAGCAGCCAGGGCAAAGAAATTTCTCACGTACCAAGGCAAAGGTATCAGGATTACGTCAGACCTGTCTACAGAGACCTGGAATGAGAGAAAGGCTTGGGGGGGCATTTTTAAAGCTCTTTCAGAGAAAAACATGCAGCCAAGGATCCTTTATCCAGCAAAGCTGTCATTCAGAATTGATGGAGAAATAAAGACGTTCCAAAATCGCCAATCATTAACCAATTTCGTAACCACGAAACCAGCCCTACAGGAGATATTAAGGGGGGCTCTATAAAGGTAAAAAGGCCCCAAGAGTGATACAGAGCAGCAAGTCACAACCGATACAAAGACTTTAAAGAGAAATGGCATCATTAAAATCATATCTGTCAATAATCTCTATCAATCTAAATGGCTTAAACTCTCCCATAAAACGCCACAGGGTTGCAGATTGGATAAAAAGACATGACCCATCCATTTGCTGTCTACAAGAGACTCATTTTGAACCGAAAGATGTATTCAGACTTAGAGTAAGGGGATGGAGTACCATCTTCCACGCAAATGGACCTCAAAAGAAAGCTGGAGTAGCAATTCTCATATCAGATAGACTGGATTTTAAACTAGAGGCCATAGAGAGAGATACAGAAGGGCACTATATTATTCTTAAAGGAAGTATTCAACAAGTGGATATGACAATTATTAATATATATGCCCCCAACAGGGGAGCAGCAAGATACACAAGCCAACTCTTAACCAAAATAAAGAGACATATAGATAAGAACACAGTAATAGTAGGGGACCTCAACACCCCACTATCAGAAATAGACAGAACACCCTGGCAAAAACTAAGCAAAGAATGAAAGGCTTTGAATGCCATACTTGATGAGTTCGACCTCATAGATATATATAGAACACTATACCCCAGAACCAAAGAATACTCATTCTATTCTAATGCCCAGGGAACATTCTCAAGAATAGATCATGTCCTGGGACACAAAACAGGTCTCAACCGATACCAAAAGATTGAAATTATCCCATGCATATTCTCAGACCACAACACTCTGAAATTGGAATTCAACCAAAAGGAAAAACCTGGAAGAAACTCAAACACTTGGAGGCTAAGAAACATCCCGCTCAAGAATGACTCAATAAACCAGGAAATCAAAAAGCAATTTAAACAATTTATGGAGACCAACAAGAATGAAAACACTATGGTCCAAAACCTATGGGATACTGCAAAGGCAGCCCTAAGGGGGAAATACATAGCCATCCAAGCCTCACTCAAAAGAATAGAAAAATCTAAAATGCAGTTTCTATATTCTCACCACAAGAAGCTGGAACAGCAACAAAGGGACAGGCCTAACCCACTCACGAGACAACAGTTGACCAAAATTAGGGCAGAAATCAATGAATTAGAACACAGAAGTGCAGTAGATCAAATCACCAGGACTAGAAGCTGGTTCTTTGAGAGAATCCATAAAATTGGCAGACCACTGGCAAGACTTATCCAAAAGCAAAGAGAAAGGACTGAGATTATTAAAATTATGACTGAAAAGGGAGAGGTCACGACCAGCACCATTGAAATTGCAAGGATTATTAGAAACTTTTATCAACAGCTATATGCCAAAAAACTAAACAATCTGGAAGAGATGGAGGCCTTCCTNCCTGGAAGAGACGGAGGCCTTCCTGGAAACCTATAAACTATCAAGCCTGAAACAGGAAGAAATAGATTTCTTAAACAGGCCAATTAGCTATGAAGAAATTGAGTAAGTGATAAATAACCTTCTAAATAACAAAACTCCAGGCCCAGACGGTTTTCCCAGGGAATTCTACCAAACATTCAAAGAAGAAATAATACCTATTCT
>NC_048229.1:38372120-38454358 GCF_002007445.2 Ailuropoda melanoleuca | reverse complement strand
AATCAGGGGATGTACTGTATGGTGATTAACATAATATAATAAAATAAAATTAATTATAAAAAAAAAAAGAAGACTGTGAGATGAAAGATGCTTTCTCTATATGGTTTTTTCTTAGAGTTCAGTATATGGAACTTCCTTATGTTTTCTTATAACCTGTGCTAACAGTGTCATCTTCACGACCGAAAACGTGCCTTGAAAGATGGCTTCAATACAATGTTCTTTCTTTACAATTCTTTCACGGAGATTTCCTTATGCTTTCATTCTTACTCTGAAACATACTTCCATCATCATGACTGACAATGGGAGTTGGAATACCCTTTCCGTACACTCTTCTTAGTGAGCGTTACAGCTGTGGCAGTTTCCTTAAGGTTCAACAAACGTAATGAGAAACGTATGTATATTCATGTCTCTCGATGTTAGATCGATGTTGCTTTCTATCAACACAGACTTGGTCTCACAAAGTCTCATATAAAACCTCTCCTTATGTGTTTTCTCACACTTCTGCATGTGCTTTCATCTTCGTAACAGAGGATGTGAGTTGGAAGATCTTGCCCACAGGGGATCTACTTGAGCATACAGCACTTTCCTTAGGTTTCATACATAATTTGGAAAATACATGCATCTTCATGAAAGTAGATGTGATTTGGAACGTTGGCTCTAGATGGTGCTCTTTCTTAGTGTTAAGTGAATGGCACTTCTCTTACCTTTCAATAAAGATATTTAAAATCTTCTCCCTTCAATCATCAGGATGTTTGAAGTGGCATTCTCTATATAGAGAGGTTTGTGCTCAGAGTTTCGTAAACAGCATTTCTTTACACGTTCCCTAACCCTTGAGCCAATGCTTCCAGCTTCATGAGAGAAAATGTGAGTTTCAGACGGTTTTCTACGGAGTTCTTTCGTAACGTTCAACATATGCTAATTTTTTTATGCTGAGAATCACACTTCTGAGAATGCTTCCAACTTCTTGATAGAAGACGTGCCTTGGAGGATGGATTCGGTACGGTCCTTTCTTGAAGCTAGTCTCTGCCACTTTCCTTATGATTTCAACACAATGCTCAAGCTTTTCCGTCTTCATGACAGAAGTTGTGGTTTGTAAGATGCTATCTATCTAGTATTCTCACATAATGTTAAGTTTATGGAACTTTCCTTAAGGCTCAACACAGAGGGAGGAAAACCCTGCTTGATTCATTCGTCAGGAGGTGGGTTCGGTATTGTATTCTATCTACACAGATTTGGTTCTTAAATTAAGTGGACGGCACTATCTTAACCCGGTCATATATACTTTTGTCTTGTCTTCCATCTTCACAATTGAAGGTGTGAGTTGAGACATGGTGTCTCTACAGTGTTCTTTTACAGAGTTAAGCAAAGCGCTTTATGCTTAAGTTTTCGTTCACAGTTTTGCACATGCTTCTGTTTTCCTGACAGAAGACTATGAGATGCAAGATGCTTTCTCTACGGTGTACTTTTTAGACTTCAGTGTATAGCATTTTCCTTATGTTTTCTTATACCGCTGTGCAAACGGTTTCATCTTCAACATCGAAGATGTGACTTGAGTGATGGCTTCGATACAATGTTCTTTCTCTAACGAATGGTTCAGGGCCCTTTCCTTATGCTTTCATTCCTACTCTGAAACATGCTTCCATCATCATGACAGGTGATGGGAGTTGGAAGACCCTTTCCGTACCCTCTTCTTACTGATGTTTTGTCTATGTCAGTTTCATTAACTTTTAAGGCAGGATTTGGGAAACGTGTGTATATTCATGGGTCTCGATGGTAGATTGATATTGCCTTCTATCAACACAGACTTGGTTCTCACAACGTCTCATAGAAAACCTCTCCTTATGTGTTTACTCACACTTCTGCACGTAATTCCAACTTCGCTACACGGGGGATTTTACATGATGATACAGAAGGTTCCTTACGTTTTCATACACACTTTTGGAAAATCATCCATCTTCATGAAGGTAGATGTGATTTGGAAGGTCGGCTATACATGGTGCTCTTTCTTAGTGTTAAGGGTATGGCACTTCTCTAACCGTTCAACACAGATATTTCAAAATGTTTCTCCCTTCATGCATCAGGATGTTTGAAGTGGCATTCTCTATACACAGGCTTGGTGCTCAGAGTTTAGTGAACCGAATTTCTTTACATGATCCCTCACCCTTGAGCCAAAGCTTCCAGCTTCATGAGAGAAGATGTGAGTTTCACATGGTTTTCTATGGAGTTCTCTCGTAGCCTTCAGTATATGCTAATTCCTTATGCTGAGAAACACACTTCTGAGAATGCTTCCAAGTTCATGAAAGAAGACATGCCCTGGAGGATGAATTCAGTATGGTCCTTTCTTGAAGCTATGTCTCTGCCACTATCCTAATGCTTTCAACACAACGGTGCAAACGTTTCTGACTTCATCACCGAAGTTGTGGTTTGTAAGATGCTATCTATCCAGTGTTCTCACCTACTATTAAGTTGATGGCACATTCCTTAAGGTTCACACACAGGGAAGATAACCATGCTAGATTCATTCTTCAGGAGGTCGGTTCGGTATTTCATTCTATCCACACAGTTTTGGTTCTCAGAATTAAGTAGATGGCACTTTCTTAACCCGCTCCACACACTCTTGTCAAGGGTTCCATCTTCATGACAGAAGTTGTGAGTTGAGACATGGTGTCTCTACAGTGTTTTTCTATAGAGTTATGCAAAACACTTTGTGCTTAAGTTTTCATTCACAGTTTTACACATGCTTCCTTTTTCCTGACAGAAGACTGTGAGATGCAGGATGCTTTCTCTATGGTGTTCTTTCTTAGACTTCAGTATATGGCACTTTCCTTATGTTTTCTTAACCCCTGTGCAATCGGTTTCATCTTTATGACCAAAGACGTGACTGAAAGATGGTTTCAGTACAATGTTCTTTCTTAAAGTTTGGTTCACAGCCCTTTCCTTATGCTTTCATTATCACTCTGAAACATGCTTCCATCATCATGACAGATGATGGGAATTGGAAGACCCTTTCCATACCCTCTTATTACTGAGCGTTACGTCTATGGCAGTTTCCTTAACATTCAACACACGAATTGGGAAATGCGTGTATATTCATGTTCTAGATGTTAGATCTATGTTGCCTTCTATCAACACAGACTTGGTTCTCACAAGGACTCTTATAAAACCTCTCCTTATGTGTTTACTCACACATCTGCACGTACTTCCATCTTCATTACAAATGATGTGATTTGGAAGATCTTTCCCAAAGGGTGTTCTTACATGAGCATACAGCACGTTCCTTAGGTTTTCATACACACTTTTGGAAAATATATCCATCTTCATGAATGTAGATTTGATTTGAAAGGTCGGCTCTAGATGGTACCCTTTCTTAGTGTTGATCGTATTACACTACTCTTTCCATTCAATACAGATATTTGAAAAAGTTTTCCCTTCATGCATCAGGATGTTTGAACTGGCATTCTCCATACAGAGGCTTGGTGCTCAGAGTTCAGTAAATGGCATTTGTTTACACGTTCCCTCACCCTTGAGCCAATGCTTCCAGCTTCATGGGAGAAGATATGAGGTTCAAATGGTTTTCTACTGAGTTCATTCATAACGTTCAGCATACGCTAATTTCCTTATGCTGAGAAATACACTTCTGAGAATGCTTCCAAGTTCATGAAAGAAGACATGCCTTGGAGAATGGATTCAGTACGGTCCTTTCTTGAAGCTAAGTCACTGCCACCTTCCTTATGCTTTCAACGCAATGTTGCAAGTGTTTCCATCTTCATGACAGAAGTTGTGGGTTGTAAGATGCTATCTATCCAGTGTTCTCACCTATTATTAAGTTGATGGCACATTCCTTAAGGTTCAACACACAGGGAGGAAAACCCTGCCTGATTCATTTGTCAGGAGGTGGTTTCGGTATTGTATTCTATCTACACAGATTTGGTTCTCAGAATTAAGTAGACGGCACTTTCTTTACCCGCTCGCATACACTCTTGTCAAGGCTTCCATCTTCAGGACAGAAGTTGTGAGTTGAGACATAGAGCCTCTACAGTGTTCTTCTATAGAGTGAAGCAGAGCGCTTTATGTTTAAGTTTTCATTCACTGTTTTGCACATGCTTCCGTTTTCCTGACAGAAGACTGTGAGATTCAAGATGCTTTCTCTACGGTGTTCTTTCTTAGACTTCAGTCTATGGCACTTTCCATATGTTATTTTATACCCCTGTGCAAACGGTTTCACTTTCACTACCGAAGACGTGACTTTAATGGTGGCTTCAGGACAATGTTCTTTCTTAATTATTGGTTTACGGCCCTTTCCTTATGCTTTCAGTATCACTCTGAAGCCTTCTTCCATCATCATGACAGACGATGGGAGTTGGAAGACTCTTTCCGTACGCTCTTCCTACTGAGCATTACATCTATGGCAGTTTCCTTAAGGTTCAACACAGGTATTGGGAAACGTGTGTATATTCATGGCTCTCGATGTTAGATCGATGTTGCCTTCTATCAACACGGACTTGTTTCACACAACTACTTAGATAGAACCTCTCCTCATGTGTTTACACACACTTCTGCGAGTAATTCTATCATCATTACAGAAGATGTGAGTTGGAAGATCTTTCCCAAAGGGTGTTCTTACTTGAGCATATAGTATGTTCCTTACACACTTTTGGAAAATACATCCATTTCATGAAGGTAGATGTGATTTGGAAGGTTGGCTCTAGATGGTGCTCTTTCTTAGTGTTAAGCATATGGCGCTTCTCTTACTTTTCAACACAGATATTTGAAAGAGCTTCTCCCTTCATGCATTAGGATATTTGAAGCGACATTCTGTACACAGAGGCTTGGTGCTTAGGGTTTAGTAAACAGCATTTCTTTACACGTTCCCTCACCCTTGAGCCAATGCTTCCATCTTCATGTGAAAAAATGTGAGTTTCAGATGGTTTTCTATGACGATCCTTCAAAACATTAAGCTTACGCTAATTTCCTTATGCTTTGAAACATACTTCTGAGAATGCTTCCAATTTCATGAAAGAAAACGTGCCTTGAAGGATGGATTTGGTACGGTCCTTTCTTGAAGCTAAGTCTCTGACACTTTCCTTATGCTTTCAACAAAATGTTGCAAATGTTTCCTTCTTCATGACAGCAGTTGTGGGCTGTAAGATGCTATCTGGATATCCAGTGTTCCTACCTACTATTAAGTCTGTGACACTTTTCTTAAGGTTCAACACACGGGGAAGAAAGCCCTTCTTGATTCATTCGTCAGGAGGTAGGTTCAATATTGTGTTCTGTCTACACAGATTTTGTTCTCAGAATTAAGTAGACGGGGATGTTAAGATGGCGGAGGAGTAGGGGACCCCTTTTTCAGCCAGCCCCCTGAGTTGACTTAAATATGTACCAGACCAGCCTGAACATTCCCGGAATCAGCCTGAAACACAGGAAGATACATCTGGATCTCTACAAATGAACATCTCCAGCACTGAGTATTGAGGTACAAAGCACAGAACTGTGAAACTGCACACAGATATCAGAAGATAAACAGAAGGTGGAGGAACCCGCTGCGTTTGGACACCGGGAAGCTATAGCTATCTGCATGGGGGAGCGGGTGGATCGCGGACCAGCACCCATGAGAGAGCAGACTGAGACCATGAGCCAGGGAAGGCGTGCCACCAGACTGAAACAGAGCTCTGTTGTCCTCACTGGAACCAGACTGAGACCAGGAGCTCTGGGAGTACACGGGGCAGCTGGCAGCTGGCAGTTTTAGAAACACAGAGACACACCAGCCCTGGAAGTGAGGGCTGGGACACCGGGTGTGGGGCGCATATCCCAGGACACTGCAGGGTTGAGCAACACCAACAGAAACAGAGTTAAAGTGGCCAGAACATCTGTGGAGAACGGTCCACGATCCCTATGTTCTGAGACAGAGGCTGAGATTCGGCCGCTGCTGCTCTCTCAGAAAAGGCACATCAAACTGCCAGGCAAAGTGGCCAGAGAGCAAAAGCCTGGAAATACTGGCTCACAGTCTGCCCATCCCCATCCCCCACACAGGGGACACAGACACTCTAACCAAACATGATTGCCTGAGTATCGGCGGGGCAGGCCCCTCCCCCAGAAGGCAGGCTGAAAAATCATGAACCCCACATCCCTACGATCACTAAAAACCAAGGTTGCATGGCGAGGGTCCCGGTCAATAATTTGGGCTCCGGGGGCGCCTGGGTGGCACAACGGTTAGGCATCTGCCTTTGGCTCAGGGCGTGATCCCGGCGTTATGGGATCGAGCCCCACATCAGGCTCTTCCACTATGAGCCTGCTTCTTCCTCTCCCACTCCCCCTGCTTGTGTTCGCTCTCTCGCTGGCTGCCTCTCTCTGTCAAATAAATAAATAAAATCTTAAAAAAAATAATTTGGGCTCCGGAAAACCCCACAACCTCTCCTACTCAGAATGATGAGAAGGAGAAATCCCCCCAGCAAAGAAAAGACAATGAGTCTGTGGCCTCTGCCACAGAAATAATGGATATGGATATAATGAAATAATCAGAAAGGGATTTTAGAGTAACAATGGTCAAGATGATGTGTAGACTATAAAAGAGTATTATCAAAAATGTAAATAATGGGGCGCCTGGGTGGCACAGCGGTTTAAGCGTCTGCTTTCAGCTCAGGGCATGATCCTGGCGTTATGGGATCGAGCCCCACATCAGGCTCCTCCGCTATGAGCCTGCTTCTTCCTCTCCCACTCCCTGCTTGTGTTCCCTCTCTCGCTGGCTGTCTCTATCTCTGTCGAATAAATAAATAAAATCTTAAAAAAAAACAAAAGAAAATGTAAATGAGAATGTAGAATCTCTAAGGGCTGAAATGAGAGTGAATCTGGCAGAAATTAAAAATTCTATGAGCCAAATGCAGACAAAACTAGATGCTCTGATAACCAGGGTGAATGAGGCAGAAGAAGGTATTAGCGAATGGGAGGATGGTTAGTAGAAGAAAAAGCGAAAAAAATCTGGACTCAAAAAAAAATCTATGCTCAAGAATGTAGGTTACAGGAGATTACTGACTCAATGAAAAGATCCAATGTCAGAATCATTGGCATCCCCGGGCGGGGGGGAGAAAAACAGAGGTCTAGAAGAGATATTTGAACAAGTGGTAGCTGAAAACTTCCCTAATCTAGTGAGGGAAACAAACATTCATATCCAAGAGGCAGAGAGGACCTCTCCCAAGCTCAACCATGACAAACCTACATCACATCACGTCATAGTGCAATTAGCAAATATTAAATCCAAGGATACAGTATTGAAAGTGGCCAAGGCAAAGAATTTTTCATGTACCAAGGCAAAGGCATCAGGATTACATCAGACCTCTCTATACAGACCTGGAATGAGAGAAAGGGTTGGGGGGGGGCATTTTTAAAGCTCTTTCAGAGAAAAACATGCAGCCAAGGATCCTTTATCCAGCAAGGTTGTCATTCAGAATTGATGGAGAAATAAGACCTTCCAGAATAGCCAGTCATTGACCAATTTAATAACCATGAAACCAGCCCTACAGGAGATATAGAGGGGAATTCTATAAAACTAAGAAAGCCCCAAGAGTGATACAGAACAGAAAGTCACAATCTATAGAAACAAAGACTTTACTGGCAATATGGCATCATTAAAATCATATCTCTCAATAATCAGTCTCAATGTAAATGGCCTAAATGCTCCCATAATACACCACAGGATTTCAGATTGGATAAAAAGACATGACCCATCCTTTTACTGTCTACAAGAGACTCTTTTTGAACCTAAAGATACATTCAGACTGAAAGTAAAGGGATGGAATACCATCTTTCATGCCAATGGACCTCAAAAGAAAGCTGGGGTAGCAATTCTCATATCAGTCAGATTGGATTTTAAACTAAGACTATAGTGAGAGACACAGAAGGGCACTTTATTATTCTTAAAGGATGTATCCAACAAGTGGAGATGACAATTATAAATATATATGCCCCCAACAAGGGAGCAGCAAGTTACACATGCCAACTCTTAACAACAATAAAGAGACATATGGATAAAAATACACTAATAGTAGGGGACCTCAACACTCCACTCTCAGCAATAGAAAGATCACCTGAGCAAGAAATCAAACAAACAAGAGCTTTGAATGCCATACTCGACGAGTTGGACCTCATAGATATATATAGAACACCTACCCCAGAAACAAAGAATACTCATTCTATTCTAATGCCCATGGAACATTCCAAGAATAGATCATGTCCTAGGACACAAAACAGGTCTCAACCGTTACCAAAGAATGAAATTATCCCATGCATATTCTCAGACCACAATGCTCTGAAATTGGAACTCAACCACAAGGAAAAACCTGGAAGAAACTCAAACACTTCGAGACTAACAACCATCCTACTCAGGAATGACTCGATAAACCAGGAAATCAAAAAGAAACTGAAACAATTTATGGAGACCAATGAGAGAAAACACAATGGTCCAGAACTTTTGGGATACTGCAAAGGCAGTCCTAAGGGGGAAATACATAGCCATCCTAGACTCACTCAAAAGAATAGAAAAATCTAAAATGCAGTATTTATATTCTCACTTCAAGAAGCTGGAACAGCAACAGAGGGACAGGCCTAATACATGCACGAGGAAGCAGTTGACCAAGATTAGAGCAGAAATCAATTAATTAGAAACCAGGAGTACAATAGAGCAGATCAACAGAACTGGAAGCTGGTTCTTTGAGAGAATCAATAAAACTGACACCGCTGGCAAGACTTAACCAAAAGAATAGAGAAAGGACCCAAATTAATAAAATTATGAATGAAAAAGGAGAGTTCACAACCAACACCAAAGAAATTGGAAGGTTTATTAGAAACTTTTATCAACCGCTATATGCCAATAAGTTAAACAATCTGGAAGAGATGGAGACCTTCCTACAAACATATAAACTACCAAGACTGAAGCAGGAAGAAATTGATTTTTTAAACAGGCCAATTAATTATGAAGCAATTGAGTCAGTGATAAACAATCTTCCAAATAATAAAACTCCAGGCCCGGACAGTTTTCCTGGGGAATTCTACCAAACATTCAAAGGAGAAATAATACCTATTCTCCCTATTTTAAAAAATAGAAACAGAAGGAAAGCTACCAAACTCATTCTATGAGGCCAATATTACCTTGATCCCCAAACGAGGCAAAGACCCCCCTCAAATGGAGAATTTCAGACCGATTTCCCTAATGAATATGGACACCAAAATCCTCAAAAAGATCCTGGCTAATAGAATCCAACAGTGCATTAAAAGGATTATCCATCATGACTTAGTGGGATTCATCCCTGGGATGCAGGGGTGCTACCACATTCGCAAATATATCAGTGTCTTAGATTTTATCCAGAAACAAAAATTCAGAAATCATATGATTCTCTCAATAGATGCGGAAAAAGCATTTGACAAAATATAGCATCCTTTCCTGATTAAAACCCTTCAAGGTGTAGGAGTAGATGGTACATTTCTCAAGATCATAAGAGACATCAATGAAAAACCTACAGCAAATATTATTCTCAATGGGGAAAAGCTGGAAGCATTTCCCTTAAGATCAGGAACACGACAAAGATGCCCACTCGTGCCACTATTATTTAACATAGTGCTAGAGTCCTTGCAACAGCAATCAGGCAACAAAAAGGTATAAAATGTATCCAAATTGCCAAAGAAGAAGTCAAACTGTCTCTCTTCGCAGATGACATGATACTCTATATGGAAAAACCAAAAGAATCCACTCCCAAGCTATTAGAAGTTATTGAGCAATTCAGTAAGGTGGCAGGATACAAAATCAATGCTCAGAAATCAGTTGCATTTCTATACATGAATAATGAGACTGAAGAAAGAGAAATTAGGGAATCCATCCCATTTAAAATAGCACCAAAAACCATACGTTACCTTGGAATTAACTTAACCAGAGACGTAAGGGATCTGTATTCTAGAAATTATAAATCACTCTTGAAAGACATTGAGGAAGACAGAAAAAGATGGAAAAATATTCAATGCTCATGGATCGGAAGAATTAACATAGTTAAAATGTCCATGCTACCCAGAGCAATCTACATTTTCAAAGCTATCCCGATCAAAATACCACTGACATTTTTCAAAGAACTGGAACAAATAGTCCTTAAATTGGTATGGAACCAGAAAGCCCCCAAATTTCCAAGGAACTGTTGAAAAGGAAAAACAAAGCTGGGGGCATCACAATGCCAGATTTCGAACTGTACTACAAAGCTGTGATCACAAAGACAGCATGGTTACTGGCACAAAAACAGACACATAGACCAATGGAACAGAATAGAGAACCCAGAAATGGACCCTCGGCTCTTTGGGCAACTAATCTTTGATAAAGCAGGAAAAAACATCTGGTGCAAAAAAGTCTCTTCAATAAATGGTGCTGGGAAAATTGGACAGCTACATGCAAAAGAATGAAACTTGACCACTCTCTCACACCATACACAAAAATAAACTCCAAATGAATGAAAGACATTGATGTGACACAGGAATCCATCAAAATTCTAGAGGAGAACATAGGTAACAACGTCTATGACATCAGCCAGAGCAACCTTTTTCATGACACATCTCCAAAGGCAAGAGAAACAAAAGATAAAATGAACTCATGGGACTTCATCAAGATAAAAATTTCTGCACAGCCAATGTAACAGTCAAAAAAACTAAGAGGCAGTATTTGCAAAGGACACTACAGATAAAAGACTGGTATCCAAGATCTACGAAGAATTTCTCAAACTCAATACATGAGAAACAAATAAACAAATCAAAAAATGGGCAGAAGATATGATCAGACACTTTTCCAATGAAGACATACAACTGGCTAACAGACACATGAAAAAATGTTCAAAATCATTAGCCATCAGGGAAATTCAAATCAAAACCACACTGAGATACCAACTTACACCAGTTAGAATGGCAAAAATAGACAAGGCAAGAAACAACAATTTTTGGAGAGGATGTGTAGAAAGGGGATCCCTCCTACATTGTTGGTGGGAATGCAAGTTGGTACAGCCACTCGAAAACAGTGTGTAGGACCCTTAAAAAGTTAAAAATTGAGCTACCCTATGACCCAGGCATCACACTACTGGGTGTTTACCCCAAAGATACAGATGTAGTGAAGAGAAGGGCCATATGCACTCCAATGTTCATAGCAGCATTGTCCACAATAGCTAAATCGTGGAAGGAGCCGAGATGCCCTTCAACAGATGACTGGATTAAGAAGTTGTGGTCCATATATAAAATGGAATATTACTCAGCTATCAGAAAGAATGAATTCCCAACATTTGCTGCAACATGGACGGCACTGGAGGAGATAATGCTAAGTGAAATAAGTCAAGCAGAGAAAGACAATTATCATATGATTTCTCTCATCTATGGAACATAAGAACTAGGATGATGGGTAGGGGAAGAAAGGGATAAAGAAAGGGGGGTAATCAGAAGGGGGAATGAAACATGAGAGACTATGGACTCTGAGAAACAAACTGAGGACTTCAGAGGGGAAGGGGGTGGGGGAATGGGATAGACTGGTGATGGGTGGTAAGGAGGGCATGTAGTGCATAGTGCACTGGGTGTTATACGCAACTAATGAAGCATCAAACTTTACATCGGAATCCGGGCATGTACTGTATGGTGACTAGCATAATAAAAAATCATTTAAAAAATCCTAGAGGAGAACATTGGCAGCAACCTCTACGACATCGGCCAAAGCAAACTTTTTCATGACACATCTCCAAAGGCAAGAGAAAGAAAAGATCAAATGAACATGTGGGACTTCATCAAAATAAAAAGCTTCTGCAAAGCCAAGGAAACAGTCACAAAAACTAAGAGGCAGCCCACGGAATGGGAGAATATATTTGCAAAGGACACTACAGATAAAGGACTGGTATCCAAGATCTACAAAGAACTTCTCAAACTCAATACACGAGAAACAAATAAACAAATCATAAAATGGGCAGAAGATATGAACAGACACTTTTCCAATGAAGACATACAAATGGCTAACAGACACATGAAAAAATGTTCAAAATCATTAGCCATCAGGGAAATTCAAATCAAAACCACACTGAGATACCACCTTACGCCAGTTAGAATGGCAAAGATAGACAAGGCAAGAAACAACAATTGTTGGAGAGGATGTGGAGAAAGGGGATCCCTCCTACATTGTTGGTGGGAATGCAAGTTGGTACAGCCACTCTGGAAAACAGTGTGGAGGTCCCTTAAAAAGTTAAAAATTGAGCTACCCTATGATCCAGCCATTGCACTACTGGGTGTTTACCCCAAAGATACAGACGTAGTGAAGAGAAGGGCCATATGCACCCCAATGTTCATAGCAGCATTGTCCACAATAGCTAAATAGTTGAAGGAACCGAGATGCCCTTCAACAGATGACTTGATTAAGAAGATGTGGTCCATATGTACAATGGAATATTACTCAGCTATCAAAAAGAACGAGTTCTCAACATTTGCTGCAACATGGATGGCACTGGAGGAGACAATGCTAAGTTAAATAAGTCAAGCAGAGAAAGACAATTTTCATATGATTTCTCTCATCTATGGAACATGAGAACTAGGAAGATTGTTAGGGGAAGAAAGGGATAAAGAAAGTGGGGGTTATCAGAAGGGGGACTGAAGTATGAGAGACTTGGTATCTGGGAAACAAATTGAGGGCTTCGGGGGGGTTGGGTGAATGTGATAGACTGGTGATGAGTAGTAAGGAGGGCACGTATTGCATGGTGCACTGGGTGTTATACGCAACTAATGAAGCATTGAACTTTACATCGGAATCCGGGGATGTACTGTATGGTGACTAACATAATAAAAAAATTTTTTTTTAAAAAGTGTAGATTGCTCTGGGTATCATGGACATTTTAACTATGTTAATTCTTCCGATCCATGAGCATGGAATATTTTTCCACCTTTTGTGTCTTCTTCAATGTCTTTCAAGAGTGATTTGTAGTTCCTAGAATATAGATCCTTTACATCTCTGGTGAGGTTAATTTCGAGATAACGTATGATTTTTAGTGGTATTGTTAATGGAATGGATGCCCTAATTTCTCTTTGTGCAGTCTCTTTGTTCATGTATCGAAATGCAACTGATTTCTGAGCATTGATTTTGTATCTCACCACATTACTGATTTGCTCTATAACTTCTAATAGTTTGGGAGTGGATTCTTTTGGGTTCTCCAGGTAGAGTATCATATCATCTGCAAAGAGAGACAGTTTGACTTCTTCTTCGCCTATTTGAATTCTTTTTTTTTTTATCCCTTTCTGTTGTCTGATTGGTATTGCAAGGACTTCTAGTAGTATGTTGAATAATAATGGCTTGAGTGGGCATCCTTGTCGTGTTCCTGACCTTAACGGGAAGGCTTCCAGCTTTTCCCCATTGAGAATGGTATTTGCTGTAGGCTTTTCGTAGATGGTTTTTATGAGATTGAGGAATGTACACTCTATCCCTACACTCTGAAGGGTTTTAATCAGAAAAGGATGCTGTATTTTGTCAAATGCTTTTTCTGCATCTATTGAGAGGATCATATAATTCTCGGCTTTCTTTCTTGTTGATATAATCTATCACACTTTTAGATTTGTGAATGTTGAACTACCCTTGCATCCCAGGGATGAAACCCACTTGGTCATGATGGATAATCCTTTTAATGTACTGTTGGATCCTATTAGCTAGGATCTTGTTGAGCATTTTGGTGTCCATATTCATCAGGGATATCGGTCTGTAATTCTCCTTTTTGATGGGGTCTTTGCCTGGTTTGGGGATCAAGGTAATACTGGCATTATAGAAAGAGTTTGGTAGTTTTCCTTCTGTTTCTATTTTTTTTAAACAGCTTCAGGGAAATAGGTTTTATTTCTTCTTTGAATGTTTGGTAGAATTCTCCCAGGGAATCCATCAGGCCATGGAGTCTTGATTTTCAGAAGGTTTTTTATTTCTGCTTCAATCTCTTCCTAATTAGTCTGTTTAAAAAAATCAATTTCTTCCTCTTTCAGTCTTCATAGTTTATTAGTTTCCAGGAAGGCATCCATGTCTTCCAGGTTGTTTAATTTATTGGCATAAAGCTGTTTATAAAAGTTTCTAATGATCCTTCCTATTTCATTGGTGTTGGTTGTGACCTCTCCTCTTTCATTCATAATTTTAATAATTTGGGTCCTTTCTCTATTCTTTTGGATAAGTCTTGCCAGTGGCTTATCTATTTTATTTATTCTTTCAAGGAACCAGCTTCTACCTCTGTTGATCTGCTCTTCTGTGCTCCTGGATTCTAATTCATTGATCTCTGCTTTAATCTTGATCAACTGCTTTCTCATCCGTGGATTAGGCCTGTCCCTCTGTTGCTGTTCCAGCTTCTTGAGGTGAGAATATGAAAACTTTATTTTAGATTTTTCTGTTCTTTTGAGTGAGGCTTGGATGGCTATCTATTTTCCCCCTTAGGACTGCCTTTGCAGTGTCCCATAGGTTTTGGACCGTTGTCTTTTCATTCTCGTTGGTCTCCAATAGTTGTTTAATTTGATTTTTGATTTCCTGGTTAATCGATTCATTCGTGAGCAGGATAATTCTTAGTCTCCAAGTGTTTGAGTTTCTTCCAACTTTTTCCTTGTGATTGAGTTCCAATTTCAAAGCATTGTGGTCTGAGAATATGCAGGGAATAATTTCACTCTTTTGGTATAGCTGAGATGTGTTTTGTGACATGATCTATTCTGGAGAATGTTCCATGTGCATTTGAAAAATGAATATTCTTTTGTTCTGGGGTGTAGTTTTCTATATATATCTATGAAGTTCATCTGGTCTAGTATGGCATTAAAAGCTCTTGTTTCTTTGTTGATTTTCTGGTCAGGTGATCTTTCTATTGCTGATAGTGGAGTGTTGAGGTCCCCTACTATTAATGTATTTTTATCTATATGTCTCTTTATTCTGGTTAAGAGTTGGCTTGTGTTTCTTACTGCTACCCTGTTGGGGGCATATATATTTATAATTGTCGTATCCACTTGTTGGATACATCCTTTAAGAATAATATAGTCCCCTTCTGTGTCTCTCACTATAGTATTTAGTTTAAAATCCAATCTGCCTGCTATGAGAATTGCTACCCCAGCTTTCTTTTGAGGTCCATTGGTGTGAAAGATGATATTCCATCCTTTTACTTTCAGTCTGAATGTATCTTTAGGTTCAGAATGAGTCTCTTGTAGACAGCAAATGGATAGGTCATGCCTTTTTATCCAATCTGCAACCCTGTGGCATTTTATGGGAGCATTTAAGTCATTCACATTGAGAGTGATTATTGAGAGATGTGATTTTAATGATGTCGTGTTACCTGTAAAGTCTTTGTTTCTATAGATTGTGACCTTTTGTCCTATATCACTCTTGGGGCCTTTTTACTTTTATAGTATCCCCCCCTTAATATCTCCCTAGGGCTGGTTTCATGGTTATGAAATTGGTCAATGACTGGTGATTCTGGAAGGTCCTTATCTCTGCATCAGTTCTGAATGGCAGCCTTGCTGGATAAAGGATACTTGGCTGCATGTTTTTCTCTGAAAGAGCTTTAAAAATGTCACCCCCCAACCCCTTCTCTCATTCCAGGTCTGTATAGAGAGGTCTGATATAATCCTTTGCCTTGGTATGTGAGAAATTTCTTTGCCCTGGCCACTTTCAATACTGTACCCTTGGATCTATTTGCGAATTGCGCTATGACATGACATGACGTGGTGAGGGTTTGTCGTGTTTGAGCTTGGAAGGGGTCCTCTCTGCCTCTTGGACACAAATGCTTGTTTCCTTTGCTAGATTAGGGAAGTTTTCAGCTACAATTTGTTCAAATATCTCTTCTAGACCTCTCTTTTTCTCCACCCCCTCGGGGTTGCCGATGATTCTGACATTGGAACGTTTCATTGAGTCAGTAATCTCCCGTAACCTGCATTCTTGAGATTGGATTTTTTTGAGCCAAGTTTCTATTTTCGCTTTCTCTTCTACCATCCCATCCTCCATTCACTAATTCGTTCTTCTGCCTCATTCACCCTGGCCATTAGAGCATCTAGTTTTGACTGCATTTGATTCATAGAATTTTAATTTCTGCCAGATTCGCTCTCATTTCTGCCCTTAGAAAGATTCTATATTCTCGTTAATATTTTCATTAATATTTTTTTCAAGTCTACACATCATCTTGACCATTGTTACTCTGAACTCCATTTCTGACAATTTGGTTATATCTATATCCATCAGTTCTGTGGCAAATGCCACAGACTCGTTATCTCTTATTTGCTGGGGGGAATTTCTCCTTCTCCTCATTCTGATGAGGGGAGTTTGCGGGGTTGCCCAGAGCCCAAAGTATTGACCAGGACCCAGGCAGTGTGCTCTTGTTTTATAGGGATCTTAGGGATTGGGCTTCTTGAATTTTCATCCTGCCTTCTGGGTGAGGGGCCTGTCACACTGATACTCAGGCAACCCTCTTTGGGTAGAGTCTCCCTGTCCCCTGCGAGGGAGGATGGGGATTGGCACAATTTGATCTGGTATTTCCGGGCTTTTGTTCCCTGGCAGCTTTCCCTGGCAGTTTTCTGTGGCTCTTCTGAGAGTCAGAGCAGCAGTGGCCGTACCAGCCTCTGTCTCAGAACAGAGAGATCGCAGTCTGCTCTCCACTGAGCTCTCCTGGCCTCTTTAACTCTGTTTCTGTTGGTGCTAAAAATCCTGCAACATCCTGGGTTGTGCCCTCCACACCCAGCGTCCCAGCCCTCACTTCCAGGGCCGGCATGTCTCTGTCCTTTGTGTTTCTAACACCACCAGCTGCCCCTGCACCTGCTCCTGAGCTCCCTGTTTTAGTATGGTTCGGGGGCACTCCGGAGTCCCAGTTTTCAGACTGCTCACATGCATTCCCTGGCTCACAGTTTCAGTCTGCTCTCTCGCAGGTGCCCATCCGTGAGTCCGCCTGCTCCCCCGTGCAGGTGGCTACCGCTTCCCAGCACCCGTGCGCCAAGTCTCCCTCCTCCTTCCATTTATCTTCAGATATCTGTGTGTGGATTCAAGGCCCCCCATTTCGTACCTCGATACTCAGTGATGGAGATGTTCATTTGTAGAGATCCAGATGTATCTTCCTACATCTCAAGTTGATTCCGTGGGCTTTCAGGATGGTCTTGTACTTATCCAGCTCGACTCAGGGATCAGGTGAAAAAGGGGACCCCTACTCCTCCACCATCTTAACTCCTCCCTCACAATGTATAAATATATGAAAACCTCACTTTGTACACCTTACATATATACAATTTTGTCAATCATACCTCAATAAAGCTTGGGGGGGAGAAAAAGACTGATGAGGGAAAACATGTAGTAAGTAAGGTATAAAACTCTCAGCATAATTTGAGCAAAATAAATAAATAAACAAACCCTCAGCATAAAAATATAGTCATTTTTGGGGTACCTGGTTGGTTCAGTCAGTTAAGGATCTGCTTTCAGCTGAGATCATGAACCTGGGACCTTGGGATGGAGCCCTGGATTAGGCTCCCTGCTCAGAGGGGAGCCTGTTTCTCCCTATCCCTCTGCCCCTCCCCTGGTTGTGCTCTCTCTCTGTCAAATAATTAAATAAATAAACAAATAAATAAATAAATAAATTCTTTAAAAAATATATAGTCATTGTTAAAACACTGATACATCAAATTGTTAACACTCATTGCGTCTGAATCAATAATGTGTCAGTTTCTCTCTGAAGAGAATGGTGAATATGGATGGCAACACCAGTGGCATGCCTGAGGTATAGCAAGGAAATAACTTGACAAAAGCAAATATTTAAATGTTCTTTATTTTTTTTGTTATGAAAGATACAGAGAATAAGAACCTACCTATAAACCAACAACCAGCTTTATCAACTTATAGGAATTGGGCATATTTGCTTATTTTTTAAAGAAGTAAATGATTAAAAGATATCTCCCTTCGCATCCTTTTCTCAATCTCATTTTTCTCCCCCTTCAGATGTTACCACTGTTTTGGATTTAATTATTACTTCCATGAATGCTGTAACACTAAATCTACAAGGTATTTAGCCATATATACACATAGCATCAATTTGTATATCCTCAAACTTTATATAAGTGGTACCAACTTATACAAAATACTCTTAATTTCATTCATATTGTTTTAAAATTTATCTCTTTTTTAAAATTTATCCCTACTTCATTCCTTCTAACTTGGACTATAACTTATATTTCCCCTAATGGTTATTTTGATCGCTTTAAACTTTTCATTCTCAAATAACGCTGAAATAGACTTTCATTTGCATCACTCTAAACACGTGAGGAGAGACTATAGAGGTTTAAGTATGGAAATGCTGGGTCAGAGAGTATCCACATTTTCAACTTTATCTAGATATTGCTAAATTATCCTAAATACAACTACTTCCAATAGCACTGTGTGAACATTCCAATTGCTCCACATCTTTCCAGTAATTGGCTCTGTGACGCTTTTACCAATGTGATGATTTTGAAATAGTTCACTGTGGTTTTATTTGCATTTCCCTTACTGTAATGGATATAAACAATTATTCTAACGACACCAAAACCATCCTTTCTCTACAGGTATAAACCATCTATACCATATGCAGAATTTCTACAAATAGATCCGATTCAACAATTTTCTTGCTGTCTTAAGAATTCATACTTCATAGGTGAATTTTAGAACAAAGTTGTGAAATTAAAGGGCAAAAAGACCTGAGGACTTTTGGTTTTATTGCAGTGAATTTGTGAATTAGGAATAACATAAATTTATTATCCTCAGTCTCTTCAGCCTAGATTATATGATACTCCCAGTTTATTATTCTTCATTTTGCTGAGTCTAGAAAAATTTGTTTTAAAGTATAAACAATTTCAGCCTTTGAAATTCTATTTAACTCCACGAAGACATTGTGTTAGTGTTGATCACTACTGCCTCCTCATATCTAAAACAGTGTCCAGCAAACAGTAGCTACTCAATATTCACTGAATGAATGGAAGCATATATCTATTTCAAATATGTAAAACATATATATGAAAGCCTATATATATCTAACTTTCCCCCCTCAATCCCCTTTTGGTTTCAATTTTACAACCACTGGTTACAAAATTTACAAACTTTATACTTTTTTCTGTGGTATGGAACAATTTAAATGCTTTTTAAATTTACCTAGATTTACCCAATACAATTGACTGGGCCTGGGTACAAATTTCTATGTTTATTGTTTTTTTGCAGTTGGGATACTCTATTCTTTTCCTGATCTAAATGTGAGTTCTGCATTCTTCTCTGTGAATCCTCATTTTCTTTATATTGATTGGTTTATCCAATTCTTTAGAAACTTCCTAAAACTGGTTGTAGGTGTAGGTCTACTACTTGTGTCTATATTGATTACTCATCTAGAGTATGAAAACTCCCATTTATGTTTCTTAAATTTTTGGGTTTTCTCAATTCTGACCTGCTGCCTCCCACGGATGTTCTACTTTGTCCATTGAGGAATCTTGTTCTAGCTGTGAGGAGTAAGTGAGTTAATATACGTTGAGTATGTAGAACAGTGCCTGGTGCATAGTAGGCACTCAGTACATGTGAGCTATTAGGATTTATTGAATATCTGCTATATTTGATGTGATATGTGAAGCACTTTACATGCAAATTTATTACTTAATATGCATCAATCTACAACAGACACTATTTCATTTAATAATCACATTTCTACAATACAGTATCCTTTATTATCCCTATATTAAGAATTAAAGAAAACCCTGAGGTTTAGATAAGTCAAACAAATTACTCAAAGTCACATAATGCCACAGTAGTAGTAGAGCTATGATTTTCCAGAATCTAAGCTCTTAATCCTGGGAAGTGCCTAGTGCTCAGAGAAGGTGACTGGAATAAAACAAGGCTGAAAGGTATACAGGAGCCAGATAATGATGTGCCTCATAGACAATTTTAAGACTGTGGATATTAGCTTAAGAACAATAGTAAGCCAAAAAAAAAGTTTTAATTGGAGGCAGTGATGTAGTCTTACACTCAAAAAAATTAGTTTGGGGCATGGTGGGAAATGAATTTAAGGGGAACAAAAGTTGATACAGGAAGATCTGTTAGAAAGCTACAGCATGGTGATCCAGATGAGATGAACCTTAGACTAGGGCAAAACATTAGAAATACAGAAAAGAGCATAAATTCTGGAAATAGTTATGAGACAGTGTCTAGAGGACTTGGTGATTGACTGGATTGGGTGGTGAGAGTGACTCCCCAAGATGGATTCTCTGATGATGAGCAAGGTGTGCATGCTGCCTGAAAGTTTTCTTGCATTCCTTACATTCATAGGGTCTCTCTCCAGTATGAATTCTCTGATGTTGGGCAAGGGATCCACAGTAACTAAAAGCCTTTCCACAAACGTTACATTCATAAGGCTTCTCTCCAGTATGAACTCTCTGATGTTGAGTAAGGGATGAGTCATTGCTAAAAGCCTTCCCACATTTAATACATTCATAGGGTTTCTCTCCAGTATGAACTCTTTGATGTTGGGCAAGGTAGGCAATCTGGCTGAATGCTTTCCTACATTCTTGACATTTATAAGGTTTCTCTCCAGTATGAATTCTCTGATGTTGAGCAAGATGTGAATTCTGGCTGAAAGCCTTCCCACATTCTTTACATTCATAGGGTCTCTCTCCAGTATGTATTCTCTGGTGTACAGTAAGGTATGCACGAAGGCTAAATGCTTTCCCACAGACATTACATTCATAAGGTTTCTCACCAGTATGAACTCTCTGGTGTTGAGCAATGGATGATCTATTGCTAAACGCTTTCCCACATTCAATACATTCATAAGGTTTCTCTCCAGTATGAACTCTCTGATGTTGAGCAAGGTAAGCAAACTGGCTAAAGGCTTTCCTACACACCTTGCATTCATAAGGTTTTTCCCCAGTATGAACTCTCAGATGTTGAACAAGGTGTGCATTCTGACTGAAGGCTTTCCTACATTCCTTACATTCATAGGGTTTCTCTCCAGTATGAATCCTCTGATGTTGAACAAGATTTGATCTCTGGCTGAAGGCTTTTCCACATTCTACACATTTATATGGTTTCTCCCCAGTATGAATTCTTTGATGAAGAGTAAGAGATGAGCTCTGGCTAAAGACTTTTTCACAGTCATTACATTTCAAGAGTTTCTTCTCTGTATAGATACTCTTGGGCTTAATGGCCATTAAATTTTTTTTAAAGCTCTTCTTATGTGTATCGTGTTTATGTACTTTCTCCTCTTTGGTGATTATCTGTTGTGTATGAAGCAGTGTGTTCAGATGGAAACTTCCCCAAGATTCGTTATATTCTTGTGCTCTTTTCCTAACAAGGGCTTCTTCATGAGTGATGATTGTCTCTTCCTTGAAACATGCCTTCTGATTTACTAGCTGTCTCTCAAAATGGCCCTCACATTTCCATTCTTCTCTCAAACTGGAATACTCAAGGCCATAGCTTGTGAGTTTTTCTATTATCTTCTGTGATGATTTTGCTTCATAAATGTCCTTCTTTGAAGTTAATTCTTCAGTCTCACACATAGATTCCCAGCCTGAAAAATAACAATTTAAAAAAAAGTCTCCTCTATCATGTACCAGAAGGAAAATTTATGAAAGTACATTCATAAAGTGAAGTATGTGAATTTAATAAATAAAACCACAAGAACATTGGCTTTTGTAGTTCTGATGTTTGCAAGAACCAAAAATAGGTCGGTCACACAGAAACTTGAGGAAGAATGATTAGACTTATAAGAAAGTCAGTAAGGTAAATCTCAGGTCAATAAGGAATTATAGAGGTGGATGGACTTCGTTATAATTTTGTGCATGTATGACTAACACAAGCACTGAAATAACCTCCATTCTTATAATTGCTTCTCTCAAGAATATTATCGAGGGGCGCCTGGGTGGCACAGCGGTTAAGCGTCTGCCTTCGGCTCAGGGCGTGATCCCGGTGTTATGGGATCGAGCCCCCACATCAGGCTCTTCCTCTATGAGCCTGCTTCTTCCTTTCCCACTCCCCCTGCTTGTGTCCCCTCTCTCGCTGGCTGTCTCTATCTCTGTCAAATAAAGAAATTTAAAAAAAAAAAAAGAATATTATCGAAACTTGTGCCATATAATCTTCTAAATGCTTTTGATTATAGTAAACAAACAAAGATCCTTACCTTTGTGGACCTTATATTCTTGGGAGAGATAGGAAACAAATGCTAAATGAGTAAATTTTATTGTATATTAGGAAGTACTAAGTGCTACAGAAAATGAAAAAAGGGTAAAAGAGATTAGGAATGTTGGTGAAGTCAGAGGTAGGAATAATTAGTAAGTTAACATTTAAGCAAAAATTTGAAGGAAGTGAAGAAGTTAGTCACTTAGAAATATGGAGAAAGAGCATTCTGGGCAAAGGAAACAGCCTAAAAGTAGAAGCATGTTTCCCATGTTTGAGCAACTGTAAGAAGGCCAGTGTTGCTGGAGAGGTGTAGTAGGAGATGAAGTCAGGAGATAAAGATATGATTATTTAAGCTTTATGTGCTTTCTAAGGAATTTGGCTCTTACCCTGAGTGGGACAGAGAACTACTGAAGTGTTTGTGGAGTACAGGAATGATACCTATTTACAGTTTAATAAAAATACTGAAGGTGGCAAAGGGGACCCATGATTGCAGTAATCCAGGTGAAGATGATGAGGATCCAAACCAGAGAGCTATCAGTGGAGGGACAGCGAGATGGTCAGATTCTAGGTATATTTTGTAGGAAACGCCAAGAGGATACACTGACAGATCGGATATGAAATGTAACAGAAAAATGAGACAAGCAAGCCTTCAAAGTTGAAATGTAACAGAAAAATGAGACAAGCAAGCCTTCAAAGTCTATGGTCTGAGCAATGGCAGGATGGATGATCAGCCATCAAAAGTGAAGGGGAAGGCCATGGGTACAGCAGGTTTAGGTGGAGAGATACGGAAAATCTGGAGTTCAGTTTTGAACATAATAAACTTAAGGTGTTTTTTAGACATTGAAATGGAAATGCTGAGAAGGTAGATAGACCTATAAGACCGAGTTTAAGACAGAGGTCTGGACTAGAGATTTTAAACTAGGAACTGCCAGCATATACATGGTAGTTAAAGAGACTATATTTCCAAGAGAATGAGTGTAGATAAAGAGAAGAGAAAGGAGCAAGTAATGAACAACCCTAGAGCACTCCAACATTAAGATATTTGAGAAAAAAGAACAAAGCAGAAGAGATTAAGAAGGAATAAATGGTAAACAAAAAATCATAGCTGGTACAGCCACTCTGGAAAACAGTGTGGAGGTCCTTTAAAAATTTAAAAATTGAGCTACCCTATGATCCAGCCATTGCACTACTGGGTATTTACCCCAAAGATACAGACGTAGTGAAGAGAAGGGCCATATGCACCCCAATGTTCATAGCAGCATTGTCCACAATAGCTAAATCGTGGAAGGAACCGAGATGCCCTTCAGCAGATGACTGGGTTAAGAAGATGTGGTCCACATATACAATGGAATATTACTCAGCTATCAAAAAGAACGATTTCTCAACATTTGCTGCAACATAGACGGCACTGCAGGAGATAATGCTAAGTGAAATAAGTCAAGCAGAGAAAGACAATTATCATATGGTTTCACTCATCTATGGAACATAAGAAGTAGGAAGATTGGTAGGAGAAGAAAGGGATAAAGAAAGGGGGGTAATCAGAAGGGGGAATGAAGCATGAGAGACTATGGACTCTGAGAAACAAACTGAGGGATTCAGAGGGGAAGGGGGGTGGGGGAATGGGATAGGCTGGTGATGGGTAGTAAGGAGGGCACATATTGCATGGTGCACTGGGTGTTATACGCAACTTATGAATCATCGAACTTTACATCGGAAACCGGGGATGTACTGTATGGTGACTAACAATAAAAAAATCATTAAAAAATAATAATAAAAAAATAATTAACCTTAGAAGATAACTTTAACATTGACAATAACAATGAAGAGGAAAAATAGGTTAAAAATTATAAGAAATAAGCAAAAGCTTTACAATTCTAATGAGGGACCCCTCTCCCCCCATAAATTTGCCTAAAGGGAAGAGATATTCTTTGCTTTTCTATATGAAGAACCAATAACGTAAAGCCATTGATTCTAAATCAATCTATTACTTCCACTCATAATCAGAACTGCCTTGTGAATTTTTTTAAAAACTGTATAATAAAGAATTTGACAGGACTTTGTCTGTGGTTCCCAAGTGGTAACCCTCTAAACCCTCTATAATCCTGGAAGGAGTGTCACTGTTATTCATAGTGAGCCTCTTGGACCACACCTGATAGTTTATAACTATATAGTTTATGACTCACAACATGCCCCCATATAGTTTTTGCTAATGTGATGATTTAGGATGGAGGCTAGCCATGCCAGAAAGACCAACCATGTGACTAGAGGGTTGGTGCTTTGAGCCACCATGATAACAGTCTGACTTTGGGGAAGAGAAGGAGGCTGGAGATTGAATCATGTTGGGCACTGGGCAATGACTCATTCAATCATGCCTACATAATGAAACCAAAACACAAACAAACAAATAACCCTGTACACTGACAAACAAACAAATAATCCTGTACACTGATGCTCTCTTGAGAGCTTATTCTTTTGAATACTGAAATGTCTGGTGGGCCCCTTCATGTTTGCAGTTCTCCCACACCTTACCCTTGGTGTCTCTACTTTTGGCTGGTTCTTTATTTCTTTTGTAAAAAAATAAAACTGCAATCATAATAGCTCTTTCCTGACCTCTGTGAGTCACTGTTGTGAATTATCAAGCCTTAGGGTGACTGTAGATACCCCTTTATCTGTAGCCAGCTGGTCAGAAATAAGGGTGGCCCTGAACATCCCCACACTTGTAGCTGGTGTCTAAAACAAGCAAAGTCTTGTGTAGCACTGTTCTCTCAGATTTTGCAGTTTGGCAAACTGACTTTAAGAATTTTTTTTAAAAATCCTAAAGTACATCCAAAAAAGCAAACATGTATTGAGGATAGACTATGTGTTGTCCATAAAATATACATGTCCATAGAATAAATTTTAAAAGATTGGAATCATGCAAATTATCTTTCTCGATCATAATGAAATGAAACTCCGAGAAACAAACTGAGGGGTTCGGGGGGGGGTGGGGGAATGGGATAGGCTGGTAATAGGTAGTAAGGAGGGCACANTGGGATAGGCTGGTAATAGGTAGTAAGGAGGGCACATATTGCATGGTGCACTGGGTGTTATACGCAACTAATCGAACTTTACATCAAAAACCAGGGATGTAGTGTATGGTGACTAACATAATATAATAAAAAAAACATTAAAAAAAAAGAAATGAAACTAGAAATCAATAGCAAAATGAAAACTGGAAAAAATCCACAAATATGTGGAACTTAACCAATAGGTCAAAGAAGATACCACAGTTATCCTGAAACCAATGGAAATAAAAATAGAACCTATCAAAAATTATGGGATGTGTGAAAAACCATGCTAAAAGGGAAATGCATAGCTGTTGATGCTTACATTAAAAAAGAAGAAAGAGCTCAAATAATCAACCTAACTTTACATCTTAACAAATTAGAGGGCGCTTGGGTGGATCAGTTGGTTAAGTGACTGTCTTCAGCTCACTCTGGTTCTGGAGTCCCAGAATCTAGTCCCGCATTAGGCTCCCTGTTCAGCAGGGAGTCTGCTTCTCCCTCTGTTCCTCCCCCCTCTTGTGCTCTCTCTCTAATAAATAAAATAAAGTCTTAAAAAAAAAAAACCTAGAAAAAGAGCAAACTAAACCCAAAGCTAGGGGAAAGAAGAAAATAATAAAGACTGAAGCAGAGACAAACAAAATAAATAGAAAAATAACAGAATCAGCAAAACCAAGAGCTGGTTATTCAAAACGATTGACAAAACTGACAAGCTTTTATCTGGATCGACTAAGGAAAAAAAAAAGAAGACTTGAGTAACTAAAATCAGAAATGAAAGGTGCCACAGTATGACTAATTATACAGAAATAAAAAAGGATTATAAGACAGTACTAGAACCACTGCATGCCAACAAATGACGTAAACTGGATAAAATGGACAAATTCTAAGAAACACACAACCTACCAAGACTGAAACGTAAAGAAATAGAAAATCCGAACAGACCCATAACTAGTAAGTCAACTGAATCAGTAATCCAAAACCTTCTAACAAGAAAAGGCCTTGGACCAGATAGTGTCTGTGGTGAACTCTATCACATTTAAAGAATTCACACAAATCCTCCTCCAGCAATTCCAAAGAAATGAAGAGGAGTGAAGACTTCCAAACTTATTCTATGAGGCCTGCATTACTGTGATACCAAAGCCAGACTAAGATACTATAAGAAAACTAGAGACCAATATCTCTTATAACATTGACGTAAAAATCATCAACAAGTACTAGCAAACTGAATTCAACAGTATATTATAAGGATTACAAACTGTGACCAAGTGGAATTTATTGCTGGAATGCAAGGATGGGTCAGCAAAAATTAATGTAACACACACATTAACAGAATGAAGGAAAAAGCATGATCATTTAGTCAGATATAAGAATCATAATCCCAAGTACAGCAATTAAAATGAAATTTAATTTAGATATGTCATAGTGAAAATACAGAATACCAAGGGCAAAGAGAAGGTAGTTTTAATTTAAAAGAAGCAAGGAAGAAAATATTAATGAGAACTGACATCTCAATAGCAACAATAGAAGCCAGAAAAGTATGGAGTGGTATCTTTGAGGTGATGATTAAAATAATAACTGTCAGTTTATGAATGCATATTTATAAAGATTCTTACATGCATGAAAGCAAATAAATATACAAAACAAATGAATAAATTAATAATAACAAAATAGTTTGTATAAATAATATATTTATTGATAAAGGAGGTAATACGGGAAAAGGTTCTGGGATACAGAAAAGAATGGTGAATCAAGAAAATGGAACCTGGGTCAATCTAAACAATACTACCTAAACAAAATAATGGTCTAATTTTGTAACTTCAGAAACAAAATAATCATTTACAGGATTAAAATAAATAAGAACTGAAATGAGGGTAAGTGAAATTAAAACATTCTAAGGTTCTTATATTTTTAAGGGAGGAAAATAATGGTAAGGATTAACTTTAGATATTGTTAAGGTAATTATAAATGTTAACTTTTTTTTTAAAGATTTATTTTTAAGTAATTTCTACACCCAACATGGGGCTTGAACTTATAAACCCCTAAGATCAAGAGTCGTATGCTCCACTGACTGAACTAGCCAGGTGTCCCATAAATGTAAAATTTTCTACGCTAACCAGTAGAAGAATAGATTAACTTTCAAATTACCAGATGGACTAAAAGTTAGGAAACAAGAAAAAAATGGGAAAAGAATTTATAAAAGAAAGTAAGATGGTGGAAAGAAGTCCAATTATAGTAGTAATACCAAAATATGTAATTGACTATCATCATTTAGTTAAAAGATACAGATTCTCAGAGTAGACTAAAAAACTGTTTAGCCATACATACTCTTTACAAAACAAACACAGAAAGTAAGGGAATAAAAGGATAGAAAAACTACACCAAGGAAATATTAACAAAAGAAGGCCAATACAGCTACACTAAAATCAAGCAATATAGTTAAGGGAAAAATCATCACTAGATTTAAAGAGGGTAACAATAACATACGGAAGAATTTACCAGAAAGATAAAACAATTCCAAAAATATATGACCTAATAAAATACTTTCAAAATAAAAAAAAAGTTGTCAGAATTACAAAAAAAAATTGTTTTATGAGACTAGTATCTTGATTCCAAAATCTGACAAGAAAATTACACGAAGGGAAAATTGAACATCAACCTCACTGATTAACATAGATGCAAAAAAACTAAACAATATATTGGCAAACAGCAAGTAGCCATGAATGAAAAAGATATAAAGATGGGTTTGCCTCAGGACTACAAAGTTAATTCAACATTAAAAATGTAATATGTAATTCACCATGTTAACAGATGAAAATCTAAAAACCATCTAATCATTTACAGAGATAGAAAAACATTTGTTAAAACTCAAAAGCTTTCTATAATGAAACTCTAGCAAATAGGAACAAAAAGATATCTACCAAAAACCTTTAAATATCAGAATTATTAATAACAAAATATGAAAGCACTCTCATTAAGACCAAAAGTGAACAAGAATGTCTGCTATCATCACACAACAAATTGAAATAAAAGGCATCCAAATTGATAAGAAAAAAGTAACTTTCACTATTAGATGACATGATACTATATATAGAAAATCTAAAAGACTCCACCAAAAAATTGCTAAGACTGAGAAAAGAGTTAGTGGTGATTACAAATGTTGCAGGATCCAAAATCAATGTACAGAAGTCTATTGCATTTCTATACACCAATAATGAAACAGCAGAACGAGAAATTAAACAGTCACATTTACAATTGCACCAAAAATAGTAAGACACCTAGGAATAAACCTAACCAAAGAGGTGAAAGACCTGTGCTCTGAAAACTATAAAACACTGATGAAAGAAATTGAAGATGACACACAGAAAACATCCCATCCTCATGGATTGGAAGAACAAATATCATTAAAATGTCTATACTGACCAAAGCGACCTACATATTTAATACACTCCCCATCAAAATACCAACAGCATTTTTCACAGAAGTAGAGCAGAAAATCCTAAAATGTGTATGGAACCACAAAAGACCCCAAATAGCCAAAGCAACCTTGAAAAAGCAAAGCAAGGCTGGAGGCATCACAATTCCAGACATATATTACAAAGCTGTAATAATCAAAACAGTATGGTACCAGGGGCACCGGGCTGGCTCAGTCAGTGGAGTGGGCAACTCTTGATCTCAGGATTTTAAGTTTGAGCACCACGTTGGGTGTAAAGATTACTTAAAAATAAAATCTTAGAAAAACCAACAGTATGGTACCAGCACAAAAATAGATACATAGATCAACAGAACATAACAGAAAATCCAGACATAAAACCACAATTATATGGTCAATTAATCTCTAACAAAGCAGGAAAAATTACACGATGGAAAAAAGACAGTCTCTTCAATAAATGGTGTTGGGAAAACTAGACAGTAACATGTAAAAGAATGAAACTGGACCACTTTCTTGCACCATATACCCACCAAAAAAAACCTCAAAATAGATTAAAAACCTAAATGTCAGACCTGAAACCATAAAAATCCTAGAAGAGAGCACAGGCAGTAATGTCTCTGACATCGGTTGTAGCAACGTTTTTCTAGATAGGTCTCCTGGGGGAAGGGAAATAAAAGCAAAAATAAACTATTGGGACTACATCAAAATAAAAACCTTCTGCACAGCAAAGGAAACAATTAAGAAAACTAAAAGGCAACCTACGGAATGGGAGAAGATACTTGCAAATGACATATCTGATAAAGAGTTAGTATCTAAAACACATAAAGAACTTATACGACTCATACAACTCAACAGCCAAAAACCAAATAATCCAATTTAAAAATGGGCAGAAGATATGAACAGACCTTTCTCCAAAGAAGGCACACAGATGGCCAACAGATACATGAAAAGATGCTCATCAACACTCATGATTAGGGAAATGCAATCAAAACCACAATGAGTTATCACCTCCTGCACCTGTCAGGATGGTTAAAATTAGAAACACGAGAAAGAACAGGTGTTCGCAAAGATGTGAAGAAATAGGAACCTCAAGCACTGTTGGGAATACAAACTTGCAGCCACTGTGGAAAACAGTATGGAGGTTCCTCAAAAAGTTAAAAACAGAACTACAATCCAGCAACTGGGTACTGGGAGTTTACCCAAAGAAT
Source organism: Ailuropoda melanoleuca (assembly GCF_002007445.2). Lineage (NCBI taxonomy): Eukaryota > Metazoa > Chordata > Mammalia > Carnivora > Ursidae > Ailuropoda > Ailuropoda melanoleuca. The sequence goes on along the minus strand of NC_048229.1, from coordinate 38,424,523 downwards.
ATAAGAACACTCATTCAAAGGCATACATGCACCCCTATTTTTATAGCAGCATTATTTACAATTGCCAAATTATGAAAGCAGCCCAAATGTTCACTGACTGATGAATGGATAAAGACGTGGTGGAGATGTACATATGTGTATATATATACATCTCCACCACATCTTTATATATATATACACACACACAATGGAATATTATTCAGCATAAAAAAATGAAATCTTGCCATTTGCAATGGCATGAAATTCACTCATATGAAGAATTTAAGAAACAAAACAAGCAAAAGGGAAAAGAGAAAGAGACAAACCAAGAAACAGACTTAATTACAGAGAACTGATGGTTATCAGAGGGGAAGAAGGTGGGAGAAGGGTTAAACAGATGATGGAGATTAAGGAGTACACTTGTTGTGAAGAGCACTGGGTAATGTATGGATTTGTAGAATCACTATACTGTACACCTCAAACTAATATAACATGATTCATTAACTGGAATTAAAATAAAAATGTAAAGAATGTTTGCTATCACTACTTCAGTTCATACTGTACTGGAGATCTAAGATAGGGCAATAGGAAAAAGAAATTAAAGGTAAAGAATTTAAAATGAAACCACCATCATTCACAGATATGCTTGTCCATAGAAAAAAATCCAAAGAAATCTAAAAACTATTAGCATTAATGGGAGAGCTTGGCAGCATTGCTGGATATAAGTTCAAAGTATAAAAGTTAAGTTCATTTCAATACATGAGCAACAAATAGAAAATACACACAACATTTAACATAGTAACAAAACTAAGATGCCCAGGAATTAATCTAACAGAAGATGTGCATGGCCTTTATGGAGAAAATTATAAAACATACCAAAGGAAATTTTAAAACCTCAAAAATGGAGTGATAACCCACAGAATAAAAAAACAATAAATAGAAAAATTAACAAAATTGATATACAGATAAGTAAAATTTCAATCAAAAGCCAATTACTTTTTTTTGTTTTCTGGTGGAAACTGACAAGCTGGCTCCAAACTTTATTCAGATGGCCAAAAAGCAAACAAATTATGAAGAGCATAAGCTAGGTGTAGGGGACTTGCCCTAACAGATACTACATCTTATGAGTACTTTATATATGTAGTTATAGATAGATAGATAGATAGATGTAAGTACCTTATATATGCAAGTTTTTATATATAAGTATTTTATATATAGGTATTTTATATATAAGTGTTTTAAGTATTTTGTATATATAAAGTATTTTTATATATTATATATATATATAAAAGCATTATATATATAAGTATTTAATTAAGACAGTGTGGTATCGGCATAAGGAAACAGAGATGAACGACATGGAACAGAGCTCAAAATCAAATGCATAAATATACTATAACCTGATAGATTAAGATACAACATTCTGAACAATGAGCAAAGAGAGCTCATTTCTTCAATGAGCCTAGGAAATTTGGTTTTCTATAAGGCACAGAAATTAAATTTTTACTTCAATCTCAAAAATCAATTCCAATTGGATTATAGCCCTAAATATGAAAGGAAAATCTTTAGAAAACAATTTACCTATGACTTTATAATAGAAAAAGTTTTCTTAAAACAAAATGTCAAAATCAAAAATATAAACTATGAACATATGTATAAAAGACAATCTTCCCCAGAATGATCAAAAGACTTGAGCAGGTGCTTCACAAAAAAAGAAATCCAAATGGCCATTATAAATACAAAAAGATGTCCAACTTATTTTGTAATCAAGGAAATTCAGATGGCAAGTATAAGGAGATAATACTTCATACTTATCAAATTGGCAAAAATTTTTTAAACTTGTCAATTCTGAGTGTAGAGCAATGAGTGCTCTCATACACAGATATTAGAAATGTAAATTAATACAATAACGGGAAAATAAATAGCATTATCTAGTAAATTGCTGGCTCTATTCTCTATATAAACTCCAGCATAAGTGCACTAACAGTCAGGTTCACAGCAGTTAACATTTATAATAGCACAAAACAGAAACAACTCAAATGACCTTCAAAAGATAAATTGTGGTTTACATGGTGGAATATATTTCAGCAAATGAAAAATAACTACTAAAATTAATGTGAATGAATTTCGGTAATTTTTTTTCTTTTTTTTAGAGAGAGAAAGAGTGGGGTGAGGGGAGATACAGAGGGAAAGGGAGAGAAAGAATCTCAAGCAGGCTCCACGCCCAGTGCAGAGCCCAACTTGGGGTTTAATCTCATGACCCTGAAATCATGACCTGAGCTAAAATCAAGAGTCAGATGCTTAACCTTGACTGAGCTACCCAGGCACCCTTCAGGAATATAATTTTGAGTTGAAAAAAGAGTCAGGATTACACACAGCATATATTTTCATGTGTAAAAAGTTGAAAATATGCAAATATAATATTTTGTTTAAGGGTATATGGCACAGCTATTAAGAAAAGTCAAGGAAAGATAAGAAAAATTGTAGAATAATGGCTTCCCCAGTAAGGGGTGGGAGTGGGCCATGGGATGGTGTATCATTAGGCAGGGGCCCTCAAAGGCCTATAATGGCATTGACGATTTTCTATATCCTTTTTTTTTTAAAGTAATCTCTACACCCAACATGGGGCATGCTCTACCAACTGAGCCAGCCAGGCACCCTAACAATTCTCTATTTCTTAAGCTAAGAAGTAGGTACATGGGTTCTGTTTTATTAATATTTAAACTATATATATATATAAGCTATATATATATATGCTATCTATATGTATATATGCTATACTAGCATATATATATATATATATATATATATATATGTATGCTAATATACATTCGTGTGTGTGATTTATTTATGCCTGCCTATTTCCTCTTCACTCACCTGAGCACAAGCCTTTTGCCAGCTCTCTCTTCACCATCCAGGGCTCTTTCCCTTGTTCCAACAATAATATCACACTTGGCTTAGAAAAGCAAAGTCCTGCATGTATGAAAAGAAACAATTTGGTCATGCTGAGGATATCCCAGAACTCGTTACCAATCCTCTGATCCACAGGGAAGAGGGAGTTTACAGTAAGCCAGAGATAAATGTGTAAAGGACGTGTATTCAAAATACAGGAAAGCTGAAGCTTCCAACACAGATTAATAATAGACCCATCCACCGGCAACTTTACAAATATTAAACTATTACTTTGGCACAGCAACAGACATTCGGCCAAGCACCAAGGAAGCCATCCAAAGATTCACAATGGTGGTATCAAAGAGGCCCTTAAGAGTAGCAGCTCAGTTTTACAAGGACAAGATATTCTCACCTAGGGACACCAAGATCCTGTAGTTCTCCAACATCACATTACTGTACAGATGCCTTTGAGAAGAATTTAGACAGTCCCACTCCTCTTGGGAGAAATCAACAGCCACATCTCTGAAGGTTACCAACTCCTGAAATGAAATACATAAATGAATGAAATAATTTCATTTCTTACCATATTCACCTTGTTCTGCCCTAGACATACTGGGCTCTCCCTGATATTACACACTCAAATCAAAGATGTCAAGCATGTTTCCCCTCAGGCCTTTTGTACTTCTCAGATCATTCTGTATAAAAATAGCAAGCTCAGGGGTGCCTGGGTGGCACAGTCATTAAGCGTCTGCCTTCGGCTCAGGGCGTGATCCCAGCGTTCTGGGATCGAGCCCCACATCAGGCTCCTCTGCTGGGAGCCTGCTTCTTCCTATCCCACTCCCCCTGCTTGTGTTCCCTCTCTCGCTGGCTGTCTCTGTCAAATAAATAAATAAAATCTTAAAAAAAAATAGCAAGCTCTTACTCCTGTTCCCTATTTTCCTAACCCTCCTTTATTGTTTGCCATGACAATTATTTTGTTATTGTCTGCTCCCAACCTCCACTAAAATGTGAAGTCCGTGAGGGTACAGTACATTTTTGCTCTGCTCACTGCTATATCCCTAGTTATAGGACAGTATTTGGCACACATGAGGCATTCAAATATTTGCTGAATAAACTGAATTAATGAATGAATGGTTTGAAAAGTTCAAGAAACTACGAGAGGATCAAAAATGAGACTAGAAAGTGCTGGGGTGCCTGGGTGGCACAGTCAATTAAGTGTCCCACTATTGGTTTCTGGTCAGGTTGTGATCTCAGGGTCCTCCGTGTCAGGCTGGCTCCATGCGTGGATTTTCTCTCTCCCTCTGCCCCTCCCCCTGCGCGTGCTCTGTCTCCCTCAAATAAATAAATAAATCTTAAAAAAAAATGAGACCAGAAAGTGTTTGCTATATCTCTGAAAATTGTGCTAGACCAAGGAGAGCAAATCATTAATTCTATTAAAATTCAAATATTTTAATCCAAAGCACTTAAAATTTTGTATAAAGAAATGGGTGTTCTGCTCAGAATGCTGCTTCTGCCTATAGGGGCTAGGCAAAGTTCTTAAAAACTTGGAGCTATGCTGTGATTCAGCTGGATTCTAGGTTTCTGTGTGTGTGTGTGTGTGTGTGTGTGTGTGTGTGTGTGTGTATAATTTTTAGAAGAGACAAACCTGTCAAGGCAATAAAATATTTATTGGGCATTTGATACAATTTTGTCATAGTTAAACTGTCTCTACAGAATAAAAATTATTAAAGTGTTTTACAGGGGTGCCTGGGTGGCTCAGTTGCTTAAGTATCTGCTTTTGGCTCAGGTCATGATGCCAGGATCCTCGGACTGAGCCCTGCATTGGGTGCCCTGCTCAGCGGGGAGCCTGTTTCCCCCTCTCCTCCCCACTCATGGTCTCTCTTGCTATCTCTGTCGCTATCTCTGTCTCTCTCTCAAATAAATAAATACAATCTTTTTAAAAATTCTTTATTTCTTTCAAAGTTATTTTTTAAAAAGTGTTTTACAATACTCAGTAACTTTTTTCTTATTTATATTATATGAAGTTGTGAGTTTCTTCGTCCCTGTCCTACCAATAAAATCCCTCATAAGTTGCAGAAATGTTCCTGTTAAGAGTTTGGTTCATATGCCATATATGCTTCCAAAAATGTTTTCCTTACCTTATATAAATATATGTAAAAATGTATAAATATTTTTTATATATGACATACATTTTTTCAATGATTCTTTTAGTGAAAGTTAATGAAAAGAATGACAATGTCAATATAGTGAGCTTAGATTACTTTAAAATATTTGACCTCTAACAAATGATCTCTTAAAATATTTGAGCTCTCTCTATATACATACAGTGGAATATTTAGCCATAAAAAAGAATGAAATCTTGCCATTTGCAACAATATGATGGAGCAAAAGAGTATAATGCTAAGAAAATAAGCCAGTCAGAGAAAGATAAATACCATATGATTTCACTCATATGTGGAATTTAAGAAACAAAGCAAACAAACAAAGGGGGAAAAAAAGAGAGATAAACCAAAAAACAGACTCCTCTTAACTATAGAGAACAAACAGATGGTTACCAGAGGGGAGGTGGGGGGACAGATAAGCGAAAGAGGCGAAGAGGATTCGGAATGCGCTTGTCTTGATGAGCACTGAGTAATATATAGAACCATTAGATCACTATATTGTACACCTGAAAACTCATATAGCACTGTAAGTTAACTACCCTGGAATTTAAAAAAAGTTAAAAATAAAAAAATGTTGATCCCTAATCAAATACTTGCTTTCAAAATCCATTCATAATTATAATCAAACCAGTATGAAGAAAGTCAACAGTTTCTTCACCTTTCTGCACACATAGAAACATGGTTCCCAGCTGAGAGGACTGACTACTTCCCCTGAAGCCCTGTCATGTGGTGACTGCCTTATTTCCCACATTCCTTGTACCACAGCACCTGGAGGTAAGGCAGGTGATCTCTTTGCTCCTTACATTTGTTTCTAGACCATCACCCCCTCCCACCTCCCTAAAAGTCACCTAGTTTTAAATCTCATGAAATCAGACACTATCATTCCTCCCTGTTTTAGTTCTCGACCAGTTCCTGGTACATATCAATACTCTGTCATTCCTTGAACACTTCAGCGCCCTGGCTCACTGTCACTCTCTCCAACACTACTCCAATCATATATAATTTGGGGTCATTTCAATATCCATATAAATAATCCTCCCAAAAACCAGGCCTCCCAGTTCTGTGCCCCTTCTCTCCTCCAGCAGTCTTGTCCTCCACACTTCAATGGTCATTCACTCCCAATGCCATGCCCCAGACTTTGTCATTACCAGTAAGTATCAAACCCTCCCTAATCTCAACTCTCCCACTCTGACTTCTACCTCCTATATTCCAGCTTTTGCCCTCTGGTACCCCAATTAGGATAATTCTTTGACCTCACTAGAACCTACAAATCACTGACTTACCACATTTTCACTGTTTCTCAATCCCACATCCCCTCACTTCCTAGCACAACCATTTGTTACGATCACCCCCATGGACATAACCCTCAACTTCCCTGCCCTTACCCATCTGGTTAAACCACTGCCATCTCTCAGCATGCTCTATTTCTGTACCCTGAACAGCTTTACTTTGCTGGAGTAATATTCTTTTTTTTTTTTTTTTAAAGATTTTTTATTTATTTATTCGACAGAGAGAGAGGGAACACAAGCAGGGGGAATGGGAGAGGAAGAAACAGGCTCATAGTGGAGGAGCCTGATGTGGGGCTCGATCCCATAACTGCCTTCACGCCCTGAGCCGAAGGCAGACGCTTAACCGCTGTGCCACCCAGGCACCCCCTACTTTGCTGGAGTAAAATCACACCAATCATGCTAACTGGTCTCACTTTAAATTCATGACACTAACCTCAAGAGGGCCAAAATGCCTATATGATACATTTCTCTGTCCATTCATGTCCCCACTCTCCTAAATAACCATTCCATACTTTCCCTCTCCCCTCAAATCTTCAATATTTTTCCTCATCCTTACTAATGATCTTGTTTTCTGTTTCACTCAAAAAACAAAAGCCATTCTAGAATTTCCACAAACTCCCACAATATCTACACATCTATCTGCATTGTCCCAACATATTCTAACTCGCTCCTATTGCTAGTCTATATGAACAGCCACTTTCCTAGCAAAGGCCAACCCCTCCACTTGTCCACTAGACCTCAGGTCCTCTTCCCACTCAAGCAGTGTCCCAGCAATCCCCTCTTTGCTTCTCTTCATCTTCAAATTTCCCTTTCTACTGAAACTTAAACATCAGAATCCAAACTATAAACCCATCTCGAAAAAACCCTGTTGACCACACTTCAGTTACCACCCTTTCTCTTATTCCCTTATAGCTAAACTATTTGAAAGAGTTCTCTATACTTTCTCTTATTTCTGTTCCTGCCATGAACAATCATATAATATGACATGTATAACAGAATCACTTTGACTGCTCTGTTGAGAATAGACTAAAAGAGAGGAAGGGTGGAAGTAGACAGAAAAGTTAGAAGAGCATAGCAATAACCTAGGTGAGAGATGACAGTTCAGACAAGAACGGAAACAGTGTGGTAGTAAAAGTGGTGAACTTCTGGATATATTTTGAATGTAGAACAAACAACTTCATGATGGAAGACTTTCAGCTTGGGCACCTGAGATAGGGAAGTATGTAAAAGTTTCCTAATTGGTTTCCCTGTTTCTATCCTTTTCCCATTCAGTTTATTCTCAATAGCAGCCAGAGTGATTCTATTAAATGAGAATTAGATCATGTCATTTCTATGCCCCCAAACTTCCAATGGCTTGTTTCACTAATTTTGAGACATTTGAGTTTGAGGTATCATTATAAAACCAAATGAAGATGCTAAGTAGCTAGCTGGATATACAAGTCTGGATTTCAGGAGAGAGGTCTGGATTATATACAATTTGGTGGTTGTTGGCATATAGATGGCATTTAAAGCCGAGACAGAATGAGATTACCAAAGGAGTGAGTGTAGGTGGAGAAGAGGACCAAGGACTAAGCCTTCTTACTTAACAGGTGCTTAATAAAAATTTGTTGAGGGAATGAATGTTTGGGCAGAGACTATAATGAAGAAATTAGTGTGTATCTTGGGGAACAGCATTCCAGGCAGAGGGAACAGTAAGTGCAAGGCTATGGGTTAAGAATGTACTCAGCTCAAAATAAATAAATAAATAAATAAAAAGAATGTACTCAGCTCACCACAAGGAAGTTAGTATGGCTAGAACTGAGTGAGTGAGTTACAAACAGAGTGATTAGCTGAGCTCAGAAGGATAGTCAGGGACCAGATTATGTATGGCTGTGTAGGCTAAGGCAAGGACTTGAGCATTTATCTTAAATGAGGTGGGAATCAACTGCTGGAGGGTTTTAATAAGTGACATGATTAGTTACCCAGAAAAGTTCCAGCAAAAGCAAAGTTAATATCTGCTTGGTTTAAAGAGCAGGAAAGTATTTCAGGAAACAGAAAACACCAACTCACCTGGTACATGGCTTTAAGAAGTCCAACAGCCATTTTTCCTCCTCTTGGCTCTTCTCTTGGGAAATGGCAGTGTCCTTAGATGACTGAGATGGGGAAGAGAACATGAAAAACTAGGGCTTCCTTGCAGCATCCAGAATCACCAGCCTAGAATTTTTCAGCTTCTCTTTCCTCCTGTTGCACCCTTCCTTCCGATAGAGAGAAAGCATACTGGAGACCTAGAAATTTGTTTGCATGCAATTTAACCCATGTCTAAATCACTTCCTAATTTATAAGTTTAGCAATAGATTTTCAAGATTTTTACAAATAAAGACTCCAAGGAATGTAATCATTTACATAAAGACACACAACTAATGAATAACAGTACCCAGATCAAACAAAGGTCTTCCCAACTCCAGTCTTTCTCCTCTCCAATAGACCAGTGGATCTGAAACTTGGTGGCACAGTGGCATCACCTGGGTAGCTTCAAAAGATATTGGTGGCACACAGTCTCACTCAGTCCCCCCACATACTCATTCCTATAAACTACAGTGCCAACCACCGTCTTACACACAGAACAATCAGCAGCCATGGGTATGGGCAGTCTCACACCGTCATGCTCTTCCATGGATGGCTCCAAGTCTCAAACGCTAGCGTATCACAACCGACGTTTACACTAACACAACCCCAGTCACAAAGAGGCCATGGGTACTGGAATAACGGGGGACACAATACCCTCCCATCTCCACTCACAATCTCACACTCTGCAGCACCAACCATCGACTCGCTCGCACCCACAGTCACAGATACGACGTGCACAACAGGCACATCGGATGACAAGTCTCACACCGTATGACAACCAACCACCATCTCGCACCTGGAGTCACACCGAGGGCCCGGGAACCAAGTTCGAGAGATCCACGAACCACTCCTCGGCCCATTCCCTACCTGCAGAAGTGAACTGCGGAAAGATCCCGTCCCCGCCCCGAAGGCTCGAGCAATCTCTACTCCAGCCCACCTCCTGCCCTAAGAGTCTGATGGGAACCCACCCCCGCGGGCCCGGAAAGAAGCGACTGGGCCTCCGGAGGACACAAAGGGGCCGCCGGCTCAGTGCTCGCAGGGGCCACTGGGAAATGTAGTCGGACCAAAAAAGCGGCGCAGCAGAGTCCGACTGCACTGGCCCTGCGCAGCCGGGGTTTGGTAACACCGCCCCCTCCGCCCCGGGCATCTCACGCCGGCCTGTTCCTGGCCCTACAAAGGGAACCCAGATCTCACCTCCGAGTCTGGGCCCGCCAAACGAACGGGGTCGAGCGTCAACTAGACGGACTGGGATTGAAGTGAGCAGGCACAAGTGCTTGGTTCACCTCCCATTGCAACGCGGCGGAGAACTTAGAGGCGCCAAGTAGCCGCACGGGGTGCGGTTCCTGTGTGGGCGTCGACACAAACTGGGTGAGGAGCGAGCGCCTACAATTGAGTTAGGGTATCAGAAGAAAGTATGTAGGACGGGGACAGCAGAGAGTAGAGCGCACAGGTGCATTCTACTTCCACCCAGTCCCGCCTTCCTTAGGGAGTTTTTGGTTGAGAATGGTTTACCTCGAAGATCGGAGGTGAGAGTGCCACCCTTTGCATAGGGATCTTGTATTTGTGATTTGGCAAAATGGCTCTTCTGCTGGGTATCTTCAAAGTTCCCTTATTCTGTCTTTCAGGTACAAATGTCACATCCCCAAAAAGGCCTTCCCTGATCACACCTCTCTGACCTCCTTAATCTGTTCTATACTCCCTTAAAACAATAGTGTTTATATTTTAAGTTTTTATTTATTGTCTCCCCACAAGTTGTCACATGACTGTAATTTTGTGAGTTGGTGCATGACCCTTTGCTTCTGTCATTGTGTGTTTCTGTGTAAAACTCTTGAGTGTCAGGGTGGGAATGCTCGTTTTCTGTGACCATGTGTAAGATTGTGTTATTGTGTGACATCTGTGATGTTACCTGTAAGACTGTGTTGTAATAGAAAGGGACTGACTGGTGGAGAGTAGAGTAGGAATGTAACAGGATAGTGTGCATGACAGGTCCTGAGCATTAGTCTAATGGATATGGATTGTGTGTGAAATTTTTCCCTGTGGTATCTAATTAGAAAGCACCTACTGTGTGCCAGATGCTCTTCAAGGTGCTGGGATAGACAAAGACAAAATAAACTTTAAAAAATAGCTTATAGAATACTACTGAGCAGAAGGACAACCTCAAGATGCTAAATCTGTGTATAATTGAATAACAAATAGAAATCTGGATCTACAGAAGGGAATGAAGAGCATTAGAGATGATAACTACAAGGTAAATATGTAAGACTTTTTTATTAATTAAATCTCACCAAAAGATAAATTACTGTTTAAACAAAAACAATGTAGCTTTGGATATATATGCAAATTATATGATAACAATAGTACAAAGGCCAGAAGAGAAATAAATGGAAATAAACTATCCTGAGGTTCCTACATTCTTTTTTCTTTAAGATTTTGTTTATTTATTCATCTGAGAGAGAGAGAGAGCACTCACACGAGCAGGGGGGAGGAACAGAGGGAAAGGGACAAGCAGACTCCATGCTGTATGCAGAGCCCAACATGGGGCTCAATCTCAGAACCCTCACAGATCATGACCTGAGCCAAAATCAAGAGTCCGATGCTTCACTGACTGAGCCATCCGGGTGCCCCTAAGGTTCCTATATTCTATGTGAAGTAATATAGTATCACTTGAACAAACACCATAATAAGTGAAAGATGTACACTGTAAGTCTTACAACAACCACTAACCTAACAAAACAAAAAGTTATAGCTAATAATCCAACAAGGGAGATACAATGGAATCAAATTATCATAAATCACTCAATCCAAAAGAAGTCAGAAAGAGAAGGGAACAAAAAACAAATGGGAAACAAATTGAAAGATGGAAGGTTTATATCAATAATCAGACTAAATATAATTTATCTGAACATCCAATTAAGAGGCACAGAGTTTCAGATGGCATAAAAAAGCATGACTCAACCATATGCTGCCTATGAGAAGTTAAATATAACTCTACCAATAGTAAGAAGTACAAGGATGGAAAAAGATACAACCATGCTAATGCTGTGTAGAGAAAGCTAGAATGACCTTGGATTTGGTAATGGATTCTTAGATATGACAACAAAAGCACAAGCAACCAAATAAAAAAATAGATATATTGGACTCATCAAAATTAAAATATTGACAAAAAAGGACATTATCAAAGGACATTATCGAGAAAGTGAAAAGACAGCCTACAGGATGGGTAAAAATATTTGTAAATCATGTATTTGACAAGGGTTTAATATCAGAATAAAAGAACTCCTAAAGCTCCTAAAGCTCAACAAGACAACCCAACTAAAAGATGAGCATAACACTTGAATATATATTTCTCTAAAGAAGATAAAAATGGCCAATAAACACATACAAAGATGCTCAATATTATTAGTTAAGCAAAGGCAAATAAAACTGAGATACTGCTTTATACCTACTAGGATCAGTATTATCAAAATAACAAATGTTGATGAGGACATGTAGAACTTGAAACCTTTGTACAATGAAGGTGAGAATATAAAACGGTGTACCTTCTTATAGAAAAGAGTTTGGCAATTCTTCAAAAACTTAGCATAGATTTACCATATGACCCAGCAATTCCACTCCCAGAGAAATTGAAAGCAGGGACTTGAGCAGACATTTGTATTCCAGTGTTCATTATGACATTATTCAAAATAGCCAAAAGGTGGAAGCAACCCAAGTGTCCATCAACAGATGAATGGATAAACCAAATGTGGTATGTACATAAAATGGAATGCTATTCAGCCATAAAAAGGAATAAAGTTCTGATAACATGCTACTACATGGATGAACCTTGAAACAATTATGCAAAGTGAAATATATCATACACAAAAGGACAAATATTATATTCTGCTTATATGAAATATTTGGATTAGGCAAATTCATAGAGAAATAAAGTAGAGGTTACCAGCAGCCGTGGGGAGGGAGGAATTGAGAGTTGAATGCCTAGTATGCTTAGTGATTACAGTTTCCATTTCGGGTGATAAAAATTTTGGAAATAGACAATGTTGGTGATTATACAACATTGTAAATGCACTTAATTGTACACTTAAAAATTGTTAAAATGGCAAATAATTTATTATATATTTTATAGTAATATAAAATTGAATAATGTAACACACCAAAAATTGAATTGTACACTTTAAATGAATGAATTGTATGACATGTGAGTTATATCTCAATAAAGCTGTTAAAAAAAACTGGAGTAGCTATATTAATATCCTCAAAGTAGATTTCAGAACAAAAAAATAGAGGGATAAAGAAGATCATTCCATAATAATGAAGGTCAGTTCATCAAGAGAAAACAACAATCATAAATGTTTATGCACCTAACAATAGTTTCAAAATACGTGAAACAACAACTGATTAAACTGGAAGAAAGAGAAAAATCCACAATGGTAAGTCAGGGATTGCAATACTGCTCTCAGTAATTGCTAGAACAAATAGACAGGATATAAGCTAAAATAGAGAAGATTTGAAAAACACTTGTCATTTGAGCTAACTGATATTTACAGAAAACTCCAACCAACAACAGCAAAAAAAAAATACACATTTTTTCTTCAAGTGCACATGGAGCATTTACAAAGATAGAACGCATTCTGGAACACAAAACAAACCTCTTTCCAAAATGAAGCTGAATTAGAAATCAATAGCTGAGGGATGGGGCGCCTGGGTGGCATAGCAGTTAGGCGTCTGCCTTCAGCTCAGGGCGTGATCCCCACGTTATGGGATCGAACCCCACATCAGGCTCCTCTGCTATGAGCCTGCTTCTTCCTCTCCCACTCCCCCTGCTTGTGGTTCCCTCTCTCGCTGNGGCCCCTTGTTTAAAAAAAAAAAAAAAACTTTAAAAAAAAAAAACCAAACAACCCAGTACTTAAAAAAAAAAAAAAAGAAATCAATAGCTGAGGGGTGCCTGGGTGGTTCAGTCGGTTAAGCGTCAGCCTTCAGCTCAGGTCATGATCTGACCTGGGATCTGGCCCCATTGTGGACTCTTTGCTCCTTCTGCCCCCTCCCCTGCTCATGCTCTCACTGGCTCTCTCTGTCTCTCTCAAATGAATAAATAAAAAATCTTTTTTTTTTTAAAGAGATCAATAGCTAAAAAATATGTGGTTAATTCTCTAATATTTGGAAACATACATTTTTAAATAACCCATGGATTAAAGAAGAAATCAAAAAGAAATTAGAAAGTATTTTGACCCAAAAGAAAATGAAAACATAAAATTATGGGATGCCACTGAAGCAGTATTCAGGGGGAAATTTATAGAATCAAATACTATATTAGCAAAGAAGAAATCAAAGTCTCAAATCTCTGACTTCATTTTTCACTTTAACATACTAGAAAAAGAAGAGCAAATTAAAAATAATATAGGTAAAAAAAGAAATAATAAAGATCAGCAGAAATCAATGAAACACAAAACTGAAAAATAAAGATAAATCAATGGAACTAAAAGGTAATTCTTTGAGATTAATAAATATGATAAAACTAGCCAGATTGGTCAGGAAAGAAAGATAAATAACAAACTATGCATACCAGGAATGAGAGAGGTGACATCACTACAGATTCTACAAATATTAAAAGGACAACATAGTATATCATAGAAACTTTAATCCAATAAACAACTTAGATGAAATAGAAAGATTTCTTGACAGACACAAACTATTAAACCTTACTAAAGAAAGTGGTTAACCTGGATAGCCCTATATCTATTTAAATACATTGCATTTGTAATTAAAAACCTTCCTACAAAAAAAAAAAAAAAACAGTCCCAGATAGCTTCGCTGGTAAACTTTATTACACATGTCTATTTAATTTTAATTTCTAGTAAACATTTAAATTCTCTTAAGCATTTAAGGAAAAAAATTATAATTCTATAAATAGTCTTTCAGGATACTAAAAAGAAGGAAAATCTTCTCAACTCACAATATAACCCCCCTCCCCCAAACTACAGACTAACATCCCTCATAAACCTATTAATAAAACTTTAGCAAATCCAACAATTGAATATTGAATCCAACAATAAATAAAAATGATAATGCAAAATGGCCAGGTGGTGTCTATCTCAGCAACCCAAGATTGGTTTAAGATTTGAAGCCCAGTGTAATTCACCATATTAATCAACTAAAAGAGAAAATCAATATTACCATCTCCATAGCTGCAGGAAAAGTATTTGACAAAGATCAACATCCATTTTTACTACACTTATCAGAAAAAGAAAAAACCTTCGTAATTAAATGAAAGCCACCTACATGGCAAAGATATCCTCACTTCTATTCAATCTTGTATTGAAAGTTTTTGCCAGTGAAATCAGGAAAAGAAACAGCATACAGATTTGATAATGTAATGGAGTCTAATTCTATTTTTTGATGATGACTGCTCACAGCTCTAAAAAAACCCCACAAGTTTTTTGTTTTTTTTTTTTAAACAAGACACTTGACACAAAGGGAAAACTATCCAGGATTCATTTCTTTTAGAGTAATTTATCCTAACTTAAAGACAGATTGCCTTACATGTAACAGATATGTACAAAGAAGTTATAAAATTATCCTTGGTTTAACAATGATAAATGAAAAACATTTAAATTATCAAATCAAACAAGGTATACAAGGATTTTTGTTCTGTTTTTGTTAAAGAGAGCAAAATAACAGAATATAAAGATAAAAGGTGTAGAGTATACTACTAATGGAAAGGCGGTATTTTCACAGAACCAGTATTTTTCCCCATCCCATCTCCATTTGATGTTAATCAAAACATACCATCAGCCATTTAGTTTTTTTTTTTTTAAGCGATATGCTCATGCACATACATCAGTTACTTTACGTACAACAAAGGAATAGGGAATGATGAGGGAACAGAAGGCAAGCTGAAGACAAAGCAGAAGCTGACACCCTGCAACCCTCCCCCCCACCCCATGGGATGTATGCAACATTCCTCAGGCACTCCTGGCTGCCCTAAAGGACAAAGAAACAGTCCTCACTACCTACAGCCCATTGACAAGTCCTTGAAACAGGCATGGTGACATTCCTGTAGGAAATCAGCTGCCTCAATGTTAATACTTTGCTAAGGGCAAAAGGCAGTCCTAGCCTGACCCCCTCCCCTCCACCAAGATCCCGTAACTCTACTTTAACGTATAAAAATTCCTTTGGAAACTTCCTTTATCTCTAACCCCCCAAGAGACATATTGGCAATCATCCCCCAAGCATATGGCCCACCGATATACATCTGAAGGGTCTCATGACTCAGGTTTTATTAGACGGTAATGAACTTTTCCCAACAACAACTAGCCCCCTCAAGGTCCTGGAAACCTTGCTTCCAGAATTCCTTAGAGACTTACGCTATCCCTAACCCCCTCCCAACTTGAGGGTATATAACGGACCACTCTTCACAACCCCGGTGCAGCAGCTCTTTCTGCCCACGGGTCCTGTCCCCATGCTTTAATAAACCACCATTTTGCACCAAAGCCACCTCAAGAATTCTTTCTTGGTCGTTGGCTCCAGACTCCACCCCACTGAACCTCACATATATTCACCTGAACCTCATCAGGGAAGAGGAAAGTGAAAGACTAGAGAAAACTGTATGATAGTAGTTAAGATGTGGTGGACCCAAATTGCATTTTTCTAATTGAGAATGTCTTCTTTATCTGGAGGAACAAAGTTCTGGAGTAATGTAGCAGATCCCTTTTTAGTAGCCCCCCCCGCCCCCACCACTGCTAGAACACATGAATTATATTTTAATCCTCCATTTCCAACTGTGCAGATGAGTCTGTTCCACTGATTGGCTGCCTGTCACATCAGAATCTAATTCACCTCATTAACAAACCCTGTTTATAATAGGCTTTCATTCGTTTACTAAGTATTGTATGTCCTCTTAATCTTAAAACTGCACCACAGGACCATCCTGTTCTGCCACCTCCAACTGAATATGATCGTTGTTCTCTTGACTCCTTCCTTGGGCTGTTTGCCAGCTGCCCTGAGGTCTGGA
This sequence comes from Ailuropoda melanoleuca, assembly GCF_002007445.2. Lineage (NCBI taxonomy): Eukaryota > Metazoa > Chordata > Mammalia > Carnivora > Ursidae > Ailuropoda > Ailuropoda melanoleuca. The sequence goes on along the minus strand of NC_048229.1, from coordinate 38,408,087 downwards.
GTCTCCTCAGCTGCTGCCTCACCAGGTGTGCACTCACGGAGCACACAAGCAGCACCAAGAGTGGCAGAAGCTCCTGGCTTTTAAGCCTCACTCCTCCTCCTTTCTCTTGTGTCCCACGAGCTCAGGTGCTCCCTCCTTTGGCACTTGCAGGAGATTTAAACCACACAAGCCTCTGCTGTAAAAATTCCCTGCCAATTTGAGTTCCTTGTTTTTGCAAACCGTTTGCAGATTTTCTTGGGAAGCCTGCCCTGCTTTTCCTAGGAAGCTTCATTATGTGAGTAATAAAATCTTTCATACCCTCTTTTGTGTGTGTGTGTGTGTGATCATCAGTCTTAACATCCCAGCCAAATTTTGTGGGTGGTACCTGCACATTGGAAAAGAAACGGGTATCACTATTTGTGACAGATAGGAATAAGTTTCGATGTCTTTTTTCACAGGTGACATGATCATCTAGGTAGAAAATCCATTGAAACCTCCAAAATTCTAGTAAAAACACTAAGTGACTTCAGCAAAGTAATAGGCTACAAGATCAACATACAAAAATCAATTGTATTTCTATCTATTGTCAAGGAACAACTGGAAATTGAAATTTTTAAAAATGTCATTTACAATAGCATCAAAAACTCTGAAATACTTAGGGGTAAATCTGACAAAATATTTCATTACATTTATGTAAAAAACTACAAAACATTCCCGAGAGAAATGAAAGAAGATCTAAATAAATGGATATATACATTATGTTCATGGGTCACAAGATTCACCATTTTAAAGATGTCAATTCTTCCCAAATTCATCTGTATTTTCAACACAATCTCAATAAAAATCTCAGGTTGTTTTTTTTTTCCACTTCTGTTTTTGGTATAAGTTGACAAATTCCTTCTAAAAATTTCCTAGGTGTTGACCTAAAAGAAATTAAGATTAATGTTCACACAAAAACTGTACATGAATGTGTACAACAGCTTTAGTTATAACGGCCAAAAGTTGGAAACAACTCATGTCCTTCAATGAGTGATCGACCAAAGTGTAGTATATCCACATGGAATACTACTCAGCAATAAAAAGGAATGAATTACTTACACATGTAACAACATATATGAATCTCCAGGGAACTAAACTGTGTGAAAAACCAATGCCTAAATTACGTATTTTATCATTCCATTTATCTAATATTCTTGAAAGGTAAAATTACAGAGATGGGAGAACAGATTAGGGTTGCCCAGCCTTAAAGAGGAGGCTGTGGGCAGGAAGGAAGTGGATGTGGCTACAAAAGGACACATGAAGTATCTTTGTAATAATGAAAATATTCTAAATCTTGACCATATCAATGTCAATATCCAGGTTGTGATATTATGTATAATTTTGGAAGATGTTACCATTGGGAGAAACTGGATAAAGGGCACATGAGATCTCTGAATTACTTCTTACAACCGCATGCAAATCTAGAATTATCTCAAACAACAACAACAACAAAAAAAAAGCCAGGCCAAAAGAATATAAATCCTAAAGTGCTAGACCAAACCCCAACTACATTAAATGTAAATTCACTAACTATGTCAAATTAAAGAGTAAGATTGTCATTATTTTTAAAATAATGCTGTTTAATTACAGACACACCTTAAAAATATAACAGGTTAAAAGCAAAAGAGTAGAAAGTGATAAACCATGCACTAACCAAAAGAAGGATGGTGAAACTATAGTAATACCAAAATAGACTAAGACAAAAAAAAAAAGCAATTCTTATAAAGTGTAAAATCCATAATAGCCTGTTGGATCAATCCATAAGAAAAGTTATCACAACTCAAAATATACATCATCCAACAAGAGAGCTTCAAAATATGTAAAGCAAAGTTAACAGAAATAAAGGGAGAAATAGATAAATTTACAAGTATAAAAAAATCAGGGAGCCTGACAGACATAGAACAACTAACTCTGTTCTTTTATCATCTCTTAACAAAATGATAAGCGAAAATAATTTTCAGTAGAAAAAAAAATTATTGGTAGAGACAAAAGACAAGCAAAACTTATTTGAGGACATGTTCTCTCTCATGTAGTGTTTGACTGGAGTCTCTTGCCCCTTCCCGGACATAGATTCATACTACTCTGAAAAAGTGCCCATTATCATCTAGTGAAAGAAGACTATCTTCTACTGCACCCTAGAGGTAACATAGTCATATGACCTTTATACAGCTTCATGGTAAGCCTACGAGTCGGAAGCCTCTCTTGACACTTTCAACAACCACAAGGTTCCTGATATTTAGCATGCTGTAGTCTGTGGCATTTTGTTCTCTGCCAATATACCATAGCAGAAAAGCACTGGGGTAGTGTTTTCATAGATATTTTCTTCATTTTAGTCTCTACTGCAAAATTATTGCAGAATCTTCAACTTTCATTGTCAATTGTTTTTTAATTCTTCTGAAGTCAGAGCCGAACCCACATGAAATGCTGAAAAAAGGAATGAGATAGTTAGGGCAGATTGACATAGTCTGGTTTGCTAAATTTTTTAGGTTTTTGCTCCGGTTATTACTCTGCTTTTTCCCGTACATTCTTCACTCCAGGTGTTGCGGCTACTTAGAAGTCTTGACATGACCTTTCCATCTAATGGCTCAATGTCTTTGCTCTCTTCAACAATATCTTTCTAAATTACCATTATCACCTTTCTCCATATAACAAACACCTCAGGTGGAGTAACAGAATTAAAAAGCATGGGTGTTAATATGGATTCAGAAACCTCTAAAATTCCTCCTACTTAATATCTTGGTGACGGGGGCTTATTGGCAACCTTTAAGTTTCAATATTGTAACAGTGACCAGTCAGAAAAGCAGAAACACACAAAGAATTAACACAAGCACAGTCTCTGAAAAAACTTCAGGGTCTGAATCAAACGGTCACAAGAACATACAACGCGACCATGGTCACACAAATGGTCGCGAATTCGACACGACTCCCAAAGTCACTGACCTCAGAGCCTCTCGACTCCATAGACACCCTACCCTAAGTTCTACGGCCGATATCTCCCACACACGGTCACACAATGCCACTCCTCTCTTTTCTAACTGCCGCCAGAAGCTTGAGGCTCAAGCTGGCGGGTCTGGTCCCTCCACCCGCTCCTGGTCCCCCCTCCCCCGCCCACCTTCACCCCACTGAAGTCCGAGTGGGGCCTGGACCAGACGGAACTAAACCGACGTGGCGGTGCTTCCTTTACGGATCAGGGACCATAACCCCGGGAACAGAAGACCCAGCCAACCATAATGAGGAAGAGACTTTTCGCAGAAAATAGACTTGGCCGTGAAGGCCTCTGGGAAATGTAGTCCGTAGCCTAAAAGTTGCGAGCCTTTTCAGATTCTTCTCAGCATCAAGTAACACTCCCAGGCTCCGAGGGGAGTGCCGGGCTCAATCGAAGCAGCTGCAGCAAAACTCAGCTAAACCTCCTCGGCAGATCTGGCCGTCCTTAAACGCAGCGGTAATTATTTCCTCTGCTCGACCGCAGGAAAGCCGACCCGCCCCCCTGAGCCGCGGGGGCCTCTGGGAAGTGTTGCCGGCGTCTAACGGACCGAGGCTCGTGCTGCCCTCAGCCACAGTCGGCGCTGACCTTAGAGGCGCATCTGACTCGGTCGGCACCGGCGGGGCCGCTTGGGCGGCGTTGAGGTGTGGAATTGGGCCTGTGTCCGGGGGCTTGGTGGTGAGTCTTCGGGAGGCCGCGAGCTCTGAGTCTGCGACCCTTTGTGCTGACTGGGAGTAGGGGCCTGCGGACCCCGTGCTTGTGTTGTTGGAGGAGGATGCCGGCAGGGCTGTTGCGGGTGCGGATGGTTCCCTGAGGCCGTGGGGGTGGCGCGTGAAGGACTGTGAGTGTAGCGTGATGTGACTGTTGGCGAGGCATTTGTCTGTGACTGAGTGTGGCCGTGAGAACGTGTGTATGAGAGGATTTTGTGGATGTGCTTTCCCTTTTATGTTTCATTATTAACCTGGATGCGAACGTGCGTGATGTGGGATCGTGAGTGCATGAGAAACTCCGAGGATGAAAGATGGAGCGCGGTTGTGTGTGTAGATTTGTGCGACAGTTTGTACCAGGGCTTCATTTCTTTGTTTTATGGTAATTGGAAATATGTTCTTATGAGAGCTATCAGTAGTCCCAACACTTTTAGTATTTATTTATCTTAAATTTTATATTTCTGTATTAGCCACGTTGTTTTGTGTGCGTTCTAACTTCATGCACCTTGCCCCCGACTGCCCGCCCCAAATCGCAAAATACAGAAAAGCTCAAAGGAAACAGAAATCATAATTCTGCCAGCAACTATCAAAATTTACTTCCCATCTTTTACCCCCTCTGTGAATATATACAAGTGCGTTCATATATTAATATATATATGCATAAGAGTTTGGAAATTGGTATTACACTATACATAGAGTTGTGTAACCTACCTTTGTCATTTGACAATACACAATATCTTTCCGTTTAAACAGTTATAAATTTATGTCGCCATTTTACAGGTTTTCATGCTATACATTTTAATACATTCACCCCTGTTGATAGGTAATTTGTTTTTTCCAGTTTCTTGCCATTATGAACAATGTGTTTATCAGCAACTAGTTGTCGTTTGTTACAATGCACTTTTCTAAGGGGGGGGCAGGCTCCTAGAAGTGGAGCTGATAGATCAATATGTATGTGCTTATTAAAGACTCTTTAAGTCTATCCAGTTAGCCTCCTGCAAGGTTCAAATCATTTACACTATTATTGGCATAGTATAAGATTGCCTGTATTCATACACCCTTGATAACAATGGTTATCTACTATTAGTAATCTTTGCTAACTGCACAGATGTAAAATTTCTTTCTTTTTTTTTTTTTTTTAAAGATTTTATTTATTTATTCAACAGAGATAGAGACAGCCAGCGAGAGAGGGAACAGAAGCAGGGGAATGGGAGAGGAAGAAGCAGGCCCATAGTGGAAGAGCCTGATGTGGCTCGATCCCATAACGCCAGGATCACGCCCTGAGCCGAAGGCAGACGCCCAACTGCTGTGCCACCCAGGCGCCCCTGTAAAATTTCTTTAATTGGCAGTTGTTTGGTTACTACTGGTCAAGCATTTTAAAAATCTTTTTTGTGTGTGAATTATGTATTTTCTAAAATACTTTTCTAAAGCATTATTCTATTTTCAAATTTATTTTCTAGATTCTTAAAGTGTTCATTTATTCATCAGCACACCATTTATTGAATGCTGTCTGTGTGACAGGAAAAATTCTAGATGCTTCAGATACAGCATTGAACAAGAGAGAAACTCTTCTGTCATGGTACTTACATTGTCGTGGGCCAGATAATAAATGAGGTAAGTAAGTTAAATGTAACATATATTCAGTAGTGAGAAATATTAAGAGAAAAAGTAAAGCAGAAGGACAGATAGAATTAGATAAGGGAATTAAGAGTTTTAGATGAGGTAGCCAGGGAAGGTAGCCAGCATCCTGAAAAGGTCATAATAAAGATTTGAAGGAAGTAAAGGAGCTGTTTATGCATATAATTGAGGAAAGGTTATTCCAGGCATCGTGAACTACAGTTACAAAGTCCTGAGGTGGGAACATACCTGTTACAGCAAAGAGGGTGGTGTGACTGAAATAGAGCAAATGAGATGAAGACTAGTGAGAAATGAGAGAAGGTTAAGTGGAGGAAAGCAGGGCAGATCAGGTTGGATCTTATGGGCCATATTATGATTTTGGCTTTTATTGTGAATGAGATGGGAAACTGTTGGAGAGTTTTGATTATAGGAGTGATATTATCTGCTATATTATGTGATATAAGTGATATAGTAAGTGATATAAGTGGATCACTTTGGCTGCTCTGATAAGAGAACTACAGGAGGAAGGATGGGGTGGGGGGCAAGGGCAGAAGCAGAGAGACCAATCAGGAATACAATACAATATTTACAATAATGTAGGGAAAAGATGTCAGTGATTTGGACTAGAGTAGTAAAAATGGTGAGAAGTTGTAATGTAGTAGATATAATTTAAAGATAGAGCTGATACAATTTGCTGATGGAACTGATGTGGAATGTGACAAGACAGTATTTTTTAATCTGAGCAATTAGAAGAATGGAGTTATCTTTAACTGAGAAAGGAAAGGAAGTGGGAAAAACTGACTTGGGGCATAGGGAGATAGATTTCAGTTTGGAATTCAGTATATGAAGCATGAGAGCTGTCCACTAGAGATATTAAGTTGGCAGTAGGATATTACAAGTCTGAAGTTCAAAAGAAAGGTCTAAGATCTAGGCCAAAGACATAAATTTGGGAATTACCAGTATATAGATGATACCTAAAGCAAATGGACTGAATGAAATCAGAGGGTAGGGTAGATAGAAAAAGGTAGAGGTAAAGGACTTATCTCTGGGTCACTCCAACAAAGTCTGGGAAATGAGGAGAACCAGCAAAAAGGACTGAAAGGAACTAGCTCCAATGGTTGGAGGGAAGTAAGGTGGAGAGATGGGAGGATATTTTTCCCTTTAGTTGTCAAATGTTTTCAAAATAGAACAATCCTTCTTTGTACCACCATACCAGTTTAAGAAAACATGGAAGATTATCAGCTGTATTTCAGTCAGGGTTACGAAATGATGGTGTTTGAGATCTACATCCCTTCTTCATTTACTGGCTGGAATATTTTTTTAAAGGAAAAATTTCTGCCATCAATTCTTTGGTTACCTTGAGGAAAGTTTTTAAAGGAAAAGTGGAATAAATTGATTCTTTCCCTTTTTAGGTTTTCAGGCTATTGAATTGGTTCCTTAGTATTTCCCAGTGAGTTATTATTTTACTGTTATGTATGCATAGATTTTAACATATAATATGGTATGATTCAAACCACTGTGGTTATTTTCTTTGTGAAGCTCAAATTTTCCCATCTTTGGTTATCTCTTTGAGATGGCTTCTAAGTCTTTCCAGCACATCTCCAGAAGTCTTTGATAGTGTTCTACATTTCTTGGTATGAAAGGTTATTCCAAGATCATTTTGAACACTTCCTGCCCTAGGCGTGGAATCAAGCATTTCTTTATGATGCCTGATTCCTTTTACTGGGAAATGATATTTTGAGACCAGTTATAGGCTTGTTGTTACTGGCATGATCATTGTTTCTAGACATTTTTTTTTTCTTGGTGGACAGAGCTAGGAAATATATTCTTTTCATTTAAAAAAAATTTTTTTTAAAGATTTTATTTATTTAGGGGCGCCTGGGTGGCACAGCAGTTAAGCGTCTGCCTTCGGCTCAGGGCGTGATCCCGGCGTTATGGGATCGAAGCCCCACATCAGGCTCTTCTGCTGTGAGCCTGCTTCTTCCTCTCCCACTCCCCCTTCTTGTGTTCCCTCTCTCGCTGGCTGTCTCTATCTCTGTTGAATAAATAAATAAAATCTTTAAAAAAAAAAAAAAAGATTTTATTTATTTAGAGAGGGAGAGAGTGTGTGTGTGGGGGGGGGGAAGAGCAGAGGGAGAGGGACAAACAGACTCCATGCCGAGCACAGAGCCTGACTTGGGGCTTGATCCCACCACCCTGAGATGATGACCTGAGCTGAAATCGAGTCGGATGCTCAACTGACGAGCCACCCAGGCACCCCCTTTTTATTTTTTAACAGCTTGATATATTTTAACCATTTAAGGTATACAATTCAATGTTTTTAAAAATATATATATTCACAGGTACACCCATTACCATAATGTAAATTTTAGAGCATTTTTGTCCCTACTAGAAGAAATACCCATTAGCAGTCAGTGTCCTGTTCCTCCTCTCATCCCAGTTTAATCAACCACTAATCAGCTTTCTGTCTCTCTAAATTTGCCTATTCCAGATATGTCATATAAATGAAATCATACAATATGTCATCTTTTGTGACTGGCTTCCTTCACTTGGCATGTTTTCAGTGTTCATAAATTTTGTAGCAGGAAATATATTAACAGAATGCACTTCATGAGTTCAAAATTGCTATTTCTAATTTTAAAAATTTAGAATTACCTGGTTTTTACTTTGGTTTTATTTTTGTATGTTTTATTTGCTCATCTATCCATCCATGTTTTTATTTCTGTGGTGTTGGTTGTTATTTCTCCTCTCTCATTTGTGATTTTATTTATTTGAGTCCTTTCTCTTTTTTTTCTCAATAATTCTGGCTTAGAGGTTTATCAGTTTATTATTTCCTTCCTTCTGCTGGCTTTAGGCTTCGTGTTGTTCTTTTTCTTGCTCCTTTAGGTGTAAGGTTAGGTTGTTTATTTGAGATGCTTCTTGCTTCTTAAGGTAGGCCTGCATTACTCTCTACTTCCCTCTTAGAACCGCTTTTGCTGCATCAAAGGTTTTAAACCATCGTGTTTTCATTTTCATTTGTTTCCATGTATTTTTTTTAAAATTTCTTCATTTTATTTTATTTTTTTATTTTATTATTATTTTTTTAATTTGTTTTTATTATATTATGTTAGTCACCATACAGTACATCCCTGGTTGTTGATGTAAAGTTCGATGATTCATTAGTTGCGTATAACACCCGGTGCACCATGCAATACGTGCCCTCCTTACTACCCATCACCAGCCTATCCCATTCCCTCCCCTCCCTCCCCTCTGAACCCCTCAGTTTGTTTCTCAGAGTCCATAGTCTCTCATGCTTCATTCCCCCTTCTGATTACCCCCCCTTTCTTTATCCCTTTCTTCCCCTACCAATCTTCCTAGTTCTTATGTTCCATGGATGAGAGAAACCATATGATAATTGTCTTTCTCTGCTTGACTTAATTTCTTCTTTGATTTCCTGGTTTACCCATTCATGTTGTTTAACCTCCATGTATTTGTGGTCTTTCCAGATTTATTCTTGTGGTCAACTTCTAGTTTCATAGCATTGTCAGAAAAGGTCAAGGAGTCTTGTTTATATTGTATTTGTGCCTCTACCATCTTGTTTTTCTATTATTAGTAACTTTTAAAAATGTTTTAGTGTTAAACATTTCATTTTTTAACTTGAGCAAATATGCTTAATGTGTGTATATTCATGTCATCCTTCTTAGATAAATTTTAGCTTACAATTTCCATGTTCTTTTTTAAATCTCACTGTTCTCAGCTCTTCTTAAATTTGAAGATTGGCTTGACAAGTTGAATAAAAAATGTTTTTTGAATTGTTATTGGAATTACATTAATTTTATAGATAATATTGGGAAAGTGTCATCTTTATCATGCTCACTTCTATTTTTAACCATGGTGTTTATTAAGACTACTTTTATGAACATCAATAAATTGAATAAATTTTCTTGATTAGGCTCTTACACAGCTTTTGTTTGCAATATTCCTAGTACCCTAGTGTTTTTCTTGCTTTTGTGATTGTGAATAGGTTAGTTAAAATGCCATACAGATCTCCTACTGTGTTTAATTCACCTCTCCTGTTTATGCATTTACTTTGGCTCTTTTCCAGAGTAACCATAAGGTTGATTTTGACAGGTTTTGCCAGCTCTCTCAGTTTCTGGGCAGACATGGAATGCTAGAGTTTCCTACTCTTACGTTTTTCCTGATGTCACTCCTAATCCTTTACTTTTAACCTGTCTGAATGTCTATATTTAGAATGTGCTTCTTGTAGGCGCATATAGTTGTGTCTTGGTATAACTGGCTCCACGCCCAGATTGGAGCCCTACGTGGGGCCTGAACTCACCACTCACCAGAGCTGAGATCATGAGTCAGACACTTAACCAACTGAGCCACCTAGACACCCCAGGTTCTTGGTGTTTTTATCCACTGTAACAATCTCTGTTTTTTCATTGGTGTGTTTAGTCCATTTAGACTTAATGTCATTATTTATATAGTTGGATTAATATCAACCATCTTTGTAACTCTTTTCTGTTTGCTCCATCGCTTTTTTCCCCCTTCCTTTGTGTTTTTTTTTTTTTTTAAGATTTTATTTATTTATTCGACAGAGATAGAGACAGCCAGTGAGAGAGGGAACACAAGCAGGGGGAGTGGGAGAGGAAGAACCAGGCTCATAGCAGAAGAGCCTGATGTGGGGCGATCCCATAACGCCGGGATCACGCCCTGAGCCGAAGGCAGACGCTTAACCGCTGTGCCACCCAGGCGCCCCTCCCCCTTCCTTTGACTTCTGTTTTTCACTGAGCATTTTGTATGTTTCCATTTTGCCTACTGTTTTACTGTATCATTTATCCTTTTAAGAAGAAAATTGGTGTTACTCTAGAGTTTACAATATATATTTTTAACTAATCTGAGTTCACTTTCAAAATGCTATAGTACTTTGGATATAGTGCAGGGAGCTTTCTAACAGAGTACAGTTGACCCCAACAACATGGGAGTTAGGGGTGTCAAGCCCTGAGCAGTCAAAAATCCACCTAAAATTTTTGACCCACCAAAAACTTAACTACTAATAGCCTACTATTGACCAGAAGCCTTACTGACAACATAAACTGTTGATTAACACATTTTTTTAAAGTTATCCGTATTATACACTGTATTCTTACAGTAAAGTAAGCTGGAGAAAAGGGTATTAAGAAAATCATGAGGAAGAAAAAATACATTTACAGTACTGTACTGCATTTATTGAAAAAAATCCTTATCTAAATAGACCTACACAGTTCAAACCCGTGTTGTTTAAGGATTGACTGTATTCTCAAGTCCACCCTCTCATTCCTATGACACTCCTGTCATCATTTCACTTATGCATATGCTATAATCACCTAATGATGTAAGCACCTAATCACCTAATACAATTATTTCTTTAAATAAACATTATCTTTTATTTTTATTTATTTAAAAATTTTATTTATTTATTATAGAGAGAGTGCATGAGCAGGGGGAGGGACAAGCAGACTCCCCGCTGAGTGGGGAGCCTGACATGGAGCTTGATCTCAGGACCCTGAGATCATGACCTGAGCCAAAGTCAGATGCTTAACCAGCTGAGCCACCCAGGCCCCCCAATAAACATTATCTTTTAGATAAATTAAGAATAAAAGAGCCAGAAGATTTTATTTTACCTTCATTATTCCTTCTCTGATGTGCTGCTTTTCTTTATGTAGGTCCAAGTTTCTGACCTATATCATTTTTCTTCTGCCTAAAGAACTTTTAACATTTTTTGCAAGGGAGGTCTGCTGGTGATGGAATTCCCTCAGCTTCTATTCATTCAAGAAGGTCTTTATTTCTCCTTCACTTTTTTAAAGAAGTTTTTGTTTAAATTCCAGTTAATTAACATACTGTGTAATATTAGTCTTTTTCACTTTTGAAGGATAATTTCCTTGATTAGCAAATTCTAGGTTGGTGGGATTTATTTTTAACACTTTAAATATTTCAATCCACTCTTGTTTTGTTTATATGGTTTTTGATGAGAATTCTGCTGTAATTCTTATCCTCGTGGCTCTATTCATAAGCTGTTCTTTTTCTCTGGCTTCTTTGAACATTTCTCTCTCTCTCTCTTTTTTTCTTTTGGTTTTCTTTAATTTCAGTATGAAATGCCTGTGTATGGGTTATTGGTATTTACCCTGCTTGGTGTTATTCAGGGTTACTCCCTGAATATGGGAGTGAAATAGATCAGGTAGATGTCTCAGTCAAGGGATAAAGTAGTTCTTAATTTGACTTCCTTAAGGACAAGAAGGAATTGGTCTAGTGAATGATAGAGCTGATCAGTAATCAGATGGTTTCCAGGTAGTGGGAAATGATATATAGTGGCTTTTAAGGGAACAAGTGCTATTTTTTTTGGCTTTTTAAAAACTTTTTTTAAAACGTGAGTATAATTGACAAGTGCTCTCTAATTTTAAAGAAAGACACATAATTATAAATGGCTCATCCTGATGTGATTTAAACATTTGTTGCCAGATTAAGAAGTTGTCCATATATAAAATGGAATATTACTCAGCTATCAAAAAGAACGATTTCTCAACATTTGCTGCAACATGGACGGCACTGGAGGAGATAATGCTAAGTGAAATAAGTCAAGCAGAGAAAGACAATTATCATATGGTTTCTCTCATCTATGGAACATAAGAACTAGGAAGATCGGTAGGAGAAGAAAGGGGTAAAGAAAGGGGGGTAATCAGAAGGGGGAATGAAGCATGAGAGACTATGGACTCTTAGAAACAAACTGAGGGCTTCAGAGGGGAGGGGGGTGGGGGAGTGGGATAGGCTGGTAATGGGTAGTAAGGAGGGCACATATTGCATGGTGCACCGGGTATTATACGCAACTAATGAATCATCGAACTTTACATCAAAAAAACTAAAAAAATAAAAATAAAAAAATTCAAATAAGGAAAAAAAATAAAATAAAATATACATTTGTTGCCAGATGAAGTAGTAGGACCTGGAATCCACAGACACATGAGAGTAATGGAGAGAAGACTGGGGAAGAGTTGGGGTGGTGGTGGAAATAAAATACTCAGTTATCCACCATGGAGCCAAATCCCCAGTGTGTAAGATAGCTCAGGCTATCTAGAGAATTGCTGTGTAAATGTAGCCAGGGGTAAGGCTCTCAATGATTTTTGGATATTTGGCAAAATTTGGATTCCAGCAGGCAGTGATGGTGGTGATGGCGATTCCTAAATTGTTATGTGTGTTTTATTTTAACTGTATTAGAGCTCATTTTAGGAGGTAAAAATACACAGTAGTTCAGAAATTGAACAAATTGCTATATATCACAGTAAGTTCTTTGCAAAGGGGGAAGAAAAATAACATTTGCAATGAATAGAACATCTAGTCTGAGATGTTATGACAACTGTAGCACAAAGGATGGGAGGGAAGAATTTGGAATGGATTATTATAAATTTCCTGTAGTACAAGTAAAGCAGTGTAGTGTATTATAAAACCTAGGGAAACTACCAACATTTTTTTAAAGAGGTACAAATAATAATTCAGTACAAGAGAAAAAATGGAATAATAAAAAGTACTTGATTAAGCCAAGCCAAAGCAGAAAATGTTGGGACAAAGAAACAACAAATGGAGCAAATAGAAAACAGCTAAGAAGATGATAGATTTTAATGCAACTATACCAATGATTGTGTTAAATATCATTGATCTAAATACACCAGTTAAAAGATAAAGATGTTTAGCAACATTGGATAAGAGTTCTCCTAATTGCTGTTTACAAGAAAACCATTTTAAATATAAAGATTGATGCATTGAGAGGAAATGATAGAGAAAAATATATCACAGATATATGAACCAAAAGGAAGGTAGAGTAGCAATTTTAATATTAGACAAGAAGATTTCAAAACAAGGAATATCATCAGGGATGAAAAGAGACGTTATATCATGATAAAGAGGTCAGTTCTCTAAGAAGACATAACAATTCCAAAATATAGGTATAGCTAACAAATGAAGCAAAACCTGATAGAACTGAAAGGAGAAATAGACAAATGCACACTTATAATTGGGGACTTTAAAGCTCCTTTCTCAGTAATTGATGAAAAAAGGAGGCAAAATGTCAGTAAGGTTATAGAAGACCTGAAAAACATTTATCAGCCAACATTCAGGTGTTTAATGTCAATTTTTTGGTGTTCAGATGTTAATGATCTTTATAGAACACTCCACCCAACAAGAGCAAAGTATGTGTCTTTCTCAAGTACACATGAACGTTCACCAAGATAGATCATACTGTGGACCATAAAACAAACTTTAGCAGTTTCAAAGCAATAGAAGTCATTTAAAGTATGTTCTCAGACTATACCAGAATAAAACTAGAAATCAAGCAAAAGATACCTGAGTAATCTTCAAACACTTAGAAATTAAACAACATACTTCTAAATAGCCCATGAGTCAAAGAGGAAATCTCACAGGAAATTAAAAAAATATTTTGAATAAAAATGCAACATACCATAACATGTGGGACAGCTAACTCAGTACTTAGAGGGAAATTCATAGTACTAAAATGCTGTAAGTAATTAGAAAAAGCTCAAATCAGTACTGACTTCCACTTAAGAAACTATGGGAGAAAAGGAGCAAATTAAATCCAAAGCAAATAAAAAGAAATGGATATTAAAGACTAGAAAAAAAGTCTCTTCAATAAGCTGTTAGATAAATGGGTACTTTTATTGAAAGACACAAACTACGAATACTCAATAAGAAATAACCTGAATCGTTGTATTATTAATTAAATTGAATTTGTTTAAAAAGCTATAATAGCAAAAGCAAAAGCAACAAAATTAAAAATAAGTGGGACTATATAAAACTAAAAAGCTTATGCATAGCAAAGGAAACCAACAAAATGAAAAGGCAATCTACTAAATGGGAAAATATTTGCAAATCGCATACCTGATAAGGAGTTAATATCCAAAATATATAAAGAACTCCTAAAACTCAATAGCAAAAAACCGCAAACAATCCAATTTTAAAAATGGGCAGAAGACCTGAATGGGCATTTTTCAAAAAAAGACATACATATGGCCAACAGATACATAAAAAGATAAAGTGATACTCATTGATTAGTGATCTTTAGTGATTAGTGATGTCATCACTAATCATCAGGGAAATGCAAATCAAAGCCACAATGAAGTGTCACCTCACACCTGTTAGAATGGCTATTATTGAAAAGACAAGGAATAACAAGTGTTGGCAGTGATGGGGAGAAAAAGAAACACTTATGCATTGTTGATTGGAATGTAAATTGGTAGAGCCGCTACAGAAAATAATATGGAGGTTTCTCAATAAATTAAAAGTAGAAATGCCATATGATCCAGCAATACCACTTCTTGGTATTTATCTGAAGAAAACAAAAACAGTAATTCAGAAAAATATATGTACCCCCATGTTCATTGCAGCATTGTTTGCAATAGCCAAGATATGGATGCAACCTAAGTGTCCCATTGATGGCTGAATAGGTAAAGAAAATGTGTGTGTGTGTGTGTGTGTACATACATACAATGGGATATTATTCAGCCATAAGAAAGGATGAAATCTTGCCATTTGTGACAATATGGATGGACCTCGAGGGCATTATGCTAAGTGAAATAAGTCCGAGAAAGAGAAGTATTGTATGATTTCACTTATATGTGAAATCTAAAAAAATAAAAAAACAAACACCACCCTAAAATACCAAGCTTGTAGATAAAGAGAACATTCTGGTGGTTGCCAGAGGCAGGGGGGTAGGGTAGAGAATGAGAGAAATAGGTGAAGGTAGTCAAAAGGTACAAACTTCTGGTTATAAGTCCTAGGGGTGTAATGTACAGCATGGTGACTATAGTTAACAATACTGTATTGCATATGTGAAAGTTGCTAAGAGAGTAGATCTTAAAAGTTTTCACACAATAAAAAAATTCTTGTAACGATGTAAGGTCATAGATGTTAACTAGACTTATTTTGGTGATCTTTTCACAATGTACTTAAATATGGAATCATTATATTTTACAACTGAAGCCTATATAATGCAATATGTCAATTATACCTTTTTTTAAAAAAAGATTTTATTTATTTGACAGAGAGAGTGAGTGAAGACAGGCAGGGGGAACAGGAGAGGGAGAAGCAGGCTCCCCGCTTAGCAGAGTGCCTGATGCAAGGCTTGATCCCAGGACCCTTGGGATCATAACCTGAGTCGAAGGCAGATAGACATTTAACCAATTGAGCCACCCAAGCGCCCCTCCCTCAGTTACACCTTAGTAAACAAAAAGACTTTCTAAAAAGGAAACTACACACCCAGGTAATTTCACAAGTGAAATAGCAAACATCTAAGGAAGAAATCATAACAATTGTATATAAACTTTTCCAGGAAGTAGAAGTGGAACACTTTCAACTCATGTAATGAGACCAGCCTTACCCTGATATCAAAACCAGACAGAGACATTACAAGAAAAGAAAACTGCGGGTAGTATTTCTCATGGACTTAGAAACAAAAATCCTCAACATTGAATTGAAAAATTGAATCTAGCAACATAAAACAGATAATATAACATGTCTAAATGGGTTCATTTTGGGAATACAAGATAATTTTTTAAAGATTTATGTATTTTAGAGCATAAACGGGGAGGGGCAAAGGGAGAGGGAGAGAAAATCCTCAAGCAGACTCCCCACTGAGTGGGGAGCCCAACTTGGGGCTAATCCCAGGACCCTGAGATCATGACCTGAGCCAGAATCAAGAGTTGGCCATTTAACCAAATGAGGCACCCAGGCATCCCAAGATAAATTTTAAGTTCATTATTTGAAAATTAGTTACTGTAATTCACCAGAAGAGACTAAAGAATTGTATGATCATCTTGATAGATGCAGAAGAAGCACTTAACAAAATTCAAAATTTATTCTTGAGAAAAATAATTCTCAGCAAATTAAGAGCAGAAGGGAATATTCTTTACTAAAGGTCATTAAAAAAACCCACCCAAATACTAGAGCTTACATTGTACTTAGTGGTGAGATAATGCTTTACCTCTAAGATTGGTAACAAAGTGAAGATGTCCTCCGACACCACTATTATTCACCGCTGTATTGGAAGTCCTAACTAGTGCAATAAAGCAAAAGAAAGACAAAGGCATACAAATCAAAGAGGAAGAAATACAGCTGTTTCTATCGCAGACAACACAATTATTTAGATAGAAAACCTTAAAGAATCTACAAAAAAGTTCCTAGACCTCTTAAATGAACTTAGCATGGTTGTAGGATACATAATCAGTATATAAAGTTATTTTTATATTCCAGCAGTGAACAATTGGAGTTTAAAATAAAAATTTATTAGCATGCTCCAAAATAAAATACTTAAAAGTAAATCTCACAGAATATGTGTAGGCACTGTATGCTGAAAATGAAAAAAACTGTAATGAAAGAAATAATAAATGGAGAAATATACTATATTTATGGATTGGAAGACTCATGTTTTCATTTCTCTTGAATTTGATCTATAGATTAAATGCAATCTCAGTCACATTCATAGCAATCTTTTTTTTTTTTTAAGATTTTATTTATTTATTTGACAGAGAGAGAGGCAGCCAGCAAGAGAGGGAACACAAGCAGGGGGAGTGGGAGAGGAAGAAGCAGGCTCCCAGCGGGGAAGCCTGATGTGGGGCTCGATCCCAGAACACTGTTAGGCAGACGCCTAACAACTGAGCCACCCAGGCGCCCGCTTAACAATCTTTTTTATAGATGTCAATGAGGATGGAGGTGGAACCCAAAATGGAAGGCAGAATGAAACAAACTTATTTACCTGTACTATTATATAAATATAGGACGTAACTGTGCAGAAGAAACCCTCTTCAAATAAGAGCTGTCATTTCTTTTCATCATTTGTAAGTCCTTAACAAAATATAAAGTTATTTTTGTTGAACATCTTTCCAGTTCACATACTGCTATTAGAAATTCTTTTTTCTTAAGATTTTATTTCTTTATTTGAGAGAGAGACCAAGCAGAGCAGGGGGAGGGGAAAAGGGAGGAGTTGAGGAAGGTGGAGGGGTAGAGGGAGAGAGAATCCCAAGGAGATTCCCTGCTGAGTGGGAGCCTGATGCAGGGCTTGAACCCAGAACTCTGAGATCATGACCTGAGCCTGATGTGGGGCTCAGACCCAGGACCATGAGATCATGACCTAAGCTGAAGGCAGATGCTTAACCAACTGAGCCACCCAGGAGGCCCATGATGGATTTCATCATAGAATTTCTAATAGCATCAGGGGCATCTGGGTGGCTCAGTTGGCTAAGCATCTGACTTCAGCCCAGGTCATGATCCCGGGGTCCTGGAATCGAGCCCCCCATCGGGCTCTCTGCTCAGTGGGGAGCCGGCTTCTCCCTCTCCCTCTGCCTGCTGCTCTGCCTGCTTGTGCTCTGTATGTCAAATAAATAAATAAAATCTTAAAAAAAGAAATCCATCATTAGGTGCTTCAAAGAAATTAATAGAATCACTTTTTCCCTACTTTCTGTTTCTTGCCTTGAGAAATTGAATGATTCAAGGAAAGAGGAAAGAGAGTAGGGGGAGTCCTGATTGGTGTCCACTCTTCAGCTAGTTGATGACTCTAATTCACTGTAAGCAGTTGCTTTTAATATGATAATTTTTTAATCTGTGCCAACATAGACCCATGCCCACTAGTAGACTGGAACAGTCCTGACAACAGAATGTGCTGGTATGCACACCTGGGCCCAAGGGGCTGCTATGTTCAGGAGATAATATGCAGAAAAAATAAATAAAAATCACAAGTTTTTCCATAACCCTTCTCCCCTAGTAAATACCTTAGTTCCTGTTAGCCAGTATCGTGTCACATTGTAACTCAGAGCTGTTGAGGGATGCTGGGAAAGTGGGTAACTGGAAAAGGGTAATAGGATTACCGTCACTGACTTAGATCAATCATGAGTCATCTTTGGGAGAAGGTATATTGCCATGTTAAAAAATTAAGGTTTAGTTTTCAAGGAATAAGGTGAGGACAATGGCTATTGTTGGTAACATAGGAATAAGGTGAGGACAATGGCTATTGTTGGTAACATTATCTGCCACATATGGCCTTTTGGAATATGCTGGTTCTCTATCCTTAGCAAGGCATCAAATTTTCTTTATAGAATTTTGCACTGTTATTGCTGGGGAACTACTGAGACACCCATCTTATTCTGCTGTCCTCTTTTAAAGATTGATTGTAATGGTTCTAAGAATGTGGGGTTCCCAGGGTCACAGTGCTTATTAGTGGTAGAGAGACTAGAAAGCAAATCTCTTTTCTCCCAGGTCACTGTTCTTTCCCATTATAATTCATCTGTCCTAAAGCTTTTTTAAAAAGATGCTTTAAGAAAAAACTTCAAATGAGTGACAAAAATTAATTACAAGCCAGCAACAACCAAAAAAATTTTTTACTGAATAAAATAATGATTAATTTTCCTTAATCAAATTAAAACTGGGATAGGACTGTGCATTGGGACGGGGGAGGACATCTGTGTTGTTCATTATACACTGTAATGTTGCTTGAATTGATTGCTATGGTATGTGTTTTCTTGATTAAATTTTATTTTGGGGAAAATAATGTGTGAATTTTATTTTAAAAAATGAAGCAGTGCTACTAGACTTGTAATAATACGAGAAACTACACCATGTTTCTGTTTTCCCCATCCCTAATTCCTGTTCCCAAAGAGAAGCACTTTCAGCTCCTAAGTGTGATTTCTTATATTTCTTCAATTTTTCCAAATAACGTTTATCTTATTATTTGACACTTTTCAGATTTATATATATATATATATATATATATATATGTTTTTTTTTTTTTTTTTTTTTACTATGGCATATAAGAATTAAACTCTCTTACCACCACCAGTATCTCTGATACACATCACTCAGACACACAAACTTCTCCTTACTCCTTCCTTGAAATATAATTATATTACCATTTTGGTTAAATTCCCATTTAGTTGGTAATGTGTCAGTACGTTAAAATACTTTAGATGTTTTGTCACTTTCGTAATTTTTTTGGTTATGTTCTTTCATGAAGCTATATATCTTCCTGTTCCTTGTGAACTGTTTTTTTTTTTTTTCCCTGATACAGAGCTATTGACAAATTCACGGGACATCTCCCACATAGGAAATCTTATTCTTACCCACCTTATGCCTAAGCTACACATGACCATACCAGTCATCCTTATACCTATCAGTACCTCAGGTGTGAATATTCTTGGCCTTTCTGATGGAACCAAGAATCATTTACAGGGTGACCTTTAATCCACCTTGTGGGTACAGGTTTCTGAAACCATGAAGCATGCCTGGTCTAATGGCTTTTCTTCTCTCTTCCAGCTCTGCCTTTTCAAGCCCTGTCTGTTACCAGAAAGAAGAGGAAATGACTGAATCCCAGGTAAATTTTAAGTAGTGTATTTGTTCTTTGCTTTATTCTACAGTGTAGTTTAAAAGGATTACAGTAATCCATACAGGAAATTGGAAAATCCTATATAGATAAAGCTTTTTCAGAGGAAATGGAGTTGAAAGATTAAGACCAGGAAAGAGTTAAAGTATGGTAATGCAGAAAGGTGTTCAGAGAGATTGAAGTTAGGTTTCAGTTTTCAATTTCATTATTATAGGTGAAACAAACCAGAGCAAAAATTCATTACATAATTTGCATTGTAGATAAGTATTAAAATGAACTTTTCTTAGGAGAAGTAAGCTTTTCTTTGGCACCTAGATCAATGATATATTATAGTGTGACCTCTTGTAGTTGACATACCCAGCTATTTTGGTGGTCTGTTTTGATAAAGGATAAAACAAAGAATATATGTTAAAATAGCCAGCATTGAAAGGAATGCAAATGAAGATGATCAGAAAAAGGGATAAACTATCCCTTTCATGCAGTGGAAGGCCACACAACAATTTAAAAAAAAATGGCAGATACTGGTTACTCACAACAATATAGATAAATTTCACAAACACTGGAGTGAGAGAAGCTAGTAACAAAAGATACGGTTCCATTTACATGCAGTTTGAAAACTGGGAAAACTTAGCATTATCTCCTCCAGAGATAATGCTAAGTGAAATAAGTCAAGCAGAGAAAGACAATTATCATATGGTTTCTCTCATCTATGGAACATAAGAACTAGGAAGATCGGTAGGGGAAGAAAGGGATAAAGAAAGGGGGGGTAATCAGAAGGGGGAATGAAGCATGAGAGACTATGGACTCTGAGAAACAAACTGAGGGCTTCGGAGGGGAGGGGGGTGGGGGAATGGGATAGGCTGGTGATGGGTAGTAAGGAGGGCACGTGTTGCATGGTGCACTGGGTGTTACATGCAACTTGAATCATGGAACTTTACATCAAAAACCAGGGATGTACTGTATGGTGACTAACATAATATAATAAAAAAAATTATTATAATAAAAAAAAATGAAAGCTGGAAAACTAATCTCTTGTTATAGAAGTCAGGAAATTAGTTACCCCTAAGAGGATATTAACCGGGAAAGGATATGAGAGACTCTTCTGGAGTGCTGAAAATGTGGTTATTTTGACCTGATTACATAAATATTTAAATGTATAAAAGTGTATCATATTGTGCGCTTAAGATTAGTGCATCTTAGGGGTGCCTGGCTGGCTTGGTCAGTAGAGCATGTGACACTTGATCTTGCAGTTGTGAGTTTGAGCCCCACATTGGGTGCAGAGATTACTTAAAAATAAAATCTTAAAAAAAAAGATTAGTGTATTTTGCCACCATAATTTTAAAGAATACTAGAATATCTGAAGAAATAGATGAGATATATGTCTCTCAAATGATCCTGTTTTTCAGTGGTTATTTGCTATAGATTGGGCCACAGTCTAATAATTTCTGATAAATTATTATAATTTTAGTCCACTGAAATGTGAACGGAGAATATGTTTTATTTGGTTTATTGATGTGTCTCCAGCCCCTAGAACATTCTATGCCTGGTATACATAGTTTTTGTGAATATTTGTGGTTTTAGTGACTTGAATCCATGGTTCCTTGTTCCTTATTTTACTCTTAAAATAAGTGATACCGGGATGCCTGGGTAGCTCAATCCGTTAAGCATCTGCCTTAGGCTCATGTCATGATCTCAGGTTCCTGGGATGGAGTCCTGGATTCGAGCGCTGCATGGGGCTTCCTGCTCAGCAGGGAGTCAGCTGCTCCCTCAGCCCCTCCCCCTTGCTCATGCTCTTTCTCTCTCAAATAAATAAAACCTTAAAAAAAAAAGAGAGAAGAAATAGATGTCTGCCTCCTCCTCAAGGATAATTCCTTTTCCTCAGAACTTCATCCTTCATACTTCCTTTGGAATCTTTCTCTTTCAGATTTATCCTGCATTCTTAGCTATTAAACATATCTCACTTTACTGCATTTTCACCCTCAGTTCAAAGCTTTCCTAAACTGAGATACACCTTTCTTTGTGTCCCTATGTAGCAGCTTTTCTATAGATCCAGTTTTTTTTTTTCAAATTCAGTTAATTTTCAAAGTGAACACACTGTGTAACTTGCAAAAGCAATAGATCAAGAATTAGAACATTACCCTAACAACCATGAGATTTCTTCTGCACCTTTCCAAGGTCATCACCCCTACCCTAGGGGTAACCACTATTAGGCGGATTATCTCTGCCCAAGTTTGAACCTTATGAATGTATATACTCTGTGTCTGGCTTCTTTTGCCTAATACTATGTTTCTCAGATTCATGTTGAATTATTGCATGTAGTTGTAGTTTGGTTAATTTCATTGCTTTATATTATTCAATTATGTGAATAAACCATAATTTTATTTATCCATTCTATTATTGATTGCCATTTAGGTAGTTTTTATTTGAGGACAATTACAAATATTGTTGCTATGAACTTTCTTGTAGATTTTGTTGCACATATGTACACGTTCTTTTATATATAAACCAGAAGTAGAATTGCTGAGTTGTAGGTCATATACACAGATTACCTTTTATTGATACTGTTAAACAGTTTTCCAAAATGGTTGTCCAAAATTTCACTTTAAAAGAAAGGAAAAGTCTATGTGTTAATATCAGGTAAGATAAAAGTCAAAACAGTAAGCTTTAAACAAAAAGAACAGTGCTTTAAAATGAGTGCAATAGATAATAAAGATAAATAGTTGAGGACTGCTTCCTTATCAAATAACCTGCAGCAAATTTACTATAAGGAATACTGAAAATAAGACAATACATATCAGTAGGGAAACTTTCATTGATCTGTCTTAGCTCATGCTAGATGAACTAGACCAAAAAAAAATGTATCTACCAATAATAATTTGATAGAGCTAATAGAGTAAGATAGCTTATAGCCTGGAAACAGTTACTATCCCTTATTTGGTTATGAAATAGCCTAAAAGCTGACCGTGCATTAGGCATGAGTAAAATTCAGTAAGTTTCAAACGCAGGAACTATACATGGCGATAATTCCACAATGCAATTAAATATGAAGTTAATAATAAAAGATTCAAAAAGAAAAACATTCACATGGAAATTTTTTAACTAGCATAAGCAAGTTCAACAGGGACATAAAAAGTTATGTTACAGAACATCTTAGAAAATAAAACAATGCACAGAAGAAAACCTACAGGCTGAGAAAATATGTTAATAAACATAAAAGAATGAAAGTAAATGAAGAAAATACACCATTCTAGTAATTAGAAACAAAATGAGAGGGGCGCCTGGGTGGCACAGTTGTTAAGCGTCTGCCTTTGGCTCAAGGCGTGATCCCGGCATTCTGGGATCGAGCCCCGCATCAGATTCCTCCGCTGGGAGCCTGCTTCTTCCTCTCCCACTCCGCCTGCTTGTGTTCCCTCTCTCACTGGCTGTCTCTCTCTGTCAAATAAATAAATTAAATCTTTAAAAAAAAAAAAAAGGAAAACAAAATGAGAAAATTAAAAAAGGAATTGGTAAGAATAAAGTCAGTGAGTTAGAAAAACACAAAATAGTAGAACTAATAAAGAGCTGCTTCTTCCTCTGCCTCTTTTTTTTCTTCTTTCTTTCTTTATCATTTTAAAATCGAGGAAGAGGGAGGGAGAAGTAGAATAAGCAGCCACATACCCAGCTCCCCAAATTAGCATATTTTAATATTTTGACATTTTTGCCTCAGGATTTTTTTCAACAAAATAATCGGAATATTACAGATACTTTGTCCCCAGAGACAGTCACTCTCGTGCATGTTATCTATATCCATAGAGTTCATGATTTTATATTTTTACCACATAAATTTATATAAATGAACACTACTTAATGTTGCTTTGTGTTTTAGATTTTTAAGTAACTGGGAACCTGATGGACTTATTAGAGTTCTGCATCTCATCTTTTTTTTCACTCCACTTTGTGTTTTCAGACCTATTCACATGAATGTATTTCTGACTTGTCCTTTTCTGTTGTTTTGATTTCCTGTGTCATTCCCACTCTATCTTAATTACCATATCTGTGTTATAATAAATCTTGATCTGATAATGCAAATGAATCCTCCATCTTTTTTCTTCTTCAGCATTGCCTTAGCGACTTGTAGCTATTTATATTTCCTTATAAATTTTAGAATTAGTCTATTTCCACAATTAAAACTGCTGCGATTTTGACATTGAATTATGTTTACAAATATATTATCTGCAAATGAACAGTTTTCTTCATTTTAAATCCTCATGCCCCCTTTTTTTCTTGCCTAATTTTGATTGTTAAATGTAGTATAATGTTGAATAGATTGTGGTGGTGAGTGATCTTGGTCCCATTCTCAGTCTTAGGGGTATATATTCAGTAATTCATGAGATAATCTGGTGTATTTGGTGTAGGTATTTTTATAAATACTCTTCTGGTTGAAAGAAATTTCCTTTTATTCCTAGTCTGCTAAGAGTGTCATAAATTGGTGTTAAGTTTTGTCAAATACTTTTCTTGTATATATGATCTTGATCAAAGTTTTCTCCATTTTTCTGTTAATTTGGTTAATTACGAAACTAACCCTCTTAAACTAACCCTGGTGGATGTATACCCACTTGGGGATTTTTTTTTTCCCCTTAAGAGTTAATACTGATATTTATAATAAGGTATATTTGACAGACATGAAAACTTTCTTGAAAGCAGATTTTTGTAGGTTGACTTCTGGCATTAGAAGGTAGGGCAGAACCAAGATATAAGTGGCTTTGCAAACCTGTTTTATTTAGCAGAGTTCCTATAGTGCCTACCACAGGTGCTCAGTGAATGCTCTTTGGACAGAGATGTCCAAAACTATGAAGATGAATTTTCCCCTATGCCAGTGCTATTCTAGTAGTCAATTTTGTGATTAAAAATTCTTTAGAGAATTTGAACATTGTCTGACTCTCATTTACCTCCTCACATCATACTTCGTATTTTTTGTCCATTAACTTTATTCAGTGATTTCATATGTGTAAGGGTCACAGAATTACTCCTGCTACACTGAGATGTGCATTAAAAATATAGTTTATTTAAAAAATATGTTCTGATATCCTTTATGAGTTCTGTTTAGTAGAATGAAAAAAAGCTAGTTTTAAAGCAGTCTGGTTCAAAACTTAGTACATCAGTAAATTGTTTCTTTGAATAATTATTCAGTCATTCAGATTCCGCTCTGTACCCCTGTCCTCTGTTAAGGTGGTGTCTGAGGTATGGAAGAAGATCTTTATGGCTTGGGGAGGAAGATGGTCCCTGGTCCTTTCATGAATGTGTGCTACTGGCTGGTATCCAGTGAATCTGCTTTAGCTGGCTCCTTTTACTTGGCATTCTATAGCTGATAAATTTGTGCTATGTTTCATCTCAGCCGTGGTACAAGAGCCTCTCCTTTTCAACTGTCCTGCTTTGGATCTTGCTCCCTCCATAGATTTCTTGAGTCTCTGTCATGTCCTTCAAAGAGTTCCTGGATTCCATATATCCCACAACCTGTGGGGCCCCCTTGTCTTCTACAAGGGCCTTATCCCACCCTACTCAGGATGTATGCTACAGTGGGAACCAAAGGCTACTTAAAGTCCTCCCAACTTGACCATGACACTTTGCCCTCCTAACTACTGCCTATCTCACTCCACCTTAATGTGCTGGGGTGTGGGGAGTCCTGAGCACACATTTAACTGCCTATCTCCCTACATCCATGGTCTTTCTTTTCTATCCCAGGCCTCCAAGGGGAAGGAGAAGGTTTTCCTCTTCCAATTTACCCTCTGTCTTTTTCAATAGAACAAAAATGGAAAAGGGGCACGAGAAATAAGGAAGCCTAATATAGCTACACATATTTGGAGTTTGTGAGTGCCAATATGAAACCTGACGTAGTATAAAAGAAGGCCATGGCAGGTCCCAGGATATTGATGATAAAGTGCATCTATTCATAAGTAAGAAAATTAGCCACTAGAGGAAGAATATCCCATTTTGAGCTTTTCTTGCCATATTATCTGTTTTTCATCTGGAAATAATAGATTCATTTCTCCGGAACATAGAGCAGAGTGCCTAGGAAAATTAAATTGACAAGCCTATTTTGTACTCTGCATTTGGCTTAGTCATTTACTTGAGCTACTCATTTTTTCATAAGGATTTTAATTAATGTTTGCTGTCACTTCCTTTGAGTCTAAGGAACCTCCTTTATTATTTCTGGTGAGGCTACCCTGCTAGCAGTGAATTCTCTGTTTTTGTTTATCTGGAAATATATTTCATATTCCTTTCTTTTTTTTAAAGATTTTATTTATTTATTTGACAGAGAGTTAGTGAGAGAGGGAACACAAGCAGGGGGAGTGGGAGAGGAAGAAGCAGCCTCCCAGCAGAGGAGCCTGATGTGGGGCTCGATCCCAGAACGCCGGGATCACGCCCTGAGCCGAAGGCAAACGCTTAATGACTGAGCCACCCAGGTGCCCCTCATATTCCTTTTCTTAAGGTGAAATTCACAGAATATAAAATAATTTTAAATTGAATGATTCAGTGGCATTCACTAGTTCCAAAACATTTCATCACTCCAAAATAAAACCCCAGGCGTTAAGCATTTACTCCCCTATTCCATTCTCCCCCTAGCCTTCGACAACCACCAATCTGCATTCTGTCTCTATTAAATTGCCTATTCTGCATGATTCATATAAGTAGAATCATAAAATATGTTACCATTTCTGTCTCGCTTATTTACTATAATCATCTTTATTTCTGAAAGATCACTTTGCTAAATATGATTATTAGTTGAGGGACACCTGGGTGGCGTAGTTGGTTAAGCCTCTGACTCTTGGTTTTGGCTCTGGTCATGATCTCAGGGTCGTGAGATAAAGCCCTGCCTCAGGTTCTGCACTGAGTACAGAGTCTGCTTGGGGCTCTTTCTCTGTCAGCCTTGCCCATCCCCCTGTCCACCTCCCCTCTGGTAACCATTAGTATGTTTTCTATAGTTAAGAGCTTGTTTCTTGGTTTGTCTTTTTTTTTTTTTTTTTAAGATTTTATTTATGTGACAGAGAGACAGCCAGCGAGAGAGGGAACACAGCAGGGGAGAGGAAGAAGCAGGCTCCCAGCGGAGGAGCCCGATGTGGGACCTGGCTCCATCCATGTTGCTACAAATTGCAAGATTTCATTCTTTTTTTTAACGACTGCGCTACCCAGGCGCCCTTGGTTTGTCTTTTTTTTTCCTTTGTTTTGTTTCTTAAATTCACATATGAGTGAAATCATGGTATTTGTCTTTCTCTGACTGATTTGTTTCATTTAGCATTATACTCTCTGGCTCCATCCATGTTGCTACAAATTGCAAGATTTCATTCTTTTTTATGGCTGACTAGTATTCCATTGTGTGTGTGTGTGTGTGTGTACTACATCATTTTTTTTTAAGATTTTATTCATTTATTTGACAGAGATAGAGACAGCCAGCGAGAGAGGGAACACAAGCAGGGGGAGTGGGAGAGGAAGAAGCAGGCTCATAGCGGAGGAGCCTGATGTGGGGCTCGATCCCATAACGCCGGGATCACGCCCTGAGCCGAAGGCAGATGCTTAACCGCTGTGCTACCCAGGCGCCCCAACATCATTTTTATTCATCCATTGATGGACACTTGGGTTGCTTCCATAATTTCGCTGTTATAAGTAATACTGCAGTAAACATAGGGGTGCGTATATCTTTTTTAATTAGCATTTTCTTATTCTTTGGGTAAGTAGCCAATAGTGTAATAACAGGGTCATATGGTAGTTTTATTTTTAATTTTTTGCAGAACTTCAGTACTATTTTCCACAATGTCTACAACAGTTTGCATGCCCACCAACAGTGAGCGTTTCTTTCTCTTTACATTGTTGCCAACACTTGTTGTTTCTTGTGTTGTTGCTCCCAGCCTATTACTAGGGCCACAGTGTGATTTTTGTGTGTGGTTATCTTTCCCTCTCGGGAGGGCAGGAGTCACTTTGGAATGGTGTTGGCCCCTATGAGGGCTGCTTACACGCCACCAGGCTTGTAGCACTGCTTTGGATGGGCTCTCGCCAAGAGCACATTGCAGGGGGTGAATCCACGGACAAGGGGAGAGTTCAGGATGCATGCCGTTAGCAACGTTTGCACGGGTCTCTGTGTAAGGGGACCTGGAGCTGAGGCCTGGCTGGAAGGGGTGTGTCCACAGAGGAATGTGGGAGCAGGGCACACTGTTATCAAGTTACGTAGCGAAACTGGTTCTTACTATTCCTGGAGAAGTCTCCCAAGGATCCCTGCCTCTCTAGCACACTCTCTGAGATTAGTAAACAAATCTCCCTCTCATATACCCTGGGAGTTTTTCAAACTGCTGTTCCTGTTCTATCTTTTCTGTGCTATCTTTTTAGGGTGGGGGCTCAGTTTCCACTCACCCTCCCAGCTCTCCCAGAGCTGAGCCTGCTGATTTTTAAAGTTCCAGGATTTGAGTCCCACTTCTTCTAAGAACTCCTGCATCCCAGCGCCTTTGGTTTTCAAAGTCAGTGTTCTGGGGATTCCTCTCACTGGACTCCCCAGTGAGAGAATCTGTTTCTCTCCACTCTGTTGCCAGCGGCATCCTTCCCTCCTGAATATGGTCCTGTGGGTCTGTTTAGTTCCCAGTCGTGTCTCTACCCTTCTTACCCTCTTTGATGGTGCCTCTTCTCTATATTTAGCTGTAGCAAGTTGTTCTGACATTTTCTGGGTCATTTTCTGGGTTACTTACACTGATGCGAATGTTATCTTGTATTTGTGGGACAGGTAGAGTTTCGGGTCCTTCAGCTCCACCATCTTCCCTGGAATTGTACTTTCAGACTCTTATGATGTGTTTAGGGTTGTATCTCCATGTTTATCCTACTTTATTTGTATAGTAGGGGTTTTTTCAAAATCAAAAGTAGGAAGTTTTCAGCCATTTCTTTAAATATTTCTCTGTTCCTTTCCTCTCTTTCTGATGTATGTATGCATATATTCGTATGCTTATTGCTGTTTCACATTTCTTTTTTTTTTCGGGGGGATTTTTTAATTTAATCTTATTTTAATTTAATATTTTTTTATTATATTATGTTAGTCACCATACAGTACATCCCTGGTTTTTGATGTAAAGTTTGATGATTCATTAGTTGCATATAACACCCAGTGCACCATGCAATACGAGCCCTCCTTACTACCCATCACCAGCCTATCCCATTCCCCCAAGGGCCCCCTTCCCTCCGAAGCCCTCAGTATGTTTCTCAGAGTCCATAGTCTCTCATGCTTCACTCCCCCTTCTGATTACCCCCCCTTTCCTTATCCCTTTCTTCCCCTACCGATCTTCCTAGTTCTTATGTTGCATAGATGAGAGAAACCATATGATAATTGTCTTTCTCTACTTGACTTATTTCACTTAGCATTATCTCCTCCAGTGCTGTCCATGTTGCAACAAATGTTGAGATATTGTTCTTTTTGATACCTGAATAATATTCCATTGCATATATGGACCACAACTTCTTAATCCATTCATCTGTTGAAGGGCATCTCTGCTCCTTCTTCGATTTAGCTATTGTGGACAGAGCTGCTATGAACATTGGGGTGCATATGGCCCTTCTCTTCACTACGTCTGTATCTTTGGGGTAAATACCCAATAGTGCAATGGATGGATCATAGGATACCTGAATTTTTAACTTTTTAAAGGACCTCCACACTGTTTTCCAGAGTGGCTGTACCAACTTGCATTTCCACCAACAATGTAGGAGGGATCCCCTTTCTCCACATCCTCTCCAGCAATTGTTGTTTCTTGCCTTGTCAATTTTTGCCATTCTAACTGCCGTAAGGTGGTATCTTAGTGTGGTTTTGATTTGAATTTCCCTGATGGCTAGTGATTTTGAACATTTTTTCGTGTGTCTGTTAGCCATTTGTATGTCTTCATTGGAAAAGCGTCTGTTCATATCTTCTGCCCATTTTATGATTTCTGTATTTGTTTCTCATGTATTGAGTTTGAGAAGTTCTTTGTAGATCTTGGATACCAGTCTTTTATCTGTAGTATATTTGCAAATATATTCTCCCATTCCTTGGACTGCCTCTTAGTTTTTTTGACTGTTTCCTTGGCTGTGCAGAAGNTTCCTTGGCTGTGCAGAAGCTTTTTATCTTGATGAAGTCCCATAAGTTCATTTTATCTTTTGTTTCTCTTGCCTTTGGAGATGTGTCATGAAAAAGGTTGCTGTGGCTGATGTCGTAGAGATTCCTGCCTATGCTCTCCTCTAGGATTTTGATGGATTCCTGTCTCACATTGAGGTCTTTCATCCATTTGGAGTTTATTTTTGTGTATGGTGTGAGAGAGTGGTCAAGTTTCATTCTTTTGCATGTAGCTGACCAATTTTCCCAGCACCATTTATTGAAGAGACTGTCTTTTTTCCACTGGGTGTTTTTTCCTGCTTTGTCAAAAATTAGTTGCCCAAAGAGCTAAGGGTCCATTTCTGGGTTCTCTGTTCTGTTCCATTGGTCTATATGTCTGTTTTTGTGCCAGTACCATGCTGTCTTTGTGATCACAGCTTTGTAGTACAGCTCGAAATCCGGCATTGTGATGCCCCCAGCTTTGTTTTTCCATTTCAACAGTTCCTTGGAGATTCGGGGCCTTTTCTGGTTCCATACAAATTTAAGGACTATTTGTTACAGTTCTTTGAAAAATGTCATTGGTATTTTGATCGGGATAGCATTGAAAGTGTAGATTGATCTGGGTAGCATGGACATTTTAACTATGTTAATTCTTCCGATCCATGAGCATTGAATATTTTTCCATCTTTTTGTGTCTTCCTCAGTGTCTTTCAAGAGTGATTTATAGTTTCTAGAATATACGTCCTTTACGTCTCTGGTTAAGTTAATTCCAAGGTAACGTATGGTTTTTGGTGCTATTGTAAATGGGATGGATTCCCTAATTTCTCTTTCTTCCGTCTCATTATTCATGTATAGAAATGCAACTGATCTCTGAGTATTGATTTTGTATCCCACCACATTACTGAATTGCTCTATAACTTCTAATAGTTTGGGAGTGGATTCTTTTGGGTTTTCCATATAGAGTATCATGTCATCTGTGAAGAGAGACAGTTTGACTTCTTCTTTGTTGATTTGAATACCTTTGATCCCTTTTTGTTGTCTGATTGCTGTTGCAAGGACTTCTAGTACTATGTTGAATAATACTGGCGAGAGTGGGCATCCTTGTCGTGTTCCTGATCTTAAGGGAAAGGCCTCCAGCTTTTCCCCATTGAGAATCATATTCGCTGTAGGGTTTTCATTGATGGGTTTTATGAAATTGAGGAATGTACCCTCTATTCCTACACTCTGAAGGGTTTTAATCAGGAAATGATGCTATATTTTGTCAGATGATTTTTCTGCATCAATTGAGAGGTTCATATGGTTCTTGACTCTTTCCTTGTTGATATGATCTATCACACTGATTGATTTGTGAATGTGAAACCACCCTTGCATCCCTGGGATGAATCCCACTTGGTTCTGGTGGATAATCCTTTTAATGTACTGTTGGATCCTATTAGCTAGGATCTTGTTGAGAATTTTGGCGTCCATATTCATTAGGGATATTGGTCTGTAATTATCCTTTTTGAATGGGGTCTTTGCCTGCTTTTGTGATCAAGGTAATGCTGGCTTCATAGAATGAGTTTGGTAGTTTTCCTTCTGTTTCTATTTTCTGAAAGCTTCAGGAGAATAGGTATTATTTCTTCCTTGAATGTTTGGTAGAATTCCCCGGGGAATCCACCAGGCCCTGGACTCTTGTTTTTTGGGAGGTTTTTGATCACTTCTTCAATCTCTTCACGATTAATCGGTCTGTTTAGATAATCAGTTTCTTCCTGTTTCAGTCTTGGTAGTTTATAGGTTTCCAAGAAGGCATCCATTTCTTCCAGGTTGTTTAATTTATTGGTATGTAGTTGTTGATGATGGTTTCTAATGATTGTTTCTATTTCCTTGTTTTTGGTCATGATCTCTCCCCTTTCATTCATAATTTTATTAATTTGTGTCCTTTCTCTATTCTTTTGAATAAGTGTTGCCAGTGGCTTATCGATCTTATTTATTCTTTCAGAGAGCCGGCTTCTATTTTTGTTGATCTTCTCTACTGTGCTCCTGGTTTCTAATTCATGATCTCTGCTCTAATCTTAATCAACTGCCTTCTCATGCGTGGGTCAGTCCTGTTCTTCTGTTGCTGTTCCAGCTTCTTGAGGTGAGAATATAAAGACTGCATTTTAGATTGTTTGTTCGTTTGAGTGAGGCTTGGATGGCTATGTATTTTCCCCTTAGGACTGATTTTGCAGTTTCCCATAGGTTTTGGACTGATGTGTTTTCATTCTCGTTGGTTT
Source organism: Ailuropoda melanoleuca (assembly GCF_002007445.2). Classification (NCBI taxonomy): domain Eukaryota; kingdom Metazoa; phylum Chordata; class Mammalia; order Carnivora; family Ursidae; genus Ailuropoda; species Ailuropoda melanoleuca. The sequence continues at coordinate 38,376,040 of NC_048229.1, read as the reverse complement.
TCATAAATTGCTTAAGTTCTTCTTTAATTCCGTGGTTTACCCAATCATTCTTAAGCAGGGTGGTTCTTACTTTCCACATGTTTGAGTTTCTTGCAAAGTTTTCCTTGTGATTGAGCTCGAATTTCAAAGCACTATGGTCTGAGAATATGCAGGGAATAATCTCAGTCTTTTGGTATCGGTTGAGACCATTTTGTGACCCAGTATTTGGTCTATTCTGGAGAAAGTTCCATGTGCATTTGAAAAGAATGAGTATTCTGTTGTTCTGGGGTGCAGTGTTCTGTATATATCTATGAGGTCCATCTGGTCCAGTATATCATTCAAAGCTCTTGTTTCTTTGTTGATTTTCTGCTTAGGTGATCTGTCTATTGCTGATAGTGGAGTGTTGAGATCCCCTAATATTAATGCATTATTATCTACATGTCTCTTTATTCTGGTTAAGAGTTGACTTGTGTATCTAGCTGCTCCCCTGTTGGGGGCATAGATATTTATAATTGTCATATCCTCTTGTTGGAAACATCCTTTAAGAATAATATAGTGTCCCTCTGTATCTCTAACTACAGTCTTTAGTTTAAAATCTGTCTGATATGAGAATTGCTACCCCAGCTTTCTTTTGAGGTCCATTGGCATGAAAAATGGTTTTCCATCCCTTCACTTAAAGTCTGGATGTATCTTTAGGTTCAAGATGAGTCTCTTGTAGACAGCAAATGGATGGGTCATGCTTTTTATCCAATCTGCAACCCTGTGGCATTTTATGGGAGCATTTAGGCCATTCACATTGAGAGTGTTTATTGAGAGAGATGATTTTAATGATGTCATACTGCCTGTGAAGTCTTTGTTTCTATAGATTGTAAATTTCTGTTCTGTATCTCTCTTGGGGTCTTTTTAGTTTTATTCAGCCCCCCTTAATATTTCTTGTAGGGCCGGCTTGGTGATCACATAGTCTTTTAGTTTCTGCCAGTCTTGGAAGGTCCTTGTCTCTCCATCAATTCTGAATGACAGCCTTGCTGGATAAAGGCTCCTTGGCTGCATGTTCTTCTCACTTAGTGCTCTGAATATGTCTTTCCAGCTTTTTCTGGGTTCCAGGTCTCTCTAGACATGTCTGACGTTATTCCGATGTTTCTCCCTCTGTAGGTGAGGATTCTTTTCCCCCTGGTTGCTTTCAAGATTTTATCCTTGGATCTACGATTTGCGAATTGTACTATTATATGACGTTGTGTTGGTCTGTTCTCATTGATCTTGGGAGGGGTCCTCTCTGCCTCTTGGACACGAGTGCATGTTTCCTTCAAGTTGTCTAGTACAATTTGTTCAGATATCTCTTCTGAACTTCTCTCTTTCTCCACCCCCTCGGGGATTCCACTGATTCTGATATTGAGTGTTTCATTGAGTCCGTAATCTCCCGTATTCTAATTTTTTGAAATTGGAGTTTTTAAAGCCATGTTCCCTCTTTTTCCTTCTTTTCTATCATCTCATCTTCCAACTCACTAATTTGTTCTTCTGTCTCGTTTACCCTGGCCATCAGAGCATCCAGTTTAGACTGCATTTGGTTGATAGCATTCTTAATTTCTGCCAGATTCACTCTCATTTCCGTCCTTAGAGATTCTATATTCTCGTCAATATTTTCGCTAATATTTTTTCAAGCCTACACATTATCTTGACCATTTTTACTCTGAACTCCATTTCTGACCATTTGGTTATATCCACATCCATTAGTTCTGTGGCACAGGCCACAGTCTCTGTTTCTTTCCTTTGTTGGGGGTTCCTCCTTGTCATTCTGATGAGGTGTGGTTGTGGGGATGTACAGAGCCCAAATTATTGACCAGGACCCAAGCAAGGTGCATTTGTTTTATAGGGACCTTAGGGATGTAGGCTTCTTGATTTTCCCGCCTGCTTTCTGGGCGAGAGGGCTGCCGCGCTGATACTCAGGCAACCCTGTTTGGGTAGATTTGCCCTGTCCGCTGTGTGCGGGGAGGATGGGTGTAGTGCAAACCGATTTTTCCGGACTTTTGTTCTCTGGTGGCTTTCCCTGGCAGCTTTCTGTGACTCTTCTGAGAGTCAGAGCAGCTTTGGCCATATCCAAGCCTCTGTCTCAGAACAGAAAGATCACAGTCTGCTCTCCACTGAGCTCTCCTGGCCACTTTAACTCTGTTTGTGTCAGTGCTGCTAAAAACCCCTCAGCCTCTCGGGTTGTGCACCCCACAGCCGTTCTCCCAGTCCTTCCTCCCAGGGCCGGCTACCCTCCCCCCTTTGTGCTTCTAACACCGTCAGCTGCCCCCATTCCCGCACGCGCCTAAGCTCCCTGTTTCAGTGTGGTTCAAGTGCGTGCTCCGGAACTCCTGGTGTCAGTCTGGTTTCTCGGTGGCTACTGGTCCGCGAATCTGGCCCGCTCCCCATCGTAGGAGGCTTCTACTTCCCGGCGCCTGAGCGCAGCGGCTCCCTCCCCCTTCCGTTTATTTTCCGATATCTGTGCGCAGATTCACGGCTCCCCGCTTCATACCTCAGTACTGGATGTTCGTTTGTAGAGATCCAGATGTATCTTCCTACGTCTCAGGCTGATTTCGTGGGTTTTCAGGATGGTCTGGTAGACATCCGGCTCAATTCAGGGGACCAGCTGTAAAAAGGTTCCCTACTTCTCTGCCATCTTTTTTTCCCCTCACATTTGGAATAATTATTAATAGGCCAGAACTTTTGTCATTGTATTCATAGTTTTCTAACTGTTCTTTAATTCCCCTGTTGTTTTTTTTGTCTCTTGCTGCTTGCTTTTGTAATGATTTTATGTAATGGCATGGTCTGATTCCCTTCTTTTTATCTTCTGTGTATCAGCTGTAGGTTTTGCATTATGGTTACCATGAGGCTTACAGAAAACGTTTTATAGATATTCTATTTTATGCTGCTGACAACTTTGATCACAGACAAAAATACTCTACTTTTTACTCTCCTTTTTAGTGTTTTTGATGTTGCAGTATTGTATTCATTAACAAGCTATTGTAGCTATTGTTTTTTAAATTTTTAATTTAAGTTCAGCTAGCCAACATATAAATACATCATTAGTTATTTTTTTCTATTTCTTTTTTTTTTAATTTTTTTTATTACATTATGTTAGTCACCATACAGTACATGCCTGGTTTCTGATGCAAGGTTCCATGATTCATTAGCTGTGTGTAACACCCAATGCACCATGCAATATGTGCCCTCCTTACTACCCATCACCAGTCTCTCCCATTCCCCCACCCTCCTCCGCTCTGAGGCCCTCAGTTTGTTTCTCAGAGTCCATAGTCTCCCATGCTTCACTCCCCCTTCTGATTACCGCCCTTTCTTTTTTCCTTTCTTCCCCTACTGATCTTCCTGGTTCTTATGTTCCATAGATGAGAGAAATCATATGATAATTGTCTTTCTCTGCTTGACTTATTTCACTTAGCATTATCTCCTCCAGTGCCGTCCATGTTGCACCAAATGTTGAGAACTTGTTCTTTCTGATAGCTGAGTAATATTCCATTGTATATATGGACCACAGCTTCTTAATCCATCCATCTGTTGAAGGGCATCTCAGTTCCTTCCACGATTTAGCTATTGTGGATAATGCTGCTATGAACATTGGGGTGCATATGGCCCTTCTCCTTGCTACGTCTGTATCTTTGGGGTAAATACCCAGTATTGCAATGGCTGGGTCATAGGGTAGCTCAATTTTTAACTTTTTAAGGGACCTCCACACTGTTTTCCAGAGTGGCTGCACCAACCTGCATTCCCACCAACAATGTAGGAGGGATGCCCTTTCCCCACATCCTCTCCAGCAATTGCAGTTTCCTGCCTTGTTGATTTTTTTTTTTAAGATTTTATTTATTTACGCGACAGAGACAGGGATAGAGACAGCCAGCGAGAGAGGGAACACAAGCAGGGGGAGTGGGAGAGGAAGAAGCAGGCTC